>NC_064926.1:210862591-211227591 GCF_023897955.1 Schistocerca gregaria | reverse complement strand
CTAGTAGTCTTCCTCTGACAATGTAACTCTGGATGACATCATAGTACGAAAATAGAGCAATTTCCAAAATAAAATAAATAAATAAAAACAGAATAGTCACAGCAAATTACACGCAGCAAGATATTTACGTAGGGTAAATCAGAAGAGAGCATATTCATGAAATGAATATGCTGTTACTTATTTTATAACTATTACTCCACAGACCGTATCAAACTAATAACTGGGAGATTAAAACTGTGGACTCTGCTTTTCGTTAGCAGATGTTCTGTCGACTCAGCTACCCCATAATAACTCACGACCTTGGCTCACAGCTGAGATGAGATAGCGAAGGAAATGTCTGTGAGAACGCCTGTTGATTCGTGCTTTGGCATCTCAATCGATTGCACACTTTCCTGCAAAAGGCAAAGGCTCTTAGTTCGAGTCTCGACATACAGTATCAGATCCAGTAAATGAGCACTTACGTTCTTTTCCCTGTCATAAGTCTACTGAGTGCTTTGATATGGTTAACCACAAACTTCCTTTCTTCGCCAACCACTTCATATCAGCGAATTATTTGTTGGATATATTCAAGTCCATGAGTTCCTTTACAGTTTTTAATGCGATTGATGTAATTCCCTGACGTATTAACGCATGTGCTACCATCGTATCGCGTCTCCCTGTCAGCAATTTCCATATGTCTTTTCTGCGACGTCTCTGGGGAGAACACCCCTCATTTCTTACTTAATCACTTTACTTCATTGTGAACATTCTTCTGTAGCAACACATCTCAAATGCTTCAGTTCTTTCCTGTTCGGATTTTCCTGCAGTCCATGATTCCCTACCATGCAATTCTGTGCTCCAAACGTACATTCTCAGAGATTTCTCGTTGAAATTAAGGCCTATGTTTGATATCAGTGGACTTCTCTTGGCCAGGAGCGCCCTTTCCTTCTTCTAGCAGAAAAACATTTAGTATGCGAATATTTCTTTGCCTTAGTGAATGAGGTTTCCTCGATCATTGATGAGATGTTTTCATTTACCTGATAGCGTATAAATTTACTGAACTGGCCATGTGAGCAAACATATCCTGGCAGTGGTTGTGGCCTCTACCTGACACACTGATAAACTAGTGTCTTCAAAGTTCATCTCTATAAAGACTCATTCTACTCCAGTATGTATACCATACAGGGTGTTCAAATACTGGCCAATAGCCAACTTGCCAGTGAGCATGCTACACAGATCGAACTAACCATCACTCTCATATGGCTAATCCTGCACTTTTGCTGAACAAATCATACCAATTACTGTGAAGTCGGCCGTGACTGCAGCAACCAATCGCCTCATCCCCAAAATCGGTGCCTATTTCTATATTGGGAAGGAAATGCCTGTCCCTTCTGAACTGGAAGTACGTCAGTCAATTGACGTAAAAGTAACAATAGGTATGTAGGAGAACTTGGGTGTACGATCTAAAATGCGCTACAAGCAAGAAGCTGAAGTGATTCCTTCTTTTCATTTTCTCTTTTTTTAAAAAGAAAGTAGAAATAATTAGGCCAACTCAGATGCTTAATGAGAGAAAGTACGTTAAAATTTTTGCAACACTTCTGAAAATGCCAAAATTTAAATAGTTCTGATGTAGAAAAATGCTTTACAGGCACTGGAATCATATTCAGGGGGTCTTGTAAATGAGTAGATAGACCTTTTGAAAGAGTACGCCCCATTGCGTTCTCTACCTTTCCCCAATGTGAGCTTGTGCTTTGTCTCTAATCCATCGATGTAGACCCCTGATCTTTTTGTAATCTCCTCTTACAACAAGTTAGGAAATAAAGCTGAAAAATAACAGGATGTTTATATATGGAAATGATGTCCCATGCTTCCTGACAGAGCGTAGGGGAATGATGAGGGAGGCCCGCACCGCCGTACTAGGCAAGATCCTAATTACTAATGCTAAAGGAGGTGGTTTGCCGTGGAAGAACAAAAACTAAACTAGAAACTGCCGATTAAGCTTTATGCTGAATAAGTTAAAGAAACGTAGTGACACACTACATGCTGTGAGCATTGCTTAGATCCCGTGTATGGAACTAAGGTGTTCACACTTCTGACGATGGGCATAGTGGCATGGAAAGTTGAGTATGTATCCTCACAAATACTGAAACTGAGGAACCTCTTGTGCTTGATGAAGTTTAGTAACTGTTGAAAATGATACTTCACTAGTAGGACGTGGTGGTACTGATATGTTTTCAGGTAACAGAAATGGCCTGCCAAACTTATGATTGTATGAAGCCCAAAAATTTACACTTTCCTGTGAGACATCAAAAGTGGATACTTTGACGTTCTGTTCCTTGCTTGGTAAGTTAAGCCTGTTCCTTTCTTGGTAAGTTAATCAGTGCATTAGGTTAGTCTGCAACATATTCTCTTCTAATATTTAATCAGCCCAGAGGATCGGCCCAGTGCAGTTACACCAACTGGCGGCATATTATACAAACGGCAGAAGTGTATCTGCCCGACACCAATCCCCAGTTTTACAAAGGACAGTCTTTCCCCTCCTTGTACATCTGCCAAAACACCAGTTATAATTGATCCGAATTAACCAATTCCAGAAACTGGATATTTATCTTTATTTATGTTTGTCTACTTTTAGCAGGCCGCTGGTGGCAGAGCGGTTCTGGCGCTACAGTCTGGAACCGCGCGACCGCTACGGTCCCAGGTTCGAATGCTGCCTCGGGCATGGATGTGTGTGGTGTCCTTAGGTTACTTAGGTTCTAAGTCTAGGGTACTGATGACCTCAGATACTAAGTCCCATAGTGCTTAGAGCCATTTGAATCATTTTGAAACATTCCAAAAGAACACTGGAGCTGGCCGCCAGGTACGTTCGTAAACAGCATCACACCTTTGGTGGCGGTCTCCCCAGTTTCATACTTTACTGTACATCCTCGAGAACTGAGCTGTGTAATCCGTACCTGTGTGCCTATATCCTTCGCTGTGCAGCACCCTACACAATTTGAGAGTCTCCAGCAGAGGACATCCTACCGACCGTGAAATTTCTCACATGTCTCTCCGCCCCCTGCCCACACTTCTGCTACACATGAAACGCGTGGTTCCTCTTTTCGTCTTATTCGGTTTGGTACATAGATGATGTACAGGCGAAAACGCCTACAGCCATTCATAGGACTGTTCAGAACGTAATGAAATCGCTCTGCTGCTTAGAACTGAAGTTAGCCTCGATGAGTTTCCTTCGTCCACTGACAAATGATAAAGTACAATTTCTCATTTACTTCCGTATATCTCGTCGTCTTGGATGGCATGATTTAGTTGGATGCTTATAAATCATCTTTTTAGCTTCTGTAACACATGTCTGCGTCATTTGTCGGGAGACTGGCTTGGGGCGTCACTCTCCACTTCAGTCCTGTTCATGTCTCTTTACATCTACACGATCACTGCAACATGCATCCTTTGAAACTGCTTCCCTTTTCTACCCTGATTTCGCTCTACAATCTCTACATAACTGCACTCCTTCGCCAAATTGATGAATTCTTAAAAGTCAGGTTCTCCATAAATTTCTTTTCCTTTATTCCATTCAGTGTCTCATTAGTTATCTGATCTACGCATACACTCTTCAGCATTCTTCAACTGTACAACATTTCAAACATTTCTGTCCTCTTGTTATAATGTTTATGTGTTTCACTTACACGCAACACTACAAGCAATTAAAGGTAACGATGTAAACGTCGTAGAACACAACAGAATTGAAATTATTCACTTATCATTTTTGTTCTTATAACAGTTTCACAATTCCTGGTTCATACAGCACCTTGACAAAGATGACCTCCATAACTTTTGGGATATGAGGTCCGCAAGTTATGCAAAACACCGTTTTTCTCAGTACTCAAACATGTTTCATCATCACTGTGCCATCATCAGTGGGTTTTCGTTTTTATTTATTCTGCAATGTGAACATTTTTGTTAAGTGATTATAAAATGATGTGCATTTTAAGTTCAAACAACAGACCGTTTGTTTTTGTAAATATCATGACATTTGGTGTTCATAAATTTTCTGGATCACTTTTGTGTTAATTACTACAGGTAGCTTGTCATCTGCAACCAAACGATGTTGATGATTGATGCAAACCAAATGTAAAGGTATTTACAGAAAGAACAATCTGTTGTTTGAACATATCTGGGTACTGGGTGCTGAGGGAAACGGAGTTTTTCATAACTGGCGGACGTCATATCCAAAAAATTTTAACTTCAAACACTGCCGATAGGAGTTGCAAATCAAAGGCATGTCATTATACAGTCACAGCCGAAGCAGATGTATATGAGTCCTGTTCCACTACAGAGTCGCAAAATTTAGGCTTCTATACTAAAATGAAGACATCAATAACACCTTTTGTTTCATATCATTTGATATCAGTGTAGTTCGTGAGGCGCAATACGAGTCATCTGATGACAAACACGATACACGTGAGCTTTGACAGAAACGCTATCTCTGTTTCCTCTTTGTAATTAACGCGTGCACAATTTTTTGCCACCAGCCGGAATAATTTTTGAACACAGCATTTCTAATGGTTATCCATCCTACCAGTTAATCTGAGACTGATAACGCCAATTAAAACTGTAATGCACATAAAAATATTAACCGAACTCCTTTCAGATATTCTCGGCAAAATGATAGTGGCATCACGCTACAGTGAAAATTTGAAAAATATGGGATTAAAATATTCAGATGTGAAAATTTACTACCTAAGACTTAGTTTCCACATTATTGATTGCAACTGTTCTGTAGTGTAGCTTATATTTTTGGTCGAGTGGGGTTAGGGCCGGATGCTAGAATAATAATAGAGTAACAGAGACACGCAATGTAATTCCGTAGCCGTGTTTAAGCAGGACTCAGAAAATAAGATACAACTAAAATATCTTCCTACAAAAAACAGAATTTAAATCAAAACTTTGAAGATAGATAAGCGTATAACAGCAGTAAAAATTAAGACATGTGGCTCTCGAACATAGACATTGAATATCGGCAGCTCTAAAATTCCCTTTACAAACTTATAAGATTTTTAGAGGGAAATAAACACATAATGGGAACTCATATCCGGAAACGTACCACCGCATGAAAATACGTTGGTAACGCGATCACTTTTACAAGTAATTTATCAGGCGTGACCAGTACATCAGACGTTTAACAGTTCGTCATTAATAACCAAAGAAACAAAATGGAAACTTAATCAGTTTTCACAAACACTGTTGTTTATAGTAAACCGTTGTAATCCTTTTCAAAGGAGGGCTAGCATTCTGATCCACTGCAGGTAAAGTTTGATGTGGGGACAACCGAGTTTGATGTGGGGACAACCGAGTTTGATGTGGGGACAACCGAGTTTGATGTGGGGACAACCGAGTTTGATGTGGGGACAACCGAGTTTGATGTGGGGACAACCGAGTTTGATGTGGGGACAACCGAGTTTGATGTGGGGACAACCGAGTTTGATGTGGGGACAACCGAGTTTGATGTGGGGACAACCGAGTTTGATGTGGGGACAACCGAGTTTGATGTGGGGACAACCGAGTTTGATGTGGGGACAACCGAGTTTGATGTGGGGACAACCGAGTTTGATGTGGGGACAACCGAGTTTGATGTGGGGACAACCGAGTTTGATGTGGGGACAACCGAGTTTGATGTGGGGACAACCGAGTTTGATGTGGGGACAACCGAGTTTGATGTGGGGACAACCGAGTTTGATGTGGGGACAACCGAGTTTGATGTGGGGACAACCGAGTTTGATGTGGGGACAACCGAGTTTGATGTGGGGACAACCGAGTTTGATGTGGGGACAACCGAGTTTGATGTGGGGACAACCGAGTTTGATGTGGGGACAACCGAGTTTGATGTGGGGACAACCGAGTTTGATGTATATACGATTATACCTACCCTACGACTTAAGCACCATCCCCCCTCCCAACAAAGCACCATGTTGCACACATACTTCACATAGATGCTTTCAAACGGTTATAGTATGGACAAGGGTTATAATTCAAAATATTGTCTACCGAGTCCTCTCTGCAAGTCCAAGAAGTTTGTAAGGGAATTTTAGGGCACGTTGTATAGCTTCCCCAATTAAACATAATATACACTCTGACTTAATGAAGATCATCTACATGGCACTTAACAACATAATGGTCTACTAAAAATTAAGTCACCATGTAGCTACAACAACAAACTACCATTAATTATCTCCAAACGACCTAAAATATTCTCGTATCTCAATAAACCGCTGTACAGTGGCATATATAAATTGAACACATGCAAGACACAAAGAACGAGGTGATGTTCTTGGAACAACATTTAATCAAGAAATCAGTTTCGTTCATGCTGTAGTTACAATAAAGTCACTTTCCGTATTACATATTAATCACTCTCATGGTGTGTAACTTAACAGATAAAATGGCTCTTATTCACAGAGAATACACCCGAATGACCTGTGTGTCACTAATCAACAACCACAGCTTGACACATGATAACTCTGAGTTCTATGCGTGATGTCGTTTCCTAACCAATAACCCATTGCGCTACTTCTTCACAACACAGAGTCCTTTTGGGGAAATAACACGAAAATAAAAGTATTATACACGCTATCTTGGCTGCCAAATATTCTTGTCCAACAGAGTACTGTATCAAAGCACTAAACCACCAGGGCCCAACCATAATCTGCTTAAGCACTCACGTAGTGATCCTCGCAACACAAAGAAGGCACTTCCATCCTCTTCGCTGGAATCACTGCGCTCTCATCTGGAAGAGGACGTAAACTGCTCCAGCTGATTGTTGTGTCCACTCTACAACCAGACCCTGCACGGACCGTTAGTGACGTCCGACTGACAGCACCACAGAGTACATGCTTGTTGAGGGTCCTGGTGTTGGCTGTGTCGAAACAGGTTCGTTCCTCTTTTTCGTCCAAAAGCTCACCCAAAAGTCCATACCTTCTGGCCCGTGCGCTGGTGTGCTCAAGACGCCTACCCCATGCCCAACTGTAGCCTGAGTTGCTGACCTCAGTTTCTGCCACATACTCTCCATGCCCTGCGCTGACTGTTGGCGACAAGCTGCGACCATCCAACTCGGTCACGGTGCTGGCCGGGAGATGCACCACGTTCGAAGTGAAGCAGATGCCTGAACAGAATCATGCTGCGCCATTCTAACCTGTATTAGAGTGACACCAGCAGTGCTGCAAACGCCCCTGACGTCGCCACCTTTCTAAGCCCTAGTGCGAGTGCAGCAGTAACACGACTTGCAGTGCGAGGTAGTAAACTAGACGTTCCTCGTAGTACAAATTCATGGGAAAGTGTATTTAATCGATAGTAGATTACTTCGAAATGTAGCAACAAGAGTGTAAATCTAAACATGGCATGTTATGTAAGCTTCGTTACAAACAAAAAGTTAAAACTGTCGATTGTCACATACCAATCTGAAGTATTCTTAGAATTCTCTTGTCAATAAATATTTCGTTTTAATTTTGAAAACGCATTGGTTTGTAAATAGTCATCTCGTAAATTTGAGACAGTTTAGAGCATTCCAACATAAAATTGTTATTAGGTGAACAACTATTATCACTTTTTTAGTTGTGCTGTTTGAGACTTTCCCGGCATATTAACTGCTTCATTGGTTTACGGTCGTCGGGTGAGATAGTCGTGGACGAAGCACAATGTTTTGAAGAGAAAGCTGCTCATGAGGTGCTTACAGACGTGTTGCGGTTTTTGCTTCCTTTATTGTAATATCATGACACTGCTCCATATGCGCAGGGAAGGGCTAGCAGCGGTACAGTCCTTCGCTCTTCAGCCTAGTGGCTTTACCAAAAAAAAATTAAAAACCAGAACAAGTATAAAGAAGGGGGATATAAAAACACAGTAAATGGAGATAATTGAAGTTAAAATTTACAGTAACACAGGGACATTCACTGGGAAAGATTTGAAAAAGTCGACATAAAGTTAAAAGAACACAGCTGGCAATTCGTGGAGCACTTAAAATACACTGGAATCACACACAAGCTTGAAGTCGGCCACAGTATAAAAACACACAGAGCGAGACACTTAAAAGACCAGTCTAAACGACGGAGTAAACACTAAGAATAAAAACCACTGGTAGGGACCTGCCGAGGGACAGGAGGCCTGAGAGGAAGGAAACGGATAGGAGGAAAGTACAGTGATGGGTCTGGAGGGGTTGGGAGGAAGAGGAAATAAGGGGACAGGAGATGGGTGGGGTGGGGCTGGAGATGAAAGAGAAGACAAAGCGGGAGGGAGCACAGAGACACAGAAGGGAGGCATAGAAAAGGGATGGGGGTGTAGGAGGGAAGAAAACCCCTCAGGGGAAGGGAATAAAGGTGAGGGGGGAAAGAGCCCTGAGGAGTAGGGGGGAGAAGGTGGGGTTGGAATCCATAGGAGGGATAGAGATCACAGTGACGCTTACCACCTGGGAGGGGTAGGTGCTAGAAGTTGCGTTGGGAAGAGAGATGGTTTGGAGATGGAGAGAGTGTGGGACACAACGGTAAGGGCGCTACAATGGGCTGGGGGTGGAGAGGAGGCAAGACACCAGGGGTCATGTGGGATCGAGTCTGGAGATGATGTAGAGGGTGCAGATGTGTTCAAGGAAAAGGAGGAGATGGGGCAGGGGGATGAGGTCATAGGGGATTTGCGTGGGGATGGAAGACGAATGTGGAAGGTGAGAACTGCATGGCATTTCAGGATTTGGAGGGCTTTCTACAATCTGGGAGAGGCATAAATACAAGTGACACTGGCATAACAAATGAGGTGGAACAAGGGTTTGTAGGCGTGAAGGATGGTGGAAGGATGTGGTCCCCATGTTCAACTGGACAGGAGTTTCAGGAGGAGAAGTCTATTGGGGGCTTTGTATTGGATTGTAAGGAGATGGGGAGACCAGGTGAGCTGACAGTCGAGGGTGAGGCCAAGGTATTTCAGGGTAGGAGTGAAGTGGATAGGAGGACCATAAATGGTCTTGGAAGGGTTGATGCGAAGGAGCCACCGGTAGTGAACTGGTTGAGATGGGTTTGAAGGTTACGTCGAGACCGTTCAAGGGTAACTGTTACAGCAATGGATCGCCATTATATATGCTGACTGGCAAGCGGCAATGGATGGCGTTCTAACGTCACCGTAGACGAATCATAGAGTACGGCGACATCCAGTGCCCCCTGCCGGAGAAACGGGTCACTGTCCTCACATTCACGATTCAGGAAAAGCGAGGCCGCAAGTAGCGGCCTATCGCGTGTGCGAGCGCAGTCTTGGCATCCATTTCAAGTGTGCGGACTTCGATTGTCTGTCTGTGTTGACTCGGGTCGCTCATATGCTGGAGACGATGCCTTAGGACCGCCAATTCTTGTACCCATGCCTTGCCGAGTTGAAATCCCGTGTCTGCATTGATCAGATCGTTACTTACACGTAATTCGACTCCTTTTTTAATGATGATCTGGCACATGGCAGTGGACCAAAGGATCTTTGTCTCTCCATACTTTATGCTGTGCCCCACGTCAATACAGTGTTCATCCACAGCAGACTTTACTGGCGGATCCAGTATGGCGTGATGACGACTACGTTCAGCACATCTACCCTTCACAGTGCGACACGTCTCGATAGTTTATGATTTCCCACACTGGCGCGAAATTTTATATATCTCTGGTCTCCTTAGACTTAGCTTGTCTGCAACAAACCCAGCATAGATAGCACTTGTGCTGGACAGCAGAAGACTTAATTTATTTGATATTTTTTGGACAGCCTGCCAGTCTTCTAGACACGTCGCCATCATACGGTAGAAAAAGTGTCACCGCGGAGTTCATTTCTTCTGCTGTTCTTCAGCTTTAGTGCGAGCAGGTTCAAACGAATTACAGATCTATTTATCAGAGTACCCGTCTTGTACAAACACAGAGCGAAGATTGCTAAGCTCTGCTGATAAGTTCCCTGCACCTGAAATAATTCTAGCGCTATGAACGATACCGTAATACACCACTGCCTTGAGATGGGTAATGGCAGCTCGTAGCTCGCAGATACAGGTCAATGTCAGATGGTCTACGCAACACACTATGACACAAGGAACCATCTTCTTTTTTGCATACCAAGACATCTAGGAAAAGGAGGTCTCCACTTTGCCCCACTTCCCTGGTGAAGCAAATGCTGCAATGGAGGGTGTTTAGTTGTTCCAGAAATGCTGGGAGCGTTTTTGCTCCGTGTGATCAAACTACAAAGTGTCGCCCAAATATCTCCATAAACATTTCGGTTTCAACAATGCTGACTGAAGTGCTTTTTCCTCGAAGTCTTCCTTAAAAAGGTTAGCTACTACTGGAGACAAAGGGCTTCCCTTAGCAACACCGCTGGTCTGCTCAAAATATTGCTCATTAACTAAAATTAAGTCGGTGTTAGCACATCTTTTAATAGATGAAAGATGTCCTCCTCCAACTTACTTCCTATAAGTTGCTCGTGTAAATACAGAGACCACTTCGAAACTCACTAATACGTCAACTGGTTCGTGACGCAAAGTGTTCAGTCGTTGTATAAAATTTTCTGAGTTTCGAATGTAATGGTCACATTTTCCTACCAGTGGACTGAGGAAGCCAGATATTTTGATAGGGGCTTCCATATTGCTCACGATGGGATGAAGACGAACACCGTCCCTATGGATTTTAGGTTGCCCACGATATGACAACGATATCATAAAGACAGGGCACTAAAAAGTAGAGCACCACTATAAAGTTAATAACAAAGTTATAGGTAGAATCCTGTTTAGAGACGATCAAATAATCTTAGCAGACCTAGCAGGTAAAATACAGAAAGCACTTTGGTTCCTGTACAAGATGGCAAACAATTATAATATTACAGTACCTAAAACTGAAACTAAGATAATGGCATTCCACAGTAAGGAGTATTTAAGAGCAAAAATAACAACTTATTACAAGCCGCTACACTAAGTAAACTTCACAATATCATCAATGTAACGTCTCAAATAGCACACACAATGTCAAGAATGCTAAATGCAAAAATTTCAGCAGTTGGTAGGTACCATAAAACGCATTCTTCTGAAGAAAGGAAAAAAAGGGACATTGGTATAATTTTATAATGTGACAGCAGTGCCAGTTCTAATATATGGGTGAGGGACTTGGACTCTGCCAGTCAAAGGAGAGGGGTTGAACCAGCAGAGATAAGAATCCTAACACCTCTCACTGGTTACAAACTCACAGATCAGATAAAAATAGTGAATTGAGGAATGAAGTGGGTATCAAAAGCATAATCTAGAAAATAAAGAACGATAGAATACCTAAAATAATACAAAAAGGTACGTCTCAAGGGAAACGGGATGTTTGGCATCCTGACATGGGATGGAAAAACCACCTGCTACATGCTTGAAATTACAGCAGACGAGGACGCCTAAAAACAAACTAAATCTGATGATGATGTTTAACAAAAGCATGAATAACAGTACATCACATACAGAGCAACAAATGTTCTTATTCACGAAGTTAAAAAACCCAGCCGCCTGGACTGTTCTACAGGTATCAACTATGCACACGAGTATAATAATTGATTTTGTATTCTTATCTGACAGTCCATTAGAACTACTGACAGTCTTGGGAGAGCCAGTCCTGACAAAACTCTACCATCTGGTGAGCAAGATGTATGAGACAGGCGAAATTCCATCAGACTTCAAGAAAGATATAATAATTCCAATCCCAAAGAAAGTAGGTGTTGACAGATGTGAAAATTCCAGAACTATCAGTTAAATAAGTCACAGCTCCAAAATACTAACGCCCATTCTTTACAGACGAATGGAAAAACTGGTAGAAGCGGACCTCGGCGAAGATCAGTTTGGATTCCGCAGAAATGTTGGAACACGTGAGGCAATACTGACCTTACGATTAATCTTAGAAGAAAGATTAAGGAAAGACAAACCTACGTTTCTAGCATTTGTAGATTTAGAGAAAACTTTTGACAATGTTGACTGGAATACTCTCTTTCAAATGCTAAAGATGGCAGGGGTAAAATACAGGGAACGAAAGGCTATTTACAATTTGTACAGAAACCCGATGGCAGTTATGAGTCGAGGGGCATGAAAGGGAAGCAGTGGTTGGGAAGGGAGTGAGACAGGGTTGTAGCCTCTCCCCGATGCTACACAATCTGTATATTGAGCAAGCAGTAAAGGAAACAAAATAAAAAGTTCGGAGTAGGTATTAAACTGCATGGACAAGAAATAAAAACTTTGGAGTTCGCCGATGGCATTGTATTTCTGTCAGAGACAGCAAAGGATTTGGAAGAGCACTTGAACGGAATGGACAGTATCTTGAAAGGAGGATATAAGATGAACATCAATAAAAGCAAAACGAGGATAATGGAATGTAGTCGTATTAAGTCGGGTGATGCTTAGGGAAGTAGATTAGGAAATGAGAGACTTAAAGTAGTAAAGGAGTTTTGCTATTTGGGGAGCAAAATAACTGATGATGGTTGAAATAGAGAGAATATAAAATGTAGACTGGCAATGGGAAGGAAAGCGTTTCTGAAGAGGAAAAGTTTGTTAATATCGAGTATAGATTTAAATGTCAAGAAGCCGTTTTGAAAGTACTTATATGGAGTGTAGCCATGTATGGAAGTGAAACTTGGACGATAAATAGTTTGGACAAAAAGAGAATAGAAGCTTTTGAAATGTGATTCTACAGAAGAATGCTGAAGATTAGATGGGTAGATCATTTAACTAATGAGGTGGTATTGAACAGAATTGGGGAGAAGAGGAGCTTGTGGCACAACTTGACTAGAAGAAGGGATCGGTTGGTAGGACATCCTCGTCTGAAACATCGAGGGATCACCAATGTGGTACTGAAGGGCAGCGTGGAGGGTCAAAATCGACGGGAGACCAAGTGATGAATACTCTAAGCAGATTCAGAAGGATGTAGGCTACAGCAGGTAATGGGAGATGAAGAATCTTGCACAGGATAGAGTAGCATGGAGAGCTGCATCAAACCAGTGTCAGGACTGAAGTCCACAACAACAACATTTGAGCAGTCACCGTCGAAGTGAAAATATCAGCCACCATATTAGCACTGGACTTTGTAGGAAGGTACTGTACATTACTGTGATTCATGCAACGTTTAAGTTTCATGGACGATTTCTTTGCACGTTTTTAGCAAATGCGTCGAAAGAACGTTTTCCACATCTACCGGGTAAAAGGAAATAGAGAGAACTAAAAATATAAAGGAAATGAATAATACCTTTTAAACGGAATTATTAAGTTCTAATCGGAGGGAGGTTCGTGTTTACAATCATTGTTGTCACTGAGAGCTCCTCCTCTTAGATAGCGGGCAAGGTGTCAGGCTGCAGCCATGTTTCCTTCAAGCTGGCTCTTCGGAACTGTAATCTACCTACGGCAATATGAGAAAGAGCAACAAAAAGATTAGGAATTCAGTTTAAGAAAATTCAAATCCACCACAATTATAGAGGACACACCGTTTCAAGGAAGCTATATAATTTGCCCTCAGCAGTCTGACAGCCAAGCAAACTGTAGCTCTGGAGAACGTGTTAAATGCACGTTGTCTCCAGCTGCATCGCAGCTTACACAGATTTTTCTAGAAACACGTAAGAATTTTCTAGCTAATAAACTGTGACTACCACAGATTCCACGAGGAGGCCAATTCCTCCTCTTACTGCCTTCAGTTCTCAATGCGTTTCACGTTATATGCATACATGCTACATTACACATTTGAACAGGTGAACAAACGCATACATATGACATTATAAATGTGAACAAGTGAACAAATATTTAACTTGCCAACTCTTTTGTTGATTTTAAGTTACTCCATACTTCGTAATCACGAAACGTAACTGAAATGAATCTCCACATATTTGCACACATTCATCTGCTCTTTTTGGTGTAGTAGTGGTACTTTTAATCATTTAATCTTGTGAAGAACGATTTTTGTAGTTTACAGGACGATTACATTTGACGAGTTTCATCAAGTAGATTTGCTGTACCGCTCTGATCAATTATCAGTAGAGAATCACCTGCATACCAGCCAATACTGTGAAAAATCTAGCAATAAACCGCCACCAAACATCAAACAGAACAGAAAATCATTTGTTTTTGGGAACTCGGAGCGAAGTTTTATTTAAAAGCAGCAATAAAAGCAGAATCATGACAAACAAAATATGTTAATCAAAAATCACGTTATAACATTCAGTACTGTAAAATGTAAATATTATTAAGTATCAATTATCGTACAAAATTTAGGCCTAGGAGTAATTTGGTTATTGTGGTTATTATTTTATTTTCTACACAACTGATTTCTGCATAATCCTGTTTGCAATGTTGTACATTGGTAACTGAATGATGTTACTGCCTCGTTGGTTGATGAATTAATGCTTCAGTCTTCTTGTCGTTCTCAAATATTTCTTTACTAAATTTCACGATTACTTACAGTTATTTCAGAAATATCTGTCCCCATCTTCTTGTTTCTCTGTTTTGGAAATAAACGTTGTGTAAGCGTATGTTGTGAAAATGCCCATAGAAATACGGTACCGTACATGTTTCTGAGAAATCCCATTCGCAAGCTACACTTTTACCCTTCACAAAACACGGCGTTTATATTGCTGCTGCATGTCTTGTTTCAGCTGATATTCACTTGTTTTCATATCAGACTGGCATCAAATTGTAGAAAAACATAGATGTTAAATATTTTCGCACAACACAGTTACGTGTAGAGGAAGTGTGATTTGTGAGCTCGCCAGTCTTCGTCACAGTAACATATTCTACTTAATAGTGATTCAGAACCAAGGTGATTACTGTTCAGAGAACCCAGTATGTTAGTAAAATAATAGTACAACACATCCAGCATTCCTTAAGTCGATGGCGACTTCGGAGAGAACAAAGATAAATCTCGCGATTATTTAGAGTATATCAGTTGTTATATTGTTTCAGTTATTATATAATTTCGAGGATATCAGTAACATGGCCAAATGTATGTGAAGGTTATCAACATGGAAGTGCGTCGAGCGTTATAACCCACCGATCCAGTAAGAAACAACAGATAGCTATAACAGATCTACCATAAAGAAAACGCTAACCAACAGTATTTACCAAATGTTGTTAAATTCATCGTAAGACTTGTGTTCCTGGAAATAAATAAAGGATACAAATGAAAAAATTCTCATTATGCAAGTAATGGTGACATGGATTAAGAAAACATTCACGAAAGGATAACTTTTTTATACTTTGTGTCCCAGTAAGAGTGGTCAATATTCAAGGATATGATAGGAACGCTCATTGGAAACTAAAAACTTCATATTGTCATATATCCTATTCCAAATGGTTCCAGATACAGAACACATTTAATATTCATTCATTTTCAGGATAGTGTTTCGTTCGTATGTGTCTTATCTTCCTAACCTTCTTGAAGTTTTATCGTAGCTCAACCTACCTCTTAGCTTTCAACCTCTTTGCCTAGGATATCTTCCTGCCATTAAACTGGCCCGTTGAAAGCGCATTTTTTCGAAAGTGTGTTGTGAATGAAGTAGTGAGAGAGACTAAGAGTGCATCAGAGAGAGGTATCGGCTATTTGTGTCTGTACACTCGCTGGCTTAATACCACATATCTACACTAATGTTGAACGTGCAGATATGGTGTATGCTTCCAGCTTCTGCGTCAGAATGCTCCTCCTACGGTCGAAGAACACCGTCGGTGTTTTCTGTCACGTAGAATTCCTGACCGATGAGTGTTTACTAGAGTTCTCAGCACACTGCGTGAAACAGATGTTTTTTCAAGCTTCCATTTATCTTCTGAACGTGTAGTTCAACAACTGTGCAGCAAAAACAAAGTTTGGTTGAAATGGTTGAGCGTAGTCCTACTATAAGCACTTAGCGACTTTCTGCACGTATAATTGTCCCATTAACACGTGTATGGTGTAAGATACACGTGGAAAACTTGTACCCATTTCGCATACAGCGTGTCCGCCATTTTAAAGTTGCCGACAATGCCATGCAACTTGAATTTCGTCAGTAGTTGATAAATGATAATCGTCATTTGCTTACATTAACACTATTCGCTGATGAAACCATGTTTATACGAAATCAAGTCAACAACACACGTAATGGTCATGGCGATCGAAGGAACACCGACACGCTACAACGGAGACCAAATTCGAAGTTCGTTATTCGATCAGGGTTTTGTGCAGAATGATCGGTAACATGTTGTTAGGTCCAGTTACTGTAAAGGAGCCAACGGCGCAACACAGTTACGAGCATTTTTTTTTCGAAAATTCGTTTGTTCAACACCTTTAGGATGTTCCTTTGGCCACGCGGACTACAGTGTACTCCTAGCATGCCGAGTCCCTTCACGTTTTACCAGACCTGTGAGGGAATGTCTCAGCAGCACTAACCCTTATCTCTGGATTCGCCGTCGTAGTACAATTAACTGGTTACCAACACCGCCAGACGTCACGTCATTTCATTTTTGCTTAAAGGATTGTATGGAGTCTGAAGCGTTCAAAGGAAATGAGAATACACGAAATGAACCAAGTGGTCGCATTGTGGACGCAGCTACTCTCATTAGGGAACGTGCAGAGAAGCAAAATAACATGTTCTTACAAGCGTGTACAAGTGAAATAGGCGGGATATTTCAACTTTTATTGTAATTATATGACACAAGTATAGTGCCGTGTATGATAGTGCTTCGAGATGAACGTGTTAATAATACGTATATTTCAACTGATATTTTGTAAAAACCCGTGTTATAGTGTTTACTTCCCATTGTATATGTGTAAACCTGATATTATAATAGAGAGTATAAATGACAAATTACATTAAATGTGTTCTGTCTCGGAAACCATTCGGTGTCATACATATGTCCGTACGAAGTTCTTCGCTCCAGCTGATCGTTCCTGTTATATTCCTGAATGCTAACTATCCCTCCTTGGACGCACTGCATACAAAAATTCTACAAAGATCTTTTCAGTGTCAGTCGCCTCTGTGGCGATCTTGGAATTCCTGGCCAACGTTACTGAAGCTGTTGGATTGCGTGAGCGCGAATATCGATCCAGTGTTGCTATTAGAGACCTTCTGCATTTATCTTTGATCACCGAAGTTAAACTGCCCATTACAGTTCCTTTCCTGTCATTCATCAAAGCCAAATGGAAAAAGGAAATATACCTACAGTATAACTCGTTTCCCGCACAAAGCTATTACGAAAAGAGCTGGAGACACAATAACTTTGAAGGTATGTGCAAGGGAGGACACAGCAAGAAAGTGTGAGGAAGTGACACATACGAAGTATTTCTGGGAGTGGAAACGGTAACATGAGTAACGCTTCGACAATAGAACAGATTTAAAGTGTGACTGTGCTGCGTTTGCTTGAGAACATTCAAATAATTATGCCAGTAGAAAATAAAGACGGTCGCCCTGATCTCCGGCGGAGTACAATAAGTATTTCTTATGACTCGTAAGTGGGCTGCGAAACAGTAATTCCGACAAAAATGTAATATTTTATTAGGTAGAGTTTGTTTGATTAGAAAAAGTACGACCACAGCTAATAATTCGCACTTTAGAAGAACATGTAATGGGAATCTTTGGAGATGTAGGGCCGATTCTACACTCTGTAATATGGTTTAGCAACTTATCATGTCTCATAAGGACACCACGCGAAAAAAAAAAAGAAATAAAAAATGAATTCATCTCCGAAGAAACATCACGCCAGTATCGTGTTACACTATCTATAACCTTGAAAAGGAAGATAGGAAGAAGGAACAGACAAGTTCCTTTAGACAATCCAAATCCACCTAAAGCCACTGATTGATGCTTGGGTCCCGTAAAACCACCAGATAGCTGGGATGTTGAATATTAAGTTTCACCCGATGTTCAGAGTAACGCCAACCACTTACTGTTAGTTTAAAATCGGGCGGTTTAGAGGATGAGTCGAAGTCCTGTACGGTGCCGGAGTGATCGTCAAACAAGTAACGTATGTTTATACGTCGTGATTACGGCTATTCTAGAAGACGAGAGTATCAGCAGCATACTCGTAATAAAGATGTGCCCGCTTCCTTCAACAGTCGGGTGACCGAATGAGTTGCCGCCGTGGTTAGCACACTAGACTCTCATTCGGGAGGACGACGGTTCAATCCCGCGGCCGACCCTCCTGACTTAGCTTTCTCATGATGTCCCTAAATCGCTTCAGGCAAATCCCCTCACCCCTCTCTGCTCAGCTGTGTCCTCCCGCAAGTATGCCTTCAAAAGACATTACATACTACATTTACAACATACCAGTCATGCAGAATAGACTAGAAAGTGTTTCAAAATATTTGCGGCAAACGTCTATAGGTGATAGATCACGCCACTGACAATAAATTTTCCGAAAGACAAAAAGTTCGCTGATGTTTCCCAGCTATGCTAAGTATCGTCTTATTGAATTCGTCAGCCCTTGGATGACAAGATTACTCCAAACTACTAGGGTGTACTAACCAGATATGCTTCATCTACATACTATCTACCTAGTAAATAAAGTGTTTCTAACAAGAAAGCCTTAAGAATGGGTGCCTTATCTGGAAACGGGTATTTTTGTAGTTCGGCCTGTCTGACTGGCTTCTAGGCAACACAAATTGCTAATGAAAATCACAGAGCGGTTAGGCTTTGCCGCTTCTCAAGGGCAAAGTCAGTTTAAAAAAGCGCCTATTATCACCCGGAAATTGCAGTGAAGAAGGCCTGGGTGGCCGCGCAAGGCCGGAAACAAAGAATGAGTCGAGAGTAATTCATGAATATGAAATCAGGTAACAGATTCGGGACCTTTTGACGAGGAACAAACCACTTCGCTACCCATAATTTGCATATCAGTTTTATTTCAAAGGTTCTAAGGATTGAAAAACCAATTAGAGTAGCTAAATAATTATAGAAACGAAAGAAACGTTTTAACAATAATTATCTACATACACAGGAACCGAAACCTGTAAACAGATGTCGGCTGCCATTATTTTGGGAGGAGTTAATAAATTATTTGAAATGGGGGCTGCTGTTAAAAAGGTTCAAGGTTAATCGGAGCATCTTCTTCGTCTAGAGACCCACACGAACACGAAACATCGTGCCGTCTCAACGGCCGAGGCTGCGCCGCTTCAGAAAGCCACCGCGGCAAAAAGGAAGCGGCCAGGTCAATAGCCCAGCAGACGACAGCTAGCCGCTTCACCACCCAGCACCGGAAATACTTTTCTCAGCTGCAGACACAATACTGTGATGTGCGAACCAGCTGCAAAAGATCTGAGCATCGCCGTTTCAGGCCCACTCTGGAAGTACTTCTTGGAAGGTCCACTAGCTGCCGTTTTGCCCAAAACCGTCTATCTTCCGTGAAGCCCAACGTTTCGTGACTTCGGGCACAATTTAATAGTGATGGTTGAATTCGATCGCTGTTTCCGTTATTTGGCGATCGCGATACTACGCCACAGTAGCAGCGGCAGCCATGTGGTAAGGCTCACCGATTTCTGCCACCCTTCCTCCCCATTTGATTTCCAAATCTAGTTCTCATGGTTCAGGACTCCCACTCCGAAGTGCTCTCAGTTCACCTTACGTAGCTGTAGATGAATGTAGTCTCTATATCTGATTGTGTGAATGTTTCTAGCTTAGTGTAGGCCGCCAGCGGTTAAGAATACGTTGTTCTGTGCCAACATCAGAATATATTTCCTTGTGCCGATTTCTAAATCTTTTATTTGTGTTCCGATTTCTACCACCTTCCTCCAGTATCCATTCAAATCAGTAGTGTCAGAAGCTTGAACGTCGTAGAGGAGTCTGAAAATCTGAAAAGGGAAATGCAAAGGCTCGATCTAGATATAGTTGGGATCAGTGAGGTGAAGTGGAAGGAAGACAAGGATTTCGGATCAGATGGAGTATAGGATGTCAACAGCAGCAGAAAATGAGATAACGGGTATAGAATTCGTTATGAACAGAAAGGTAGTTCAGTGACAGTGTTGTTGTTACCAGAATCGACAGCAAACCAACAGCGACAGCAATAGTTAACTTGCACATGCCGGCGTCGCTGGGAGAAGGTGAAGAGCTAGAGAAAGTATATGAGGACACAGAAAGGTCACTAAGTACGTAAAGGGAGTAGAAAATCTAATAGTCATAAGGGACTGGAATGCAGTTGTAGGTGAAGGAATAAAGAAAAGGTTACAGGAGAATACCGGTTGGGGACAAAGAATTAGGAAGGAGAAAGACTAATTGAGTTCCGTAACAAAATTCAGCTAGTAATAGCGAACACTTCGTTAATCAATCACAAGAGGACGAGGTGAACGTGGTAAAGATCTAGTCATACGGGAGTATTTCACTGAGTTTACCTCATGGTTACACGGAGATTCCGAAATCAGACACTGGATTCTAATGCTTACGCAGGAGCTGATGTAGACTCAGATTACAATGTAGTATTGATGAAGCGTAGGCTGAAGTTTAGGAGATTAGTCAGTAAGAATTAATACGCAAAGAAGTTAGGTACGGAAGTACTAAGAAATGAAGAGACACGAAGAAAATTGAGAATGTGTTAGATGATCATTTTGACTAAACGTACCAGAGAGGGAAGTCCGACGCTGCGATTGATAATGGAAGCAAAACTAAAGAAAAATCAAGACATGTTCATAAGATTTCTCGACATGAAAAAGCGTTTGACAATATAAAATGATAGAAGATGTTCGAAATTATGAGAAAAATAGGAGCAAGCTATAGGGTTTGACAGTATGTACCAGCGCCAAGAGGGAAGAATACGAAGAGACTACCAAGAACGAAGTGCTCGGATTAAGAAGTGTAAGACAGGGATTTAGCCTTTCGCCCTTACTGTTAAGTCTGTGCAGCGAAGAAGCGTTGATGGAAATAAAAGAAAGGTTCAAGAGTGGAATTAAAATTTAAGGTGAAAAGATATCAGTGATACGATTCGCTGATGACATAGTTATCCTGAGTGAAAATGAAGAAGGGGTGCATGATGTGCTCAACAGATGGAACAGTCTAATAATTACAGAATATAGATACAGAGTAAATTGAAGAAACACCGAATACAATGAGAAGTACTAGAAATGAGAACAGCGAGAAACTTAACATCAGGATTGTTGGTCATAAAGTAGGTGAAGGTGAGGTATTCTACTACCTAAGCAGCAAAATAACTACTGACGGCCGGAGCAAGCAGGACATGAAAAGAAAACTAGAACTGGCAAAGAGGACATTCCTGGCCAGGAGAAGTCTACATAGGCTTACTTTGAGGAAGAAATTTGTAAGAATGTACGTCTGGTTGGCTCTGAGCACTACGGGACTTAACATCTATGGTCATCAGTCCCCTTGAACTTAGAACTACTTAAACCTAACTAACCTAAGGACGTCACACACATCCATGCCCGAGGCAGGATTCGAAACTGTGACCGTAGCAGTCGCGCGGTTCCGGAGTGAGCACCTAGAACCGCTAGACCACCGCGGCCGGCTGTACGTCTGGAGCACAGCATTGTATGGTAGTGTGAAATGAACTGTGGAAAAACCGGAACAGCAGAGAATCGAAGGATACGAGACTTGGTGCTACAGACGAATGTTGAAAATTAGGTGGAATGATAAGGAACGAGAGGAATGAGGTGGTTCTGTACAGAATCGGAGGGAAAGAAATACGCGGAACACACTGAGAAGGAGAAGGGACAGGATGATAGGACATCTGTTAAGACATCAGGGAATGACTTACATGGTACTAGAGGTAGAAGTAGAGAGCAAAAAGTGTACAGGAAGACAGAGATTCGAAAACACCCAGCAAATAATAGACGACGTGGGTTTACAAGTGCTACTCTGTCTGAGTTGAAGAACTTAGCACAGGAGAGGAATTCGTGGCCTGCTGCTTCAAACTAGTCAGAAGACAGATGTCTAAAACAACAAAAAATAAAAAAAAAAAATCTGGGGCAAGCTCTTTTCATTCAGGCCACCTATGATACGGAAACTGTGGCGGTTAGTTTAGGTGCGGCAGCACAAAGTTCCAGGTTACATTTTACCTTTAGCAAAAGTTTTTCTCCATAACTTAATATATCGCTGCTAGAAGCTTGCCAATACAGCCTTGAAAAACGCTGGGAAATTCGTAGGTGGGGATCACCTTATTTAACAGCGGCAGAAAAAAATCCGGCAGGGCCCCAAGGCCATTTGAAGAGTACCTTGAATGGTATTTCCATATTAAGACCTGGGAGTGACTGTTTTCCTAGGTTCACTCAGAACATGTATGGACTACTGCGTACACAGACTCGTGGGAAGTGGAATAGTGAACGCCTCGCAAAGGCGCCAGAGCTCACGATGACATGGGTCGGTACGCGCCCTGAAGGTCGAGCTGTCAAAGTATATCTGGCGCGAAGTGATAAATGAGCAGCGGGGTGCGTTAGGGGGACAGAGTGCTTCATTGACGTGCCGCAGCTGCACGCGATTGGTGAGCATTAGCGCAGAACATGACACGCCTGCGTTACAGCTGAGGAGCAGGTAGCACCGCCCCATAATTCCGTGGTATTCGGCTAATATTTCCACTGCTTACCTAACAGCCGATTCAACTAACGTTAGGACATTTTAAGTCTATTTTTCTGCTCAGTAACAAATGGAACTACTTACAGGCAAGGTAATATTTTGATATTTCTTTCATTTTAATTAACGTTGGTGGATTCCGCGTTGGTAGCTTACCTCAACGGCATAATGGCAAGTAGAGCGGTAACTGCGGGGCAGGGATTTTGAAAGGGAGCACCTTTTATTATTTGTGTTTACAGTGCTGACGGCTCACTGGCGTGTGTGCCTCGTGCCGATCCACTGTTACGGTACACACTTCAGACGAAAGTAACTTGGATTCGTGAACACGCATTATCGAGACAGTCATCTCCAAACGCGTCACATAATTATAGCTATCAATATGAATGGACTTTTCCCAGTTTTGAGAATACTGAAGGAATGACCTGTTTTACTTGGCAAAAACATTCGGCAGCCTAGATAAAATATTTTTTGTAACACAATTGTTTTCGACAGACTTTACTGTCATCTTCACGTCTTAAAAATCTGTATTGTGAAACGTGTTCATTTCCTTTTGGACCTCACGCCGAATTGTCATGTGGATAAAGATCAGCATATTATAGGTCTGTCATAACTAAAACGTTTAATAACATGACACGCCCTATGCAAACATATATGGTGTCCCATTTATCTCGACAACCCTACATAACTATTTGTCGAGATGCAAATTACAAAATGTTTCAAGCGAATGTTCTTTAGCCGTCAGAGGGACATCAATCAGCATGATTTCCTTCTTTGTAGCTTAGTTTCTTACAGAGATATGAATAGCTGTATGACTTTTTTAAATAGCACCTTGTATTCTTTCTTCGGTAACTCATTTCCTCTCCTAAAGATCTATTCGGAATTGTATTACGGTGTACGATTCACTGAAACACAACGCTATTAATTGCATAACACAACACTGACTTTGAGACCGGAATCACAAACTCGTCCACTTGCTGGAGTTGTCAGAAAACAAATGAAAACCAGGTAAAAACATAACAAAAAACTGACATTGCCTCTACTGTACCATAGGCCAGGAGTAGAACATTCAAAGGTACTCAATGTGGTGACTCTGGACACCGATATACTGGTACACTCATTTAAAGAAAGAATTACTGCTTCCAGTGTTGCGTGCTTAAGAGAATTACAAGCAAGTACGATACTTCCTGCACGTCCTATGGAGTTGTTGGAGCATCACGATAGACAACGTCTTTAATGCATTGCCAAAGAAAAAAGTCCAGAGGATTTAAATCAGGAGACCTAGCTGACCAACTAACTGTTCCTCCTCCACCAATCCATCCGGTAGAATAACTTCGGCTCAGAACACGATGTGCACGCAAGGCATTATGTGTTGGAAATCCATCGTGTTGATTCCACATAAGCATTCTGGTTCTTAGCGGCACATCATCCTGAAGAGGTGGAAGAATTCCTCTGCGGGAGTTCGCATATGCTGTGCCATTTAGACTACCATTGATGAAATAAGTGCTAATAAAATATATATATATATATATATATATATCGCTCATAGCTGCTTGTTACATTAAAAAAATCAGCACACATCCACTTTAATCCACTGTGTACGGCCGTTTAATATGCATTTACACCGTTCAGAATACGACGAGCTTATGTAAACAGATGTGTAACTGTGTCTGTGTTTCTTTGATGTAACAAGTATCTGTGGAAATGACTTTTGCAACAAGGAGCTTTATGTTTTTAAATATTTTATTATAACAAACCTTTTATAATGTACTGATTTTTATGCACGTGGGAACTTGGTGTGAAGTCCAGCATTAAAGGAACTGTTTCACAACAAGGTCTGACGATGACAGCAAAGTCCATTGAAGTCGGTTGTTTCAAATACAAGAAATATTTTATGCGACCCTGGCTGTTGAGTGTTTTAAACATGAAATTAAAGTAATACTGCTGTAATACGCTTCTATGAATAGAACAAAAATGCCATTCAAGGTATTTACTACATTGTTCTGTGTTTAATATTAGGTACTGCAGTTAAACCTAAGTAAATTACTATTTTTAACACTTTCACTGATAGTCTCATCAATTGACCAGACATGAAACTTTCGGAAGACTGCCGTTCTCAACAAGTGAAGATTCACAACTTCGTCCGCTTTAAATATGAAGCCACATACACTGACGGGGTTTATCTGTCTCCACTCTATTGCGAGGGAGGTATGGCTTCTAAGGCAACCATTTGTTATATTCAGTTAACGTGCTGGCGGGGGGAAGGGGGGGGGGAGGGGGGTGGCAGTAGTTCGTACAGTATGTAAAGGAACGATGCACACGGCTCCACGTTATCTTACGGAAGGCGAGAGTTTGCTTTAATTGTAACAAGACTTTGTTGACAATGACGGCGAGGTAACCATATCGACGATTCACCTGATGATCCTGAAGATCAGTGCGGGAAGAACTGTTTCAAACTCGAAGGAAATATTTCTCGTTTCGATTTAGTTGCTTTCTTTTCTGATTATTCCTCATTGCTCTGAATCACGGAATATTTTTTTTGGTTCAAAATGGTTCAACTGGCTCTGAGCACTATGGGACTTAACTTCTAAGGTCATCAGTCCCCTAGAAATTAGAACTACTTAAACCTAACTAACCTAAGAACATCACACACATCCATGCCCAAGGCCGGACTCGAACCTGCGACCATAGCTGTCACGCGGTTCCGGACTGCTGCGCCCAGAACCGCTCGGCCACGCCGGCCGGCAATATATTTTTTTTCCTTTATTATAGTCAAGCAGAAAAGTACGCAAGAAACGACACTAGTTACCAGTGCAGTGAGTGCAAAATAGTATGTGCAAGAAAACTTTTTTAAAAATTATCCTACATTAAATTAATGTTTAACAATCTGTATATATAACCCAGATGAAATACAGGTAGTTTCAGGCTTGTATAAAAGCTTAAAATCACAATTTGGTATTGGCCAGTTTTGTTAAAGAAAATGTTGAAATCCACAAGAGCTACCGGTATTCTAAGAAACGAGTAGATTTAAGTGGCGGGCAGCCAAAGTTTTAACCCATTAATCATCTGTTCAAACAGATAACAAACCAACACTTCCTTAGGCAGTTACAGTGTGACATCTTCGAGGTTCCTGAGGGTGTCAGAAATCAGACAGAACAATCGCACGAAGTTTTCCGAATGGTGCTGGATTTTAACGACCAGTACTTGGGAACCAGAAGCCAAATTACCGCGCCTTTACTATATATTTTGTCCATTTGGTGCTGACATCATGCAAGTTACCAATTAATAAACAATATGCGCCCTTGGTGCCGCGTTCAAATTGAAAACTGGCTGTTTAACAAAAATTTTTGACGACCACCGGAAATTTAAGAATAGTATTACTTCATGTAGACAGTGGTAACGTTGTTTTCACATACATACTTAAACAAACACTACATCCCAAAACTACACTGTTGGACAATAAAATTGGAAAACAAAGGAGGATAGGATATGACGTTTTACTTAGTGCACGATAACGTACAGTCGAAGATTAAATACCTGGTGGTTAGAAGGTATGGCGAGTGCGACATTTAAACACAGAACTGCCACCTCTAGCTGCAGCATCGGCTCTACGGAGGATAGGCACACAGTCGAACTGATCTCGAATGAAAAATACGTCATCCCTGTGGCAGAGTTGAACATTAGCGATAGTTGGCAAGCAATGGATACTGTGGAAACAAGTGTAGATGAAATGCTGACTGCCTTATTAATTATTTGTGTAACCGCATCTCTGGTACCTTGCTGGACCCTATTCCAGTGAGGCTGTTCCTGTCTGCATTGTTACCCAGGAATTTATCTTGTGCCACAGATGGAATGATTGTGTCATGAAAAACTACTTCTACTGAAGCATGTTCCCCTCAGCGTTGGGTACACTCACACACCTGATACTATAGTCTGCTACATCATGTTGAGCTCTCCCTGAACACTTGACGAAATGTCTCCCAGCTTCCTTTCTTCACTTCATCATCTCACTTTCTTGTAATAGATTTTCGCATATAAAGCGGATCATTGCCTTAAACGACGTGGCTCTAAAAATGCAAACGCCACTATGGAACGATAGAGTAGTGCTGACGGTTCTGGCCTGTAAGCGCTAAGCTATTCCTTAAACAAAAGGGTTAACACATGAATTTAAAAAAAAAAAATTCTCTACTTTTAGTGCATAATTATTTTCGTTGTTAAATGTGTAGTAAAAGAGATACTTCTTCCCTATGGCAGCACAAGTGGCTAAAATGGAGCTCGTGGAAATCTATAACAATACCGATTTACAAAGTACCGGAAAACTTTTTGAGCACCATATGACTGTGCCAAATTGGCTACATCTGAGCAAATGTTGTGAGTGGATTGGAGGTCTGGATAAAATGGTGGCCAGGGCAACCGTCGGACATTGTCTGTATAAAGGTAGAACAGCATGTGCAGCAAGCGGACTTCTATGACATTGTTGGAAAATGTCACGAAGTTATTAGAGGACATGGTACACTGTTCGGCCACAAGCGTTAGATATTAAGGGCTGCTGAACTAACTAGCAGCTACGTGTAACAGAGGTGACTGTCTTTCGTGCCAGTGCCCTATAATGATCACTGTGGTGTGTGTACTGTAAGACCTTCGGTAAACACACCATCAGATTATTTGACTTGTCGCTCTAACGAAGTAGGCCAGTGTCAGCAATATGTCTCGTGGTCTTATCGTGGCGTGTTTATCTTCTGCCGTTAGGTCAGACGATAGAAATACCACTTACACACATAGAGTAGCAGATTGACGGTGACCAACCTTAAACAGAACTTGATTAATTTTCACACACATTTATTAAAATACTAAGCATTAAATTACATAACTTGATTCTGGATGCTGTTTACAATTGACAATCTGAAGTTTCTTTGGTCTTGGTACGTTCATCTTATTCTCACATATCTCTGGTACTTGACAAAATGTCTATTCATTTATCTTCATGGCTATGTACAGGAATATGGTAATCTCCTTAGGCGCAGACTGAAACTTGACTACAGACTGATGCAGACTGACTAATCGGAGGTCTGTACACTCGTTATAATACCTCGAGCGTTCAGGTATCACTACGCGAGTGTGATCCGCGAGGAAAAAAGGTTCTATGTTAGCCGCAATCTCATTGGCTGCGAGACATATTAATACGCGGATTGGCGGAAGCAGAATTTGGTCCATCTCTAAGACAGCGCCATCTCGTAGTGCGGAGACGGACGAGCGCTGCGCCTGCGCTGTTGTGCTTAGCGGGGCGCGCCCTATTGGGAAAGTTGTGTACGCGCTGACTACGCGGAACTATTTACACAACAATCACAAACAGGGGTCAGCATTGTATATTCTTCTCGGGATCTCCCGTGACCAGTGCTGTTGCTGGGCGCATTGCTGACAGCGCGCCTGTCTTTGCCAAAGCAACAAGGTCACCCTGCCTACAGTCTGTAGTGCTCCAGATGTGCTAGACGAAAATACACTCGCCGGTACAACGATAGGTACTTTGGCCACTCCGGGAGAAGACTGAGGCGTTCTGCGTCACATAAATTATTGTTCACCTTATTACAATTTACTCTGGCGGAAAAAGCATGAAACGCCAAGGAGGAGTCGTGCGACATTAAGTTGGTATACGTGTTTATACATGTGAAATACGATGTATATTAATATTTCGCGCCAGTCGTATCAGTGTGGGCTAGTAGCGCCACTATGAGGTTGCAAATCAAGTCTGTTTTATATAAATGCTGCAGGGGTCTGAGATGTAATTATCTCTGACTGATAGTGGTTAGCTTGAGAGTCAGGGAAACAATGACGCCAATATCAACACAAACTGAGTTTGAACGATGTCGTACAATAGGGCTAAACGAAGCTAGATATTCCTTCTGCTATGCTGCAGAAAGACTTTGCAGCAATGTAGCCAGAGTACGTCACTGATGGCCGCGGTGGTCACAAGATCGGGCTCCGTACAGCCACGTGGCACTACCGAGAGGGAAGACAATAGCGTTTGGCGTATGTTCATGGCGCATCATACTGAATCTGAAGCAGCAATCTGAGCAGCAGCTGGCATGTCAGTGACACAACGAACTGTTACATATCGGTTACTTGAGGGACAGGTACGAGGCAGACTCCTACAGCGTGTATTTCACTGACCCCAAGCGACAATGATTTGCGACAACAGTGAGGTCAAGCAAGAGATCACTGGAAGGCAAAGTGGAGAAATGTTGTGTTTCTGTCTCGCTGCCAGTGATGACAGTGTGTTAGTTACGAGGAGGCAAGTTGAGCATGCAACCAACATGTCTGCGTGCTAGACACATTGGAATTACACCTGGAGATATGGTCTGGGGCATGATGTCGTGTGTCAGCCTCACTGCAAAGATCAGTTTCGATAATCCACCTGTAGTTCTGCAATTCATAAACAGCCTTCTGGGAGCGCTCTCCAACAGGGTAACAGTCGCCCACAACCCGCTATTCTAAGCCAAGATACTCTACGGAGAGTCGACATGTTGCTTTGGCCTGCTCTGTCACCAATCGGGCATATGTGGGACATCATTGGACCACAACACCAGCGTCAACTGCAAACAGTAATAACCGTCTCTGCACTGACAGACCAAATGCAAAAGACATGGAACTCTATCTCATAAACTGACACCTTTACAACACAATGGAGTCCGTTTACCTGTATATATTCAAAATATTGGAGGTTATACTAACATTTCACATTTACAATGGCTTATCTTGCCTCTACTTTAACCTGTGAACTTGCGGTATGTTACCTAGACAAATGTATTCCCAAAATCTCATTACTCTACATTGTTTTTTGATGTAGCGAATTATTTTGTCAGTGTAGATATTAAGCTTTATTTAACTGGGTACGATTTGTTTCCACAAAAATCTTCTGAATACTTATAACTGTCTTTGAATATTAAAGTATCACTTAGTAAACATAATTCTGCAAGGTGTTTCACTCAGAGAATACTGGCATGACATTCTCAATAAAGTTCTGCTTAAGACATTTAATACACTGTCGGATTTTATAAGACGATACTGTCGTCTACATCGGTGTCTGCGAACTGTGTCGAGCGTTGCGCTGCTGAGCCGTAAATAGATCATCGATTGCGGTGGCGTAGCGAAATTCTCGAAGGCGTGACTATGCTGACGCTTCTCACTCGTCGGTGTGGCAGGCAGAGACCATCATTTTCTTTGCATCGTTGCGAGGTAGCAACTCTGTTTTGGCACCCCGTCCTTCGGACAACACACGAAACGTCACTACACTGTGTGGATACTTATATTCCTGAAAAACAGCCCATTTCCTTTCTCTAGGTGCGTGATGTTGATAATAGATCCTGCACGACCGAATGGATGATGTCTTTGTCCGCTCAGGGGTTCTTTGCACGCAGTAAACTCCGAGATACAAAAAAAAAAACACAAACTAGTAAGGAATATTGCAAATGAGACAGAAATCGGTAGATTTGATGTATATTCAGAGACAACAAATCATTAAAATTTCAGAAAAGTTGTATGAGTTATTCAGGAGAAAGAGCATCACAAATTGAGCAAATAAATAACATGTTCGCCCACTTCTGGTCTTCATGCAAGTAGGTATTCGCCTTAGCATTGATTGGCAGAGTTGTTAGATGTCCTCCTTAATAATATCCATATATGCACATAGTTCTGGCAAAACAAGCCATGACCTCCTCCTCCTGTGCGGATGCACACATATTCCCCGAAATCATACGGGACTTGGTAAGAATGTCTTCCACGAGTAACGAGTGTGGTGTGGTGTGGTGTGGTGGGGTGGGACACTACGAACGTAGGGTGTGGATATCCAAGGTGAGAATGTGGGGCTGGCGGAGGCAGGATAGTCCCAGCAGTCTCGCTATCCTCTGTGCCCTCCGTGGCTCAGATGGATAGTGTGTCTGCCATTTAAGGAGGAGACCCCAGGTTAGAGTCCCGGTCAGCGCACACATTTTCACCTGTCCCCGTTGATAAATATCAACACCCGTCTGAAGCTGAAGGTATTAACATAATTATAATATCCTTCGGGATAGTGTGGTTTTCTGTCTACTGTCGAAAACTGCTGCTTTTTAAGCGATCAGTGAAGAACGATTGCGAGAAAGTGGACTGCATGTGATGAACTCGTCTGTCTATTCAAGAGACTTCTTTGAATGTTCAATAAAGCGGGAAAATGTTGTGGTTGACATGCTAACATTCTCGTAGATTTCGTTTAATACAATGAAGCGCGAAGGAAACTGGCATATTCATGCGTATTCAAATTGAGAAATATGTAAACAGGCTGGGTACGGAGCTGCGGCCGGTAACGCCTAAATAAGACAAGTCTGACGCAATTGTTACATCGGTTACTGATGATAGTGTCAGGTTATCAAGATTTGAGTTGTTATAGTCGGCCCACGAGAGATGGGACACACAATCCCCGAGGCAGTGATGAACTGGGGATTTTCCTGTACAACGTTTTCACGAGTGTACCGTGAACATCAGGAATGCAGTAAAACATCAGATCTTCGACATCGCTGCTGCCGGAAAAAGATCCTGCAAGAACGGAACCAACGATGACTGATAAGACTTGCTCAACGTGACAGAAGTGCAAGCCTTCAGATTTCAACGCGGGGCAAAGTGTCAATGTGCGAACAATTCAACGAAACATGAACGATATGGGCTTTCGGAGCCGAAGGCCCACTCGTGTATCCTTGATGACTGCACGACACAAAGCTTTACGCCTCGCCTGAACTCGTTAACACTTACATTGGACTAGTCATGACTGGAATCATGTTGCCGTGTCGGACGAGTCTCGTTTCAAACTGTATCGAGTGGATGGTCGTGTACGTGTATGGAGACAACCTCATGAATCCATGGACGCTGCATGTCACTAGGGGAATTTTGAAGCGGGTGGAGGCTCTGTAAGAGTGTGGGGCGTGTGAAGTTGGAGTGATATGGGACCCCTGATATTCTAAATCCGAAGCCAACAGGTTAGACGTACGTAAGCATCGTGTCTGATCATCTGCATCCATTCATGTCCATTGTGTATCAGACGGACTTGGGCATTTCCATATGGACAATGTGACACCCCACCCGTCCGGAACTGCCAACTAGTGGCTCCAGGAAAATTCTTCTGAGTTTAAACACTTCCATTGGCCACCTATCTCCACAGACTTTAACAGCATTGAGCACATCCGGTATTCCTTGCAACGTGCTGTTCAGAAGAGATTTCCACCCCCTCACACTATTACGGATTTATGGACAGCCCTGCAGGATTCATTGTGTCACTTCCCTCCAGCACTACTTCAGACGTTAGACGAGTAGATACCACGACGTGTTGCGGCTCTTCTTCGTGCTGGCGGGGGCCATACATGATATTAGGCAGGTGTACCAGTTTCTTTGCCTCCTTACTGTAGAACAGGCCACGCACATTGTGGAAGAATACGAAGTCGTCTCTGCACTTTCCTTTTGCCGCCAACCAAGTCTGATGTTCTTCAACTTTGTATCTTAACCCGACCGTCAATAAAGTAAGAACGAAGAAACTTCGAGGATCACATTATTAAAGAATACGTGAGAATCATAATGTATATCAGTTGTATAATGCACAGAAAACTTTCACTTAAACGATTTGTTCTGAGCGAAGGTGACAGAGAACGCCCATGGCAAGCCTGAGGATAGCTTAATTCCACAGTTCCACCAGCGACGGCGCTGCACACCAAGAAGTGTGATAAGCTTGTCACGACGATCTTAATGCATAATCGAGGTATAAAAAGGAATACACACTCAGGAGCCAACGAAATTGGTACACGTGTCTAATATCGTGTAGGAACCCTACGAGCAGGGGAAGTCCCGCAACACGACGTGGCACGGAATTGACGAATGTCTGAAGTAGTACTGGAGGGAATGGCTCAATGAATCCTGCGGGACTGTCCATAAACCCGTAGGAGTACGGAGGAGGGGAGGGGGGGCGGTGGACATGTAAACAGCACGTAGCAAGGCATCCCCGATATATTAATGTCTGGGGAATTTAGTGGTCAGCGGAAGTGTTTAAACTCGAAAGAGTATTCCTGTACCCACTCTGTAGCAATTCTCGATGTATGGTGTGCAGCATTGTCCTGCTGGAATTGCCCAAATATGTCGGAATGTACAATGGACATTAATGGATGCAGGTGATAAGACAGGGTGCTTACGTACGCGTCACTTGTCAGACGTACCTAGACGTATCGGGCGTCCCATTATCACTCTCACTGCACACGTCCTACATCGTTACAGACCCTCCACCACTTTGAATAATCCCCTGATCACTCTTTCGACCAGGCAAGATGCTTCTAGTCATCAACAGTCAAATTTCGGTGCTAATGGGCCCAGTCGAGGAGTAAAAATTTTTGTGTCATGCAGTCATCAAGTGTACACGAGTGGGCCGTCGGCTCAGAAAGCCCACATCGAAGATGTTTCGTTGAACTGTTAACACTATGACACTTTTTGATGGCCCAGCACTGAAATTTGCAGCAATTTGCGGAAGGGTCGCATTACTGTGACGTTGGTCGCGTTCTTGCACGAGCTTTTGCGGTCTCAGCGATGTCGGAAACTTTGTTTTACCGGATTTCGGATATTCACGGTGCACTCGTGAAATGGTCGTACGGGAAAATCTCCACTCCCTTACTACCTAGGTGACGCTGTGTTCCCATCGCTCGTGCGCTAACTGTGACACCAAACTCACTTGAATCTTAGCAACCTCCCATGACAGCAGCAGTAAACGATGTAATAACTGTGCCAGACACTTGTTGTCTGATACAGGCGTTGCGATCGCAGTGCTCTATGTGGCCTGTTTACATACCTTTCTATTTGAACATGCATGCCTACACCAGTTTCTTTCGCGCTTCAGTGTAGTAAATCGTAAAAAAATCAGAGGGTCAAAATCAGTGAGATTTGAATTGCCAGTTGTTGGCAGGTAATGCATAACAGTCTATGTGATCCTGTATACAATGATTCGTATGTTAGAATTAGGGCTGTATGTGTTCAGTTCACAGCAGTGCAGAGGCAGTGCCCGTATAATGTGGATTCAGCAACATCGAGTTTGGAGCGAGAAATTATTCTTGGTATACCAGTCCTACTTTAGTTTTCAGAGTTATTCTCATCATGCATATGCTCTGACTGAAGTGATACTCGCCATAGACTAGATGAGTTCAGTGTAGGTGGAGTTCGGTAGAGGGATTCAATAGATAGGTGTAGAAGTTGCACATTATTGTGTAATCTGGCGAAATTTTTGGCACCTTGACTTACAGATGGTTATTACCGTCCTGGAACCACCCTGGTGGCAGGATATATCGCAGGCAAAGAAATGCAGCATCTGGACTCACCGGCCAAGTTTCTAGATTGGTATGTTACAGACCAGTCCTAGTGGAGTTGAATTGCAGCCCATCGTCGTCTATACGCTACTGTTACAGATCTTCTTCACACTGCTGCTTCTCACGAAGGACACAGACTGCCGTAAGAGGCTATGAACCACCTCAGACGATAAGCAGTATTAATCAGAAGTACCTTTGCGGGACCAGTGGCATACAGAAAATACACACTGATCATTGGGCAGGGCAGCTCTCCAAGTTGTAAACACGCGTTGCAGGCGTCCTATGTGGGTACACGTGACGCGGTGAACGTCAACACGTGCCTGAAATTCATTGAAGTCGGTAACACGGACAGTTGGTTAGGTGCGACAGCAGCCAGTTCAAAACATTTCTTTTATTGGTTTGCCTGTTTGCAGGCGCGAACTAATTCGACGCGACAGTGTTCAGTGGATGATTTATTGACATGTTCTGGCGAGTCTTTCCCCTACTGCAACTGTACTACGGCACGTATGACGAATTTACAAATTATCGGCCCACTGGTACATATCTTTCTACATGTGTGTCGTAATTGCTGAACAGTCGTCTTCTGAAATTCGAGGTACTTGCGAAAAAACCTTTGTCATAACTCTGATACACGTCTGTGAGTAACCACATCTTTCGTTAGCTTCTGTTAACTCCTCTTATTATTGTGAAGAGATTTTTTAAATTAAGCTTTATTTTTATGTACACTCTGTGACCAGAAAAACAATGCACTACGAAGCAATTATCCGAAAGAGATGGATATCGGTAGATGTGATGTACATGTAAAGAAAAGCAAATGATTGCAGTTTGAGGAAACATGTACAGTTTATTCAAGAAAGAGGTTCACAACTCGAGCACGTCGGTAGAGTGCTGGTCCACCTCTTGTAGTGTAACGACGTAAGTTTTGTATAAATGATTTTCTTTTGACATATGATCATGTGCAGACTTCGTCACCAACGTCCGTTACAAAACAATTCAGAATTATTTAAACTCTTTTTATATGTGGTCGCTGAATGTTTCTTGAACGAAATTGTTATTAAAACATCATCATTTGAGTCGTATGCGCAGAATTACGTCACTCAGTCCAATTGGTTTTTCTCAAACATTTTTCAATTTAGATGTCATTTGTTTTCCTCAGACATTATATTAACGCAAGAACCTGCTTCAATAAATATTAAAACCACATTGAATAAACTTTTAAGACTGAAACTCGCGATCAGCGTTGTCAAAATTAATAATCTTCTCAAATAAATCAATAATTCTTCATAAATAAATTCTCGGAACACATATTTAAACTTTTGTAGTATACACTAGTTTATTATCTTCCTATATATAACACATAGACGTTAACCTGAGCCTTGACAAGATAGGAATCAACATTTAAAACATGATTAAATTTTCTATGACGTCATTGTTGTAGAAACATTAGAAATTCTTATTTTTTCAGTTTTTAGAAGCACGACGGAACAACTCTGTTTCAGGATCTTCTGTTGCTGTTTGGCTGTCGACCCGAGACGTATAGTGGCCAGCAATTTTCTCTCTGGTCCCGGCAGTGAAGATGCTGTCTTCGTTCGTTGCGCCGCCCTCTCCGTACATAAAACATAAAAATAAATACAAAACTTTAGATAATTCACAACAATTATAGATATTACAAAATACCTAAACAAAACACTAAATTAAACTTACATTCACCTGCACACTGGGCTGACACTGGTGGATGGGTGACGCTTCAATTTCACGTCCGACTACACTCTAGCCCATATACCACTTGGCACTGATTGATTGGATGTCTTCCTGAGGAATATCCTGCCAAAATACGTCCCATTGGCGCGGTAGATAGTAAAAATACTGAGCTGATCGAGAGACTTGTTGATAAGGCTCCAAGCTTTCGCAGCTGGGGAGAGATACGGCGACCTTGCTGTCCAGGGTAGGGTTTGCCATGCACGAAGACAAGCACCAGGAACTCTAGCCGTGTGCGGGCGATCATTATCTTGTCGAAATGTAAGCAGAAGATGACTTAATGGAAACAAATGGGACGTAAGACATCGACGACTTACGAGTGTGCTGTAGGACTAAAATTGGTTCAAATAGCTCTGAGCACTATGGGAGTTAACATCTGTGGTCATCAGTCCCCTAGAACTTAGAACTACTTAAACCTAACTAACATGAGGACATCACACACATCCACGCCCGAGGCAGGATTCGAACCTGCGACCGTAGCGGTCACGCGGGTCCAGACTGAAGCGCCTAGAACCGCACGGCCACACCGGCCGGGTGATGTAGGAATGCCGCTGATGACAACTGAATGGGTCGTGGTGCGAAAAGGAATTGTGCCCAAGACCATGACTTTCGGTTGTCGGCCGTATGGAGGGTGACAGGTTGGCACCCCACTGCTGTCCACGGAGTCTCCACACACCTCTTCCCTTCAGTTCGAAGAGGGACTCATGACTGAAGACAGTTCTACTCCATTCAATGAAATACATGCCAAAGACGTGTCTGGAGATGCCCCCGACAGCGGTGGGCTCAACCTGTTTGCCGCCCGCCATACGGCCAGACAACGAGGAGAGGTAGGCCGAGGGGCCATTTCTTTTCAGGCCTGACCGCTTTGGTTGTCATCCGCGACACTCTTACAGTCCAGCTGTTCGTCAACGATATTTTACGCCTCGTTTTTTGCCCTTCATTTCTGACCCTAGTAATGGCATGACGTAATAAATTACCTCCAGTAATAAGATATACGCACCTTGCGTATGATATGGAAGTTCCACAAAATCATAGATTATTCTGTTGTAATTGTTTCGCGATAGACATGCAAAATATACACAAGAGATCCTCTTTGCCAGGTCACGGCAGGCTTACGTCCGAAACTAATTATAGAAATTAAATCGTTAATTGAAAAGGTGCGGCTTCTTACAGTCTGTATTTTTGTTCAGCGACTTTGTGGTAGCAATGAAGCCTGTTTCTATTTAGAATTCGATACGACATTTTTGCTAAAGATAATTAGCGTGAGAGACAATACGAACACTCCGAAATTGAGAATATTAACAAAAATGTCTCATCAAAATGGAGAACCAGACATTGTATCCAAAATTGAAGTTATGGTACCCTGTCAGATTGGCACGTGTGTCTAACTCAAACCGAAACAAAAATCTAGTATATAGAAGAACTCTTGGAAGACAAAGACCCCACTACTTCGTCAATGCCAGATAAGTGGTGAAAATCTTACTTGCCAACATAGGATTAGAAAAGGGATTTCATACCTTGTGAAATTTGCTAATACTTACATAGCTGCCGTGGCTCTACTTTACTGAGGCAACCGTAAAATTTGGAAGATGACGACGTTTTACCTTTTCACGAGGTGTCGCACAAGCGTGAACTCCACTGTAGCGAGGAACATTTTTTCCGCAAACAGATCCCATGCCTTGGCCGAGGCTATTCTTGCAATACCCCTTGTAATACGCCAAACCGTTTTACGGCCCGAACAAAGTTCGTCACTTTATTGTATCGCCTAAACCAATTATCAATTTTTATGTGCTCGAAGAATGAAGAGATAATGTTGTTTATATAGTTTTCTTAAATTTTTGAGTTAAAATACTGTAGCCATTTGACTTGATGGTTGAGAGAAGCTGTGTCCTGTCACGTCAGCGTGTTTGCAACGCCCAGCTGACTGCTGAATCGCGCGTGTGGCAAAGATAACAACCACGATGTAGCTAGTCAATACAAACGTTTCCCAGCGACTGCAAAAAATAAACGCTTATTGTTAACGAGAGAATTAGCGTGATATGTCTGTTCCCAGAGAATGGTTCTTGGCTTGTCCTTTGAGAATTTCAGTGGTAGTATTCGAGTATATCCGAGTATCGTTCTAGTAGTGAGCCTCGAGGGAGATTTTCTCAAGAGTGTGAGATCGGCTCACACGTGCGATACATGAACTATTCTGCAACGGGGCTAGAACTAAAAGGTGTTCAAAGCAGTTCTAAGTCATTTGGAAAGGTAGTTTGAGGAGATTATCGGCTTGTGTAGGAAATGATTATTTCGCCGATTTTGGTAGAGTATAGTCTTAGCTGGTATACAATAAGCTCCCGGTTATTGGACTCTGAGATTAGTTTCTCCTTCATGTGGTTAATGGTGCGTTGTGCTGTTCAATTGCCATGCGATGGTAGGCGAACCGCATTACAATATTTTTGTGAGATTTTCCATTGGAATGGTGTACGTGAAGAGACGTGTTCATGCGAAGACGGTTATTTGTTTTGTGTTTGAGGATTAAAGCACACATAAACGGATAGTAGCGTAGCAGCGATATTTTGATTATGATTTAATGTGTGACTTCGCGTGAGCGCTTCGATATTGTAAATTCCGGAAATCTCGTTGGATGCACTGAAGGTGAGATCTGTATTAAAGAGAACAGTCGCCCTACGCAATAGATATTTATTGAGAAACAAACATAAGTTTATTGAGAATGTGATAGCTTTTCCATTTGGCCCTAAACGATAAAATCTAGAATCATTTACAAGAGAAGACGCTAATTCTCTCTGAAAGAGCTCATGGATTGATCGAGTGCTGTGTTTTGAATTTTAAATATTTGTGGGTCGTGGAAGTCAACGTCTAACGTATTTCAGCTTAATCTGAGTGTTTAAGTTCACACATCTGAAAATTGACGGTGACACTAAAGTCTTTTGTTTCATTTTTTTATTACATTTCCGCTTAGTGGGGTATTGAATATATAACCAGCAATGGGAAAATAAAACGCTGACTTCCACCTGTAGTTAATTTAACTGCAGGAAATGATACTGAAAGAGTCAGTAACTGACTTGTCTTGTATCCCCAAAATATTACGAGAGAAAATAATCAATGGCTTATTTGAAAGCAGACTAAATCAGGAGTATACCTTTTCGGAATAGTGTAAATCCGCAAATTTAAAGAAATTAAAGAAAAGGCATAGTATTTTTTAGTAAACAACATACAACGAAAAGAAAGATAATTAAGGGAAAATAGTTTGTGTGTTATGGAAAAGTAATTGATTATAAATGAAACATTATCCATGTAATTCTGAAAGATGGTTTAATATGATAAAATTTCAATAGTCTACGATGTTGTTGTAGCAAGGCACTAGCTGTAGAGGTTATCGTTGATTGACAACGAGACATAAATAGTATAAAATTATATCCTTGCCTTGTGAACGTATTCTCCAATTTAGGTTGCTGTTATTGATAAAGTAAATACATCATTCCAACTGCCTGTAGACTTTCGCATGTAGAATTTTTCTGGTGACTGATACTAGCATTCGTTGTAGTTCATCTTTCGAACCTAGTGAACCCTGATAGTCAGATGCGTTGTAATTAATATCCAGATGTCTATCATTGGCCCCATTATACCACGAAAAGTGTTGTGTCCATCCTTTCGCACATAGTGATGCATTAGCGAGCGGTAGTGAAATTTATAGCGTGAGAAATTGAATATAAAACCTTACGCGACCTCGTTGTGTGTTTCAAGTCTCACACATTACGTCGTTGAGAGAAGTCAATATCTTGTCAGGACAACTAATTGTAGTATTACGACAGTGAGCTATATTGGCCGACGTTGCTTTCTACCTACGTATTGCAAAGCTGATAGAGCTTATTCAAACAGTACATCTCCTACAATTGATACATAGCACAATGATGTCGTTAGTGGTATCTAAAGAGTGGCCCAGTACACACTTCTCCGGGAAGTGAAAGTTATCTATTGAAGAGATCTTGCTACGTGCTTCGGTAGTATTATTGATCCAAAGAAGCGGTGATGAGAGTTGTGTGTCGCTACCTCCCAAAGGAAGAGCCTTCATCGATAATGGTAACTCTAGAAGCTAGCTCTTTCTCTCTTTCCCTGCCTGTCTCTCGTTTCCCTGAAATCTCCTTAAGACTGCAATCTCATCGACTTCTCACTAATGCAAATATTGCACTATCTGCTTTCAGGTCTAACAAGTCCTGGTTTTCATTTTAAAGCAATACGTAAATGTGCTGTTAGTCATTACGGAGAAAGGGGACAGGTTTCTAAAGTGCTCAACAAATGCATGAGGAGGGTATAGCGCGCCTTGAAAAGAAGACGCTCCGACGCTGACGCCATTGTCTTCTCTACGATTTCACCTTGTGGAGGAGGTCGTTACTTGTGTGAAGCTATTGTGCTCTTGCCTCGTGGACGGAGCACTTGGCATTTCAAACGAAAGAGGCAAGTGCGCATTACGAATGTACACGTCGGAGTGGCAAAGTGCAGCGTGTTAGGTCGGTTACTCTGTGCGCATTTGGCGGTTGAACTCTGGCGTAACGGCCACTTAACTGCTGTTCCTGTACTGCCGTCCATTACACTACACTACACAATCATCCAACAGAGACGCCTTCCTGAATGGCGACCTATAGGAGTGGTAAACAGACCGGCACCTGGCATTCAACGACAACGGAAGTCAAGGATAATCGCTAATAAGAATTAAATCCTCTCCGCCCTGCTTCCGGTGAAAGTACGGAAAATCCTTGTACATTGAGCTTAATGTAAGTTACTGGCTCACCATGTGGAACCAGGAGCAATACACTGTTAGCGCTGCCACCTAGCGTCTTTGAATTGTTACTGCAAGTTGACGTCGAACACAGGCGGTCGTCACAATAACGTGACTGGACTGTGTATACTGTGTTCATGTGGAATAGTACAACCATACAAAAATACCACTGGCACTAATACGATGATAGGAGTGCGTCGAAAGGGCGTGAATGGCTTCAGTGTGGAAGTTTGGGTTGCCGACGGATCCAGTGGCTGTTCGACGTGTGCAGCGAGCAATTCGTACATAAATACATCTGCGGACACCGGTTTTTAAATTTATCCCCCGTTATGGTAGTATGGAAGGTTGGTTTAGATCCAATTTTTGCGAAGTGAGGGACGGATGACAATGCTATCAATCACCGCAACAAAACGTGCTGGAATAAAGAAATTTAAATACACAGCTGAAGGCGTTACCCTGAACCTTCCGTTCAGTCGTGCACTCGCTTGTTGCAGGTGAACCTTTTTAGACTAGATTAGATTTACGTTCATTCCAATTGATCCGTAGTGATGAGGTCCTCCAAGATGTAGAACATGTCAGAAAAACAAAAATACATGATAAATATTTACAACTAAAACAAACAAGCTCATGTACCATTCCACAGGTCCCAAGTGGAATGATGTTCATTTTTTAATGAAGACTATAGGAGTCATTTTACAAATAGTAATGCACTGAATTGATCATTCGGAGATCATTTTAAAGGGTCGAGACACATGGAGAGATAAAGGGTCGGTACGGAGGCTGTTTCACGACCTACTATCGAAATTTTTTAAGGAATTGGAGGGTTATCTTGGCAACACGTGGCGTAGATTTGTTCTGGACAATTGTTCTCTGTTTCTTGCAATACTGTTAAGCAATTCGGTGAGTAGCGGTTCTCATTTATCGAAAAAGAGACTGAACATCACATTTCCAGTCTTCAAAGCAGACTGGGCTATATTTTGACGAGGGAAGCTAGGAGACCACAATTCCACGCTGATGTGTCAAGCAAACACCCAACCTTGCTGTCTCCTGATGGTATGAAAGAAGCAGATGTGCAGAATAATAGAGCTATATCTCTGACGTCGATCAGTTGTAGAATTTTGGAATACGTATTATGTTAAAGTATAATGACTTTTCTGGAGACTAGAAATCTGCTCTGTAGGAATCAGCATGGGTTTCGAAAAAGACGATCGTCCACAAGACTCAGAGGGCTATAGACAGGGGGTTCCCGGGTAGATGCCGTGTTTCTTGACTTCCGCAAGGCGTTTGATACAGTTCCTCACAGTCGTTTAATCAGCAAAATAAGAAGATATGGACGATCAGACCGATTGAGTGATTGGATTGAAGAGTTCCTAGAAAAACAGGACGAAGCATGTCATTCTCAAAGGAGAGAAGTCTTCCGAAATAAGAGTGATTTCAGGTGTGCCGCAGGGGAGTGTCATAGGATTGTTGTTATTCACAATATATATAAATGACCTTGTGGATAATATCGGATGTTCATTGAGGCTTTTTGCGGATGATGCTGTTGTATATCGAGTGGTCGTAACAATGGAAATTTGTACTGAAATGCAGGAGGATCTGCAACGAATTGACGCATGGTGCAGGGAATGGCAATTGAATCTCAATGTATATTAGTGTAATGTGCTGTGAATACATAGAAAGAAAGATCCTTTATAATTTAGCTACAATATAGTAGGTCAGCAACTGGAAGCAGTTAATTCCATAAATAAATTCATAAGGAGTGATTTAAAATGGAATGATCGTCGGTAAAGCAGATGCTAGACTGAGATTCATTGGAAGAATCCTAAGGAAATGCAGTCCGAAAACAAAGGAAGTAGGTTACAGTACACTTGTTCGCCCAATGCTTGAATACTGCTCACCGGTGTGGGATCCGTACCAGAGAGGGTTGCTAGAAGAGATAGAGAAGATCCAACGGAGAGCAGTGCGCTTCGTTACAGGATCATTTAGTAATCGCAAAAGCGTTACGGAGATGATAAACTACAGTGGGCAGACAGACGCTCTGTAGCTCAGTAAGGGCTTTTGTTGAAGTTTCGGCAACATAACTTCACCGAGGAGTCAAGCAGTATATTGCTCCCTCCTACGTATATCTCGCTAAGAGACCATGAGGATAAAATCAGAGAGATTAGAGCCCACACAGAGGCATACCGACAATCTTTCTTTCCACGAACAATACAAGACTGGAATAGAAGGGAGAACCGATAGAGGTACTCAAGGTAAACTCCGCCACACACCGTCACATGGCTTGTGGAGTATGAATGTAGATGTAGATCCGTTTAGAGAGTGAGTTTGAAGCGTTTTAGCCACGTTTCATCCTTGCCACAATATGAGCAATGATATCCGTTCCTTGCTCAGCGTTCTCATCTGACGGGTCAGGAAAACACCCAGTCTTGATATCTCCTGATAGTGTGAAAAACGCTGGGGCACCCACTTTGCAGGTTCTTTGTCATAACGAAGTTTCTCGTCAATTATGTGATGCACTGTTCCTTTCCTTATCCACAGTTTAACAGCAATGTCATGTGTGGTGATCCGACGATTCTTTCTTCTGAGCTCCTCCACAGCACGAATAACGGGACTAGTGATGAAAACGTGTGCCGCCTACTGACGCAACCGGAATTTTGTGCATCGCGCGAGGCTCCGCTCTCTGTACACCTCTTCAACCTGCGATACATTCAAGTATGCAGCCCTTGTCCACAAGCGCTCTTTGTGCCGCTCGGAAGGAATTAATCGTGCAACGAACTGCGTGAAGGACTCTCCATAAATGAAAATCCTGCTCCTAAAAGTCAAACTCCGCTTGTGCAACTGGGAATACGAACATTCCATACCTTGGAAAACACATTTATCCATTACAATTACTTACAACCCTGCTATAGTGAAGATTTATTTTTCAATTTGGCGTACCTAATGTTAACAGTTAACATGTTACGCCAGCTCGGCCATCACTCTCGGCTAACCAAAGAACAGGGACGACGAAGTGCTCACCGGTGCACCACTGTCTGCACTGATACAACCGTTGTCGCAGGGGACGCGTTTCGTCTGTGGACAAGTCATAGCTGCAAGTATACAATTTTAATACGAGGATAGACACTAACTACGCTACTGGCCATTAAAATTGCTACACCACGATGATGACGTGGTACAGACGCGAAATTTAACCGACAGGAAGAAGGTGCTGTGATATGCAAATGATTAGCCTTTCAGAGCATCCACAGAATGTTGGCGCCGGTGGTGACACCTACAACGTGCTGACACGAGGAAAGTTCCCAACCGATTTCTCATATACAAACGGCAGTTGACCGGCGTTGCCTGGTGAAACATTGTCGTGATGCTTCGTGTAAGGAGGAGAAATGCGTACCATCACGTTTCCGACTTTGATAAAGGTCGGATTGTAGCCTATAGCGATTGCGGTAAATGGTATCGCGACATTGCTGCTCACGTTGGTCGAGATCCAATGATTGTTAGCAGAATATGGAATAGGTGGGTTCAGGAGGGTAATACGGAACGCCGTGCTGCAACCCAAAGGCCTCGCATCACTAGCAGTGGAGATGACTGGCATCTTATCCGCATGTCTGTAACGGATCGTGCAGCCACGTCTCGGTCCCTGAGCCAGCAGACGGGGACGTTTGGAATACAACAACCATCTGCACGAACAGTTCGACGACGTTTGCAGCAGCATGGACTATCAGCTCGGGGACCGTGGCTGCGGTTACCCTTGACGATGCATCACAGACAGGAGCGCCTGCGATGGTGTACTCAACTCTGAACCTGGGTGCAAGAATGGCAAAACGTCATTTTTCGGATGAATCCAGGTTCTTTTTACAGCATCATGATGGTGCATCTGTGTTTGGCGACATCGCGGTGAACGCACATTGGAAGCGCGTATTCGTTATCGCCATACTTGCGTATCACCCAGCGTCGATCACCTCTTGTTCGCAGTGACGGCACTTTGAACAGTGGGCGTTACATTTCAGATGTATTACGACCCGGTGCCCTACCCTTCATTCGATCCCTGCGAAACCCTACATGTCAGCAGGATAATGCACGACCGCATGTGGCAGGTCCTGTACGGGCTTTTCTGGATACAGAAAATGTTTAACTGCTGCCCTGGTCAGCATATTCTCCAGATCTCTCACCAACTGAAAACGTCTGATCAATGGTGGCCGAGCAAGTGGATCGCCTCAATACGCCCGTCACTACTCTTGAGGAACTGTGGTATCGTGTTGATGCTGCATGGACAACTGTACCTGTACACGCCATCCAAGCTCTGTTTGATTCAATGCCCAGCCGTATCAAAGCCGTTATTACGGCTAGAGGTGATTCTTCTGGGTACTCATTTCTCAGGATCTATGCACCCAAATTGCGTGAAAATGTAATCACAAGTCAGTTGTAGTATAACATATTTGTACAATGAATAAACGTTTATTATCTTCATTTCTTCTTGGTATAGCAATTTTATTGGCCAGTAGTGTAGCCTAGTATTTGACAACATCGAGGGTGCAAATGAACTCAACCATACAAGTGCGATATCAAGCAGTGCGTTCGCTCACTCCACGTGCGCGAGGCGCCTCATGCCCAGTCTCGAATTACATAGTGTGTCATGTACGGCCCGAGTTGTTCTATGAGGTCCTCACATGTTAAACACAAACTCTCGTGGTAGGAGGACGCCTGGCGTTAGCTGCTGTTTCGCGATCCGCTTTGCACATTCACAACAACCAGCCCGCGCGGCTGTGTGTCCAGCCGCGATTCTGTGGTCTCATTTCCAGTACTTGCGGTTGGCGTCGCACAGTGCTCTTAACGCTTTTTGTCCCATCTCGGAAGGAGAGCAGGACAGCTCACGGGAAGCTGCTTAACGGAAGCAGAGGCTTTACCGCAGTGTTGGCAATTATTCACACGTCTCAAGCTGTGCTTCATGCTAGGCTCCTTTCTAAGTATTTTAGTGCTGTGCGGCATACAGCTGAAACCTGCACATACAGTGTCGCGTAATATGAGGCCTATACAGGATGTCATTAAACTTTTTTTTTGTGATTCGAGCTGGAGATGATTCATTCTAAAAACAAGTTTTGTCCTGAAAGACGTACGTCGCTAACCATGCAGAAGTTTAATGAAATCTCTCGTAAGGTTGTTCGTGAATCTGTGGACATAACACAATAAGGAGGAAATTTGACGGACATTTTCTTGAGTTGATTCCGGTAAGAGTCCAGAAATTTTGTGTCGCACTGAAAACGCTACCTATTTTCGTTTGTTTGAGACGAAAGCTTTTGTAAGTTTTTACGAATATCTAATGATTACACACCAGATGACGAGGGGGTAAAAATTGTAGGGAGAAGAATATGGTACTTGCGGGTTGTACACACCTCCTAGTGACAGCTGAACAATAATTACAGGATAAAAAGCATATCACTCAAGCCAGAGGAGATATTTATGGAATTAATACAAAAAAAACGAAAGTAATGCCGCTAGGAAGAAATAAAAAGTAAAGATAATGCTGAATGGAGAAGTATTAGAACATGTGCAAAGCCTTAAATAGCTCGGAATCAGGATAGAAAAACTACAGGAAGACCTGAACATAAATTACAACCAGAATAGCAATGCCTAAATAAGTATTTTATAAGAAATGGAGAATTTTATGCAGCAATATGGACAAACAATTGAGGAAAGCATAATGTTGTGCATCTAGTGTCCTCAAGGATGGTGCTGAAACTTGGACACTGAGGAAGAAAGACAGAGAAAAGCTGGAGGCTTTTTGAAATGTGGACATGACAAAGAATGCAAATTGTAAGATGTATAAATACAGTGAAAAAGAAAGAAGTACTGAGAAGAGGAGGAGAGCAAAGGCAATTATTGGATGTAAAAAAGGAAACGAAACTGGACTGGATGTATACGAAGATAGGACGAGGCCTTATAAAAACAGCCTTCAAATATGTCGAAGGAAAGAGGAGACCGATAAAGGAAGAGATTCAAGATCCTAGATGATGGGGTGGACAGCTCCTCATACAGCAACATTAAGAAGGAAAAAAAAAGGATCGCAGCGAATGGAGACACATACAAGCTTGTAATATACACTGAAGCGCCAACGAAACTGGCACAGGCATGCGTATTAAAATACAGAGAAATGTAAACAGGCAGAATACGGCGCTGAGGTCAGCAACGCCTATACAGGGTGAAACGAAATTCACGCACTCGGGCTTAGCAGGGCGACTCCTCACATGCGAGCGATAAGGAAATGTCCCAGAAAATTTCGTCCGGCGAGTACAACTGGCACGAAAAGTACGGTAACGAGTGGTAAGGCGGCAACACTGTAACCCTACATATGGTAACTACCTCTGTCAGCAGCCGTTAGTCGTGCTGTACAGCTGGTGCAATGCATAGTTTTGGGTGATCATGCAGGAGGTAGAGGGTTCGATCCTTGGCCGAGACGCATTTCTTGTATTTGCTGATATCATTCTGACATTTCATACTGTAATATAAATCATTTCTTAGGTCACATGTATCCTAAATTTACAGCATTTTGTAACGCCGAACGTAACAAATACGTGATTAGACAAATAAGAAACAGATAATAGAAACAAATGTCATGTCATAGGACAAATAACTACAAAAACAATATCAATTTCAAGATGCTGAAGATGATAACACAGTACAATAACATAACATCTACTCCTAAATTATACAACATTTAATATGAGGGCTCAGATGTCGCACATTAGCAACCAGTGTAAATAATAATGTCCATATTAATGACGGCATGACTTTGAAACGTCCCCCTTGGAAAATTATGTATTACTGTGCTGGTAAACCTCTTATGTTATTTGTTTTTCAAACAGCAAAGCAAAACTGAACGTACTCAGACATTTTTCTCTTTACTTAATCTGATCATCACTAAAATGACACTCAATATTTATAGCGCAACGCAATCTGTCTTTCAATAATCCCCACAAAAGAATGTCCCTTACTAACAATAACCTATACCTTTCATGAATCACTTACCACACTAAAATCTTCGTTACTCGAACTATTGCAATAAAGCGAGGGCCAATACTTCCAGCTAAATATAGGATTTTAACTACTGAAGGCACTAACTGCTGATAGGCATAGTTAGCAAATGAAAGATTTTGATAGAGAACAAACTATGTATTTACCTGAATAGTCTTCAAAAGTATATACATAAACCAATTCATGACATCCATGCTTACAAAAAATGTTTCAAATGGCTCTGAGCACTATGGGACGTAACATTTGAGGTCATCAGTCCCCTAGAACTTAGAATACTTAAACCTAACTAACCTAAGGACATCACACACATCCAAGCCGGAGGCAGGATTCGAACCTGCGACCGTAGCGGTCGCGCCGTTCCAGACTAAAGCGCCTAGAACCGCTCGGCTACCTCGGCCGGCCCATTTTTACAAATTTTCTTTTTCTGGCGGACGCACGTTCAGATCGTCCATTCTCAAAACTCGGGCATCTCTCTCTCTCTCTCTCTCTCTCTCTCTCTCTCTCTCTCTCTCTCTCTCTCTCCCTCCATCCCTCCCTCCCTCCCTCCCTCCCTCCCTCCACATCTACCACTGCTGGCCGCTCACCTCCAACTGCGCAACGCTACGAGCTGTTCCCATCCAACAGTTCACTACATTAGTGAATATTCCAACAAAGCCAATCATCCACAGGCTGGACACAGCACAGTCAGTGATTTTCATACAGTGCGCTACGTGCCGTTACCAACATAAAATCCGAAACAGCCTACTTACAACGATCACGTCAGAATACACTGTCCTCAGAAAAACAGATGTTCAAAGTGACCTCCCTGCACGTCCAAACATAACGCAACGCGCCAGATCATACAGCTTTGGACCCTTCGAAGCAAAGGTGATTCCACAGTAACAACGGCAGCATGAACAGGGCTACCAATTCTTCCACATTCGTCGGCGGAGTAGAGTACATGTGCCCCTTTACGCTTCCCCACAAGAAGAAACCCACGGCATTTAGGTCAGGTGAACTTGGTGGCCTTACAACTGGACCTCCACGTCCGAGCTATTTATCTGGAAATGTTCTTTCCAAAAACTGTCGCACATAAATTCCAGAGCGTGGAGGTGCACAATCATGTTGGAACCACATCCTCTCCCGAACATGTAGTGGAACATCTTCCAGCGCATCAGGCAGATAGTTAGAGAGGAATGCGTGATACGTTCGTGTAGTCAACTTGTCAGGTAACATGAAGGGGCTCAAACACCTGTCGCTAAATATTCCGGCCAAGATTTTGGTACGAAAGCGAACTTGATATCCACGGTCGCAGATGATGTGCGGCTTAACGTCACACCAGTGGTGGGGTTACACATATTGAAGACACACCCGCGAGTGAATGCTACTTAATGCGACCATATTACGGTGCTCACGAATACTTTGTTGGCTTCCTATTGTTGCTGGAACCATTCACAGAATTGCACCCACTGAAGACGATCTGTAAGATGCAGGTGTTGCGTGAAAGCATAGTGATAGGGGTGCAGCCCATGTTCGTGCAGCACGTTAACGACCGTGCGTTGCGAGACACCCAGCTTCCTTGCTATGCTACGTGTAATTCGCTGAGGTTCTTGGTGTTCGACCTCCAGAATAGCTTCCTCAGTAGCTGGAGTAAGGAGAGTCCATGGCCGACCTCTGTCACGTGATGATTGGAGGTGAGAACCCGATTCCCGAAGGGGCAGCTCCAGACGACGAAACACATTTTTACCTTGATGTCATCGACAAGGATATCTACCAGCATATTCACGAACGTCAACACCAGCCCGGTTGTCAGATGCACCAAGGACCAGAAGCATATCCACATATTCATTGTTTGTATTTGGCATACGTCTCCCACACTGGTTTAGAGGTTTGCAATGAGAAAATTCGATACGTTTATGTATGTACGTTGGAGTCCGCCATGAGCGTGGTACTACTCTCGCAACTAGTCCCTGACTGGTGGACAGCACATACAGTATAAACACATCAGTGCAGTGTTCTGTTCCACCTAACGCGCATTACCCCTCTGACCGATATTGTTCTGCATGATTCATCCCGACATCGCTAATTGCGAAACGTTTTTTTTTCGAATTACACTGTCCCCCTAAAGTTAACAGATCTGATGTTTCCACAGTCCCATCTAAAGAATAATACTAATGCATTTAGATATGTACTAAACAGCATGCGGTTTCCTGACTCAGTGCTGAAAGCCAAGGTTAGTGGGACCTTGGTGATAACACATACAGATATTAACCGAGTTTGGACATTATTCGCAAAGCACGTTGCTACTCCTACTGCTAACATAAGGCCCTAACGAAATGTAATGGTCCTGAACGAGACAAGAATAGTAGTTGATACTAATCCATGGGACCACCGGAAGAGGGTACAAAGAAAGCAGGTTTCGCATCTAGTAAATGAAGTGGTACGAATAAATTCACGACCATGACGTCGAAAGGGCTTCTTTCAAAGCAGACTAATCTTCAATTCCTACGATTCTAGTATGTAAGTACAAACGTTTTCTAGAGGACTGTTAACGTTAAAGATGCCAGCTACCGTACCACCTGGACTATATTTACCAAATGAAAAATACATGTTTCAAGCCAGCTTCGAACGCTCGACCTCCTTCATGCTAAGCCAAAACTCTACCCACTGTACCAACTGTACATCATATCGAAATAGTACTGACGGAGGTACTACTATATATGCGGTTACAGTGTTGCCAGATTGCCACACTCTAACGTCCTTTGCTATCGGATGTACTCGTCGGAGGAAATTTTTGACAGACTTTTTTTTTTATCGCCGACATTGAGGAGTCGCACTGCGAAGCCCGAGTGCGGGATTTTTGCTTCACTCTATATAATAAACGAGTGTCTGGCGCAATTTTTAGATCGGTTACTATTGCTACAATAGCAGGTTATCAAGATTTAAGTCAGTTTGAACGTGGTATTATAGTCGGTGCACGAGATATGGGACACATCTCCGACGTAGCGATAAAATGGGGATTTTCCCGCAAGACAATTTCGCGAGTGTACCGTTGTAACGGTAACACCGATCGTCGTAAATGACAATCGATGCTAACGTTATGCCTCGTCGAAGAATTTTTGAGAAAGTTGACAGTGAGATAAACTAATGAAAACAGAAAAATTAAATTGGGATTCGTTTCCGAATCACTCCAGCAGAGTATAACCAATAGTAGACGGTGACACTGTCCCAGCGCAAAAGCAAGTTACAACATTACATCCGGCCGCCAGCCTAATTAGGCATTCTTGTGTCAAGCAAAATGATCAGAAGGAGGCAGTGCTAAGGTTAACCTAACCCTCCTTCACTCACACACCAAACTCTTTCCTTATATCTGTTCACACAACAACACAGCAACCTATAACCTTGCAGATAGATGTGCTACTAATTAGTAAGTCAGACAAACAAATGGCCAATGAGATTTTAAATAGTAATATATGCCTCTCAACAACACGTACCTAAAATGAACTAGCTGAAACAGCTTATAAAACCAAATACCGACACACGTGAAACTAGTAGCAATACTGAACAGGGAAAAGCTTGAAAGGATTTTGAATTTAAATCAGGGGGTCTGCTAATGATTCCGCTCTTCAATAACACTGGTTAGTGTTTATGCATTAATCAACTAGCTTTGGTATAGATAACACAGTAAATAGAGCTTTCTTAAACTTGGTTTGAATCAACTGAGCAGAATGCAAATCTAACTACACAGGCTCTGAAGGAGCGTTCACATTGCTTCATTAACTAACTATCCTAGTACACGAGGGCTATTAAACTTTAATCGTTTGAACAACCATGCTCATTAACAAAAGTACACCAGTATGTGTGAGAAATGGTAAGTTTTCTTATTATTAATTAGCAATTAATTAAAGCACAACAAAGTATGACTCTTTAAATAATAAATGTGCTCTTATAAGCAATCTTTCAATCTACTCATAATATATTTGGTTGTGCAAACGCCAAGACAATTGCATTAGAAGTGGAGTATCTCTCAAACTATAAATCTGAAATTTAAAAACTATCACTCCACACATTAGAAATCAGTCATAATTATTTTTGCAGCTGCTAAGCAAGTTTTTCCATAATAAATTAGGACACTCGGCATTAAATTCACTGGGATGGGATTCCAGTCAATGTTTGTGAATTTGGAATCATCATGAGTGTAAGATAGAGCTTTCAGTAACACCATGATTATTATCAGAATCAACCTGATTTCACAAATACCTGGTGTATTTAAAGAGTGCCCCGTATAAACAACTTAGTGGATGTCTGGTGGTACTCGTGACCTAATCTGTTACTGATCTTCTTGGCGTCGAAATAATATTTTTATATGGCCAAAAGCCACCCCCATGATAATGATATCACCAAATGCAGCATCCGAGGTCAATAAATACTGCCCTTAAGATCTGCTGGCCGCAAAATTCCAAAAGTATGAGCCACAATGAGCCGCTACTACATGCGAAGTGTTAACACAGCAATACTCAGCCCAGACTCATAGCTCGTCACAAAGGACGAGTTGCCACTTGCGCATCAACCACACTTTTTCTTCTTGGAAACATGTTTCCTCGGGAGTGCCACAAGGATCAATCTTAGGACCACTCTTGTTTTTCTTTATATGTCAACGACATTTTGTCGGTTCTATCCTCCTGTAAATATCATTTCCATGCCGACGACATCCAGCTCTACCTAAGCGTCAGACCTGAAGATGTAACCACTGCAATAGCTCAGATGAATGATGATCTGTCTTCAGTAGTGACATGGGCGAAAAACCTGGGGCTTAAACTAAATGCAAAAAGGACACAAGTAATCTTAATAGCTCATCAGAAATTAATAAGTTCAGATTTCCGCGAACGGCTACCTCCTATTCTGCTCGACGGTACTCCAATACCATATCAGAAAACAGTGAAGAACTTTGGTGTAACTTTGGATGAGCATCTCAACTGGGCGGAGAATACAGTCGCAGTGTGCCGGAAGACGTCTGCTTGTCTCTATGCTCTCAAAAAGTTTCGGAACATATTTCCACAGGACTTGAAACGCCAGCTCGTGCAAGCACTCGTTCTACCGAACCTCACTATTGTGATGTGATTCAACAAGGCATGAGTAGTGAAAACAAAAGACGGCTAGAGCTAACCATGAATGCCTGTGTGCGTTACACCTGCAACATTCGCCGATATGATCATGTTAGTGCTTCATACTCCGAGCTAGGGTGGCTGCGGCCGGACAGATTTCGTGACTACCACACTCTGTCTACTTCACCGACTCCTCGTCGCGCAAGCACCCCAGTACCTAGCTTCAGAGATTAAAAACCTGTCATGCCATCATAATTGAAACACGAAGTCACTCTTATTTGGTATCCTAACTGTGTCCACTCACAAAACAAAAACTTTTGCAAACTCCTTCTCAGTTGCCGCTGTCCGCCTCTGGAACAAACTGCCCCTTACCTTGCGCAAAATTCAATCTCGTGCTGCTTTTAAGAAGAAGTTGAAGCATTTCGTACTATCATCCTCATAACGTTCTCCGCAAAATTAATGTACAAGGCCAATCCTCTCATCTGTCAAATAGCAAAGCTAGCGTCTCCTATCTTGTTCTTGAGATGCCTTCCTCTTCATCTGTCTCTATTAATCACGCAATCTTCTTTTCCTTCATATTTCCTTAGTTATGTTTCATCATGTCTCTCTATTCTTCTCCTCCCTTCACCATGAGTCTCCCTCATACTCGCTGCTGCTAGCACTCCTATCTAAAATCTGTCTCTTCAATAATGTCTAATTATAACAGTACTTATGATCTACGAATATAAACTCTATATGTATGTATTTTTCCAAGCGTACCTTTCTAATTGTTTATTTCACTTTTTGTGTTACATGTAGTTTAACCTGCCTACTAAAACATATAAATGTAAAATAAGTAGAATGCCTGGTTAGATGTAAGAGAGGGCCTGATGGCCCTAATCTTGCCAGGATAAATAAATAAATAAAAAATTAATTAATTAATTAATTAATTTTCCTCTTCGCCAGGCTACTTCCAGATATTTTGGGCTTCCCCACATCTTTTACATTCAACCCTACGTTCCCTAACAATGTACCAAGTCATCATTTACAGTGTATTCTATAATACTCATTCCAGTAGCTAGTAAAATCCCAAAGCATAATTTAAATATATATATATATATATATATATATATATATATATATATATATATATATATATATTAGTCAAAGAATTTCCGTGCTGAATATAACACTCCACACAAGCAACACTACAAATTGACATAGAAATATCGATACAGATACAAAATGGGTCAAAAATAGCTGTTACACCGTGCTTATCGGGAATCCAGTAAAGCGTCAAATCTTCGACATTGCTGCAGCCGGAAAAAGATCCTGCAATAACCGGACCAACGAAGATTGAAGAGATTCGTTCAACGTGACAGAACTGCCACCCTTCCGCAAGTTGCTGCAGTTTTCAAGGCTGGCCCATCGACAAGTGTCAGCGTGCCAACCATGCAACGAAACATCATCAATATGGGATTTCAGAGCCGAAGACCTACTCGAGTAGCCTTGATGACCACACGACACACAACTTTACACCTTGCCTGGGCCCGTCAACACCATTAGACTGTTAAAGACTGGACATACGTTCCCGGGTCGGACGAGTCTCGTTTCAAATTGTATCGAGCGGATGGACGTGTACGGATATGGAGACAACCTCATGAATCCATGGACCATGCATGTCAGCAAGGGACGTTCAAGCTGGTGAAGGCTCTGTAATGGTGTGGAGCGTTTGCAGTTGTAGTGATACTGGACTCCTGAAACGTCTGGATACCACTCTGACAGGTGACACGTACGTAAGCATACTGTCTGATCACCTGCACTCATTCATGTCCATTGTGCCTTCCGTCGGACTTGTGCAATTCCAGCAGGACTATGCGACACCCCACACGTTTATAATTGCTAAGGAGTGGCTCCAAGAACACTCTTCTGAGCTTATCGAATTCCGCTGGCCACTAAACTCCCCAGACATGAACATTATTTAGCGTATCCGGGATGCCTTGCAACGTGCTGTTCAGAAGAAATTTCTACCCCTTCGTACTCTTACGGATTTATGGAGACCTGCCGGATTCATTGTGTCAGTTCCCTCCTGCATTCCTTCAGACATTAGTGGAGTCCATGCCACGTCGTGCTGCGGCACTTCTGCGTACTCGTTTGGGCCTACACAATATTAGGCAGTTGTACAAATTTTTTTGGCTCTTTGGTGTAGAAGGAAACTGTTTCCGAGTGATTACACAATCACCAGCGGACTGTGACACCGTCCCAGCACCTAGTTTCATACTTGAGAATGTTTCCAGAATGAAATTTTCATTCTACGGTGGAGTGTGCGCTGATACGAAACTTCCTGGCAGATTGAAGATATGCGCCTGACAAAGTCCCATGTTCGAGTCTCGGTCTGGTACACAGTTTCAATCTGTAGATAAGTTTCATATCAGCCAACACATCACTGAAAAGTTAGAATTTCATTTTGGAATCATCTCCCACGCTGTGGCTAAGCCATGATTCCGCAGTATTCTTTCCTCCATGAGTTCTAATCTTGCAAGTTTCGCAGGAGAGATTCTGTGAAGTTTTGAAAGTAGAAGTTGAAGTATTGGCTTTATTGTCAGTGTTGTATTGACAGTAAAGCTGTGAGAACGGGTCGTGAGCCGTACTTGGGTAGTGCACTCGGTAGAGCACTTGCCTGCGTAAGGTGAAGGTTTCGAGTTCGAGTCTCAGTGCGCCACATAGTTTTAATCTGCCAGGAAGTTTCTTAAGAATGTTTCTTAATGAGTTGATGTGTCAGTGAAATGATTTCATTATATGAATTCAGTATTTAATTCTGAATCCCGAATCACTGAGTTGTACAAATTAGAAAGCTGTTATGAGCTGTGCTGCTACCGTAACAAAGTTTCACCAAACTTACCTGTTTCGGGATAGTTTCTCAAACTAAGATTTTTTTATAAAAAGGTTTCGTTCTCTTATAACAAAATATTTCATTTTGAACCCTAATGATCTTTTTCATCAGCAGATTGCTACGCTCCAGTACCGATGACTCTCTCTTCTCGTGATATAATTACATCACACACACACACACACACACACACACACACACACACACACACACACACACACATATATATATATATATATATATATATATATATATATATATATATATATCCACACTCAACCCACCGCCGCCCCACACGAAACCCAGGGTTATTGTGCGGTTTGGGCCCCAATGGAACCTTCCGGGAACGTCTCACACCCAGACGAGTGTAACCCCAATGTTTGCGTGGTAGAGTAATTATGCTGCACGCGTGCGTGTAGAATGTGTTTGAGCAACAATCAAATGGCTCTGAGCACTATGGGACTTATCTTCTGAGGTCATCAGTCACCCAGAACTTAGAACTACTTGAACATAACTAACCTAATGACATCACACACACCCATGCCCCAGGCAAGATTCGAACCTGCGACCGTAGCGGTCGCGCGGTTCCATACTGTAGCCCCTAGAACCGCTCGGCCACCCCGGCCCGGCCGCGCGGCAATCGCCGACATAGTGTAATAGAGGCGGAATAAGGGATACCAGCCTGCATTCACCGACGCAGATGGAAAACCGCCTTGAAAACCATCCACAGACTGGCCAGCATACCGGACCTCGACACTAATCCTCCGGGTGGATTCTTGCCGGTAACCAGAAGGTCTTCCCGCCCGGAAAGCAGTGCTTTAGACCACAGGGCTAAGAGGGCGGGCTAGAAAGGTGATACTGTTTTCTGTATCCTTGGTTTCACCAATTTCTGCCCACAAGGTCCATGAAAGCTCAGGTAAGTTAGGAAACTATTTAGGTCCCTCTCTTATAAAGAGTTTTTCGGCATTTAATTGTCTATTTAATTTTATTTTTGCATCTCATGACTGGTTTGACATGCATGTGGTTCAATAGGATAGGTACGTTACCTATGGACATGCTATGTAGTTTTCATAGAGAATTTTTGTTGTTTGTGATATTTGCCCGGCACACACATTTTACTTATTTTAAAAAATCTAATTTAGTTCTATCTTCCATATTATTTTTTGTACTGAAGACGGCTCACAAGTATTTAATTTCCTTGACGAGTTCAAATTTCAGGCTGACATCCAAGTTTTTTTTTCTTTTTTTTTTTTTGAATCCGTCACAAACATATGCGACTTTTCGGATACTAAAATAGGAAGAGAGAAACTAACACTTCCTACCTCCATAAAATAATTGTTCAGTAATCTTCTGTCTCGTGAACCCGCACATGTATCTGGACGAATAATAAATTGTATATTAGAAAGTTTATGTTTGCAGGATCCCTTCAATGTGTGGCTGGATTTCTAAGTATTCGCTACGCTAGAGTCTAGGGGCCCTGTCGCATTAACCCTGAGAAATCCATTTACAAAATTCACAAAAAGGCAGGCAGGAATTTGCAGTGAAGAATGATATTCACAACTCACAGTGATTTAATTTTTAAGTAAACGTTGTGTATTTCAGTATGCCGCACTACCTGTCGCGAGGTGACAATGGTTTAACGTTAGTTTGATTTATCTATTCATAATATATCTATTTATAATAAAATTGACTACAAAAGTTGATTAATCGGGTGTAGGCCTTCTTATAAAAAAATTTCTGATCCGGAACTGGGTTTACTAATAAAATAAGTATTTCCTGGATCTATTTGGAATCTTAAGGAGACTACGCCACATCTCTTTTAACGCTAAATTAATTAATATCTGATTGAGGACTTAAGCGAAAAGGAACTGCATCTCACGCTCACATAAACTTCTGGAAAATTTCGGAAAATAATGAAAGTTGCTTCAGAACAGGTTGAAAATTAAACTTCCACAACGACGAAGTAGGTTAAGTCTGAGCACACATCACTGCTAGAAATAACGGCCACAAAGTTTTTGGTTCGCGAGACATGAAACATTCGAAGTCACCTAGCTGAAAATATTTCAGAGTATTGGCTGGCTACACTCTTGAATACCAAAAGATCGCGACACATTCAGTTTGCCTGATGCGAAATGTTTTAAGTCCCAAAGCTGTGGCCGGCCGCCGTGGCCGAGCGGTTCTAGGCGCTACAGTCTGGAACCGCGCGATCGCTCTGGTCGCAGGTTCGAATCCTGCCTCGGCCATGGATGTGAGTGATGTCCTTAAGTTAGTTAGATTTAAGTAGTTCTACGTTCTAGGGGACTGATGATTTCAGAAGGTAAGTCCAATAGTGCTAAGAGCCATTTTTGAACCCAAAGCTCTAAATATTTCAGACACACACAATTTTAAAAAATTACGATTCAACAGAGAATAACTGCGACACACTGGAGACGTTATCTACATACACTCCGTCCCAGATTTCAATCTCGACTGGTGAATGAAAGCAAACAAAGAGCCATAATGGCTGCTACTGTTGACGCCCTTGCCTTGGCACGAGTCAAGCAAGAGAATTGGTGACAGTCATCCTCTCTTTCTGCCGCCGGATTAGCTACTGAAGCCGTCTGTAGTGAAGTTTAAATTTTTGGATACTATTTTCTGTGCTTATTTTGGTAGGATTTCTACATTTCTTGGGATTACTATCTCATACTCTGACAAAATTAGTATCGCTAACCAAGTGAAACAATGACATTAACAAGGGATACAGCTCCTAATCTTTTTTTCAGACAGAGTTCTTAGTGTAAAGTTTTGATCCACAGGACACATGTTAATTCGGAAATCTGCCGGGGCATCATTGAGTAAGTTTAGGTACAGGCTGTTAGTCGCAATGATGTTATGCTGTTTAAGATTTTGTATATTGCATTTACAAATGTGGAGACTAGTTACGAAATACAGACCACACCTCAAGAAATGGTTAAAGGATGTGATGTGATCAAGTTGAAACTAGAAGCAGCTTTCAAGTGCTTGAAAGGTTAATTTAGCAATGTGTGACTCAAACAGAAGAAAGGAACGCAACCGACCGATGGGCTACTTCCAAATACTGGAGACAGGAGAAAAAAAGTCGAAATAAAGAACAGGTCAACCACGTATATATTCACAAAAGTGCGGTGCTAATTTTGTCTGATGGCATGAAAAAATACATAAACATGCTACAAACAAATTAGGCGTAAGGAAACTGGGATTAACAGAAAGTGCAAACTGAGAGAACAGCAAGGGTGAATGGAGAAAGGCGCCCTTGCAGAGACAATGTAGAAAATATACATGAAGGTTTTTCGGAAAAAGTAATGAGACATTTGATGCATTGAAAGCGAAAGTAATGGCAACAAGAGATCTGATGGCAAGAGAGCAAGGGAAGGCTTAAAGGTAGAAAGAATATGTAGGAAGGCTATTTAAAGTAATGAAGATTGAAGACAGTGTTATGGAAAGGGTGGAAGAAATGTATGAAGACAATAGAAATCGAAACAGTGTACCATCATGGAAAAATGTTCCGCCTAGTATATGAGATACATACTACAAGCGAAAAACCTTAGGTTTCAAGGAAGAAAAGTTCGTAATAACAATAGCATCAAAGAAGGCAGCTGTGAGTATAACAAAACTGTGAGTGTAACAGAATGACAAGTTTCAAAACTCATAGTAGCAATATACTAGTGCGAATTGTCTTGACATGTCTTGTAAGCGTAGTTAAGTTTTATTGTATAACTAGGGAACTCGGCAATGTTTAGGAATAGCTAAATATGCATAGGAATATGATACGTCCTAATCTCTCTCCAGTCCCCCCCCCCCCCCCCAACCCTCTATCACTCTCCTTCTCCCCCATCCAGTTGTCCATCTTCTCCTCCTTCCCCGTTTCTCGCTCTCCATCACCTGCACATCTTTTACCCCACACTCTTTCTTTGCATATCCTCCTCCCTCATCTCTCCGGTCATATTCTTCTTCTCCTTCTTTACATCCATTTTCACCCCCTTCTCTGTCGATCACCTCCTTCCCCTTTCTCTGATATTATTTACTTTTACAGCAAACACAACATTGACTGGGAATAGAAGTCAAAATGAATGGTTAAGTCCGTTGGTATCATTAGTACACGCGATTCGAGAGAAACCTTTTCAGTTGGTTCAATTGTCTCTGAGCACTACGGGACTTAACTACTCAGGTCATCAGTCCCCTAGAATGTAGAACTACTTAAACCTAACTAACCTAAAGATATCACACACAGCAATTCCCGAGGCAGGATTCAAATCTGCGACCGTAGCAGTCACGCGCATAGAACCGCTCGGCCACAACGGCCGGCCTTTTCAGTTGCTTGGTCCTTGAGGATAGTAGCTTTCATGACAGTATTTTGGGTGATTCTATCAACGAACAGGCGGGATTTTAAAGGTGACCATAAACACTACTTTCCTGTCTTCTGTTGAAAATGAGAGCAAAAAGAAGAAGAAATCAACAAAATGGCTCTGAGCACTATGGGACTTACTGCTGTGGTCATTAGTCCCCTAGAACTTAGAACTACTTAAACCTAACTAACCTAAGGACATCACACACTTCCATGCCCGAGGCAGGATTCGAACCTGCGACCGTAGCAGTCGCACGGTTTCGGACTGCGCGAATAGAACCGCGAGACCACCGCGGCCAGCAGAAATCAACACATTATCACAGCACAGCCTGGCACTTCCTTTCTCGCACCCGGCTTAACAGAGATTTTTTATCGTATAACATGTCTGTATCTCCAGTGGTTTAGGTTGTGCGTTGTTAGTCATTCAGTCAGTGTCAGTGCCAGTCAGTTGGTTGAGAAGGGATCCTTCCATGGATTTGTCTGAACTGAAATAAAAAAAAACAATTTCAGTAAGATCGCGAAATTAGTGAAATGAAGTAAGTCTGAAATCATTGTTTTGGTAATATTTTTTTTCTGTTTTCTTCCTCGCAACGCTTGGTGATGAACAATGTTCTTGCTTATTGTCCGGAAAGAAAACGAGTAGCGTCCATTCTTTACCGACTCTCGAGAACGCCACGTGTAAGTGCCCATTGGAAAAACAAGGCAATTAAAAATTTATTCCGCACACATCCAACAACTAGTCTTGCGATTTATTAATAGCCATTGCGAATGCAACGCAAGCCAGATGCTGGAAACCCTGAAAGTGAAATTCCCCGGCGGCTGGAATCGATGGTGTCCTTGAAATCAGAACAATCTCGCCCTTGAACTTTCCTACGAACAACAAAACTTCAGCTACGTAGTTCATCAGATTTTTTAACAGCGAATCTTGTTCCATAGCGTAGTTTCGACAGGTTCAGATAGCGTAACACGATTATCACCGAGGCGACCTTGAACTGCAAATTGTGCAGTGACATTCCTGGCAAATCCAAAAAGCTCGAGAGTGAAATTGATAACTATTTCATCTGCAACGGTAACGTAAGTGATTTAATTAAATGAATGCAGTTGGCCACAAATTTTATTCTGAGCTGTGCTCAAATCGTCTATGCCCTTAGTTCTCGCTGCCAAAATAGCTCGTTCGCTCAACCAAACATGCTTTTTGTAGTTTTCGGCAACATGTGGGAACACATTCGTGCTGACTGCTCCTTTTAATGTTGTGAACTGACAAAAATTAGTTGATAACGAAATGCGACCAGTGGAAGCTTCAACCGAAATTTTTATAATGTCAGTGTCTAATAAATGCTTGCGAAACACTTCTGTCGATTCGTCGTTTTGTAACGCGACTCACATATTCGTTGTTAACTTCAGAGTTTTCACGTATCTCCCCGTGGTACACAAAACAGATCCGAACGCTGTTGCGGAGGCAACGGAAAAAGCATGCCAAGTTCAGAAGAACGCGAAATCCCGAAGATTGGCTAAAATTTACAGACGCGCGAAATTTGGCACGGACTTCAATGCGAGATGCCTTTAATAGGATCCACAACGAAACATTGTCTCGAAACTTGGTAGAAAACCCGAAGAAATTCTGGTCGTATGTAAAGTACACAAGCTGCAACACGCAATCAATACCTTCGCTGGGCAGTGCCGATGGTACAGTTACCGACGACTGTGCCGCTAAAGCGGAGTTATTGAACGCAGTTTTCCGAAATTCCTTCACCAAGGAAGACGAATGGAATATTCAAGAATTTAAAACACGAACAGCTGCTAGCATGACTTCCTTAGAAGTAGATAGCTTAGGGGTTGCGAAGCAACTCAAATCGCTTGATACGGGCAAGTCTTCAGGTCCAGATTGTATACCGATTAGGTTCCTTTCAGATTACGCTGATACTATAGCTCCCTACTTAGCACTCATATACAACCGTTCGCTCACCGATAGATCTGACCTACAGATTGGAAAATTGCGCAGGTCGCACCAGTGTTTAAGAAGGGTAGTAGGAGTAATCCATCAAACTACAGACCTATATCATTGACGTCGGTTTGCAGTAGGGTTTTGGAGCATATACTGTATTCAAACATTATGAATCGCCTCGAAGGAAACGATATATTGATACGTAATCAGCATAGTTTCAGAAAACATCGCTCTTGTGCAACGCAGCTAGTTCTTTATTCGCATGAAGTAGTGGCCGCTATCGACAATGGATCTCAAGTTGATTCCGTATTTCTAGATTTCCAGAAAGCTTTTGACACCGTTCCTCACAAGCGACTTCTAATCAAGCTGCAGGCCTATGGGGTATCGTCTCAGTTGTGCGACTAGATTCGTGATTTCCTGTCGGGAACGTCGCAGTTCGTAGTAATAGACGCCAAATCATCGAGTACAACTGAAGTGATATCAGGTGTTCCCCAGGGAAGCGTCCTGGGACCTCTGCTGTTCCTGATCTATATAAATGACCTGGGTGACAATCTGAGCAGTTCTCTTAGGTTGTTCGCAGATGATGCTGTAATTTACCGTCTAGTAAGGTCATCCGAATACAGTATCAGTTGCAAAGCGATTTAGAAAAGATTGCTGTATCGCGTGGCAGGTGGCAGTTGACGCTAAATAACGAAAAGTGTGAGGTGATCCACATGAGTTCCAAAAGAAATCCGTTGGAATAGTAGAATTCTCAAGGCTGTCAATTCAACTAAGTACCTGGGTGTTAAAATTACGAACAACTTCAGTTGGAAAGATCACATAGATTATATTGTGGGGAAGGCGAGCCAAGGGTTGCGTTTCATTGGCAGGACACTTAGAAGATGCAACAAGTCCACTAAAGAGACAGCTTACACTACACTCTTTCGTCCTCTGTTAGAATATTGCTGCGCGGTGTGGGATCCTTACCAGGTGGGATTGACGGAGGACATCGAAAGGGTGCAAAAAAGGGCAGCTCGTTTTGTATTATCACGTTATAGGGGAGAGAGTGTGGCAGATATGATACACGAGTTGGGATGGAAGTCATTACAGCATAGACGTTTTTCGTCGCGGCGAGACCTTTTTACGAAATTTCAGTCACCAACTTTCTCTTCTGAATGTCGACTATTTGAAGCAGCTGTTGATCTTGAAGTAACCGGCAGCGGTAGGCGAAAATCGCAGGCCAGCGGAAACACCGTGCCTCGAAAGAGGTCCGGGTTCTACATCTACGTGATTACTCTGCTATTCACAATAAAGTGCCTGGCACAGGGTTCAATGAACCACCTTCATGCAGTCTCTCTACCGTTTCACTCTCGAACGACCCTCGGGAAAATCGAGCACTTAAATTTTTCCGTGCGAGCCCTGATTTCTCTTATTTTATCATGATGATCATTTCTCCCTATGTAGGTCGGTGCCAACAGAATGTTTTCGCAATCGATGGAGAAAACTGGTGATAGACATTTCGTGAGAAGATCCCGTCGCAACGAGAAACGCCTTTGTTTTAATGATTGCCACTCCAATTGACGTATTATGTCTGTGACACTATCTCCCCTATTTCGCGATAGTACAAAACGAGCTGCTCTTCTTTGTACTTCTTCGATGTCATCCGGCAGTCCCACCTGATTAGGATCCCATACCGCACTGCAGGACTTCAGAATAGGACTCTTTGGTAGACCTGTTGCACCTTCTTAGTGTTCTGCCAATGAATCGCAGTCTTTGCATTGCTGTTCCTACAATATTATCTATGTGATCGTTCGAATTTAGGTGATTTGTAATTGCAATCCCTAAGTATTTAGTTGCATTTACATCCCTCAGATTTGTGTGACTTTCCGCGTAATCGAAATTTAGTTGATTTTTTTTATTACTCCTATGAATAAATTCGCACATTTCCTTATTAAGGGTCAGTTGCCACTTTTCGCACAATACAGATATCTTATGTAAATAATTTTGCAAGTCTTTTTGATCATCTGATGACTTTACGAGACGATAAATGACAGCATCATCTGTAGACAATCCCCGACGGCTACTCAGATTGTCTCCTACGCCGTTAATATAGATCAGGAACAACAGAGGGCCTGTAACATTTCCTTGGGGTACGCCGGATATTACTTCTGTTTTACTCGATGACTTTCCGTCTATTACTACGAACTGTTACATTTCTGACAGGAAATCACGAATCCAGTCAGTCAACTGAGGCGATAGTGAGTAGGCACGCAATTTGGTTAGAAGACGCTTGTGCGGAACGGTGTCGAAAGCCTCCTGGTAATCTAAAAATATGGAATCAATTTGACATCCCCTGTCGATAGCACTTATTACTTTGAGTATAAAGAGCTAGTCGTGTTTCACAAGAACTATATTTTCTGAATCCGTGCTGACTATGTCAAATCGTTTTCTTCGAGGTACTTCATAATGTTTAAATACAGTATATGTTCTAAAACCCTACTGCAAATCGACGTTAGTGATGTAGGCCTGTAATTCAGCGGATTACTCCTACATCCCTTTTTGCGTATTGATGTGACTTGAGCAATTTTCCAGTCTTTAGGTAACGCATCTTTCTGTGAGCGAGTGGCTGTATATAATTGCTAAATATGGAGCGATTTAATCAGCATACCCTGAGAGGAACCTGACTGGTATACAATCAGGACCGAAAATGTCTTAATGTTCTATCGAGTGCCCCCAAAGCTAGGAGTTGCGCCGTCCTACAGTCATCCCAACTGATTATTTTGCACTTCTGTAGTACTTCCGCCGTTGCTGAATTTTTGTCAATGTTACACGCCGCTACTCCCTGAACGCAGAATGAGCTGTACGTCATCCTTCTATCAACATGGCAGCAGTCCCAGATCATGCTACGGCCAGCGCTCTTTCGATTCATGTGCGAATCGAAAGCAAAATAAAAAAAATTAGGAACTCGACTGAATCCATTGTTCCCGAATCTTAATGGATCATGCGTGAGAAATTATTGTTCGATTAGTCTTAAAACGCTGTCTACGCTCTTTCAGTCTCATTGACTCTACCATCGGGTAGATGTCCTGTGTTATGCGTACGCCGACCCATATTTCGAGGCCTCACTGGTGGCATTTTCTCCAAACATCAAACTGGAATCAACTGAATGTTTGCAACACACAAAATTACAACAAACTGACATCAATTTAATCTTTGGCATACACAAATATATGATCACCACCGATAATCGCGTTCAGTTGTATTCTTTTTCTCAAAATATCAATATTGGGTGGGGAGTTTGCGACAGCAGAACTGTAAGACTGGACGTCGTATTTTTTGTTATGACAGCATGTGACAGCAGAAATGTCAAACCGACCGACACATTTCTTATATTGAGATTTTCGTAGAAAAATACCATTAAAATTTCTGATTTTCTGGTGAATTTTCGAAAACTTTTATTACATATAAATCGTGAGAACGACGCGAACATCCTGCTGGATTGCCGAATATCCAAGATGTCAACAGATCGCCGGGAAAGCACGAGGAATTACAACTAGACACAGTCGTAGGAGAGTGTCGGGCTGCGACATTCTTGGTACTGTGTGAATGGCCTCGGCGTATCGTCTAAAGATGGCATGCGCCATGCGATACGCTACACTGAGTTTTGTTCGTGCCAGAAATGCCTGACAAATGACGAGCCAGCAGAAAACAAATGGCTGACGAGAGGGGAGTGGAAGCATATTGGGGAGTGAAGAACTTCAGATACATGTCCTGAACATGAAACATTGCACTTTCCACAACCATTTCAGACAACACAGTCATTTTCCATTGAATACCTGTGTAGTAATGCGTGTGCTTTTTGAGCCCGGTGAACGTTACTTTCACATTGCATCTACCTTTTCCAGATCCAGGCGATCAGGGGTTAAGAGAAGCGCACATTTAGCCTCATACGTGGCTGCGTGGAATGATAATTTCCACCATTCCCGTACAGCGCTGTCACCAGACGTGTGCATACTGTATTTTGCTGCTGTCATTTGCCATGTTAGAAATTACGCAGGGAAATAACAAGCTTTCATGAATACGGAGCATAGATACATTCATGTTCAAATCTGGCGCTGGTGTGCATTACTGAATACGAAATTAAATTTAATCCCATTGTAAGACATTAACTGTCAGACTGCAAGGCTTCATAGTAGTTGGAATGGGCAAGAAATCTGCCGATGACAGGTTGTTGTGGTCTTCAGTCCTGAGACTGGTTTGATGCAGCTCTCCATGCTACCCTATCCTATACACGCCTTTTCATCTCCCAGTACCTACCGCAATTTACATCCTTCTGAATCTGCTTAGTGTATTCATCTCTTGGTCTCCCTCTACGATTTTTGTGATCCCTTGATGCCTCAGAACATGTCCTACCAACCGATCTCTTTTGCTAGTCAAGTTGTGCCACAAACTTCTCTTCCCCCGAATCCTATTTAATACTTCCTCATTAGTTATGTGATCTACCCATCTAATCTTCAGCATTCTTCTGTAGCACCACATTTCAAAAGCTATTCTCTTCTTGTCCAAACTATTTATCGTCCAAGTTTCTCTTCCATACATGGCCACACTCCATACAAATACTTTCAGAAATGACTTCCTGACACTTAAATCTATACTCCATGTTAACAAATTTCTCGTCTTCAGAAACACTTTCCTTACCATTGCAAGTCTACATTTTACATCCTCTCTACTTCGACCATCATCAGTTACTTTGCTCCCCAAATAGCAAAACTCCTTTACTACTGACAGGTATAGAAAAGAAAATTTAGAAAAGACAGACAATAAAATATCGCTTTCAGTATTCAAAATTAAATATCGATTAATCATTAAATCGGTAATTTAAATATCGACGTTACATTGATGTATAGATATTGCCTGGTATCGAGATTTTATGTTGTTCCGTGGCATGCAGAGTGGGGTGTGTCCAAACCGCGATCCACGACGCATGTTATGTAATGCAGGTAACAATGCTACGACCAACTCGGCTCAATGACGGAACGACCTTGTGACGATAGCATTCTTGGCTGGGCGGCGGAGCTGCATCTCGTGCTGCAGTGGCAGAATGGTGCGTTTACGCCGAGAGCAGTTCATGCTGGCAGCGTGCCCCAGCCGTGACGAGTGACGGAAGTGTTGACGGCAGGGTTGCGACATCTGGCGTCGGCGGAGGTCCAATAGCTCAGTCTCTGAGACAGTCTCTTGGCACACTGCAGTTTGGCCACAAGAGAGGTTGTCCTGTCAGAATGTCTATTGTGCGATGATCGCCTCATGGCGTGAACTTACACTGCAGCGGATGCCGATTCAATGACTCTTTGATTAGATGCGTAGCCTAGCGAGACGACCATTACTTATATGCAGCAGAATGAGATTTTTCTTGCCACAAATGTCACGGACACTGTTCACCGTATATCGACATAGCGTTCCGTGGTTATGGTACTTTCTTGGTCATTAACCGATTAGGTGTTTGTGAGTGTTCAGTTTCTACGTCCGTGGTGCAAGAAACTTTTCGCTCCTAAAGTTTCGTCCAGAGCTGCAACGGATATCTTAGGAGGGGCTCCTGCTGACGCTGAATCTTGCATGCTGATGGGTCGGACGTTAGAAAATGGCATAAATACTGTCTTAAATGGATGTGGTCTAGTTTACACGTGATAAGCAAAGATAATATTCGTCAAAGAAAAAACTGAACTATCGACAGTCGCCTAAGGACGACGGCGCAGAAACTAGCGTTGCGGGCACTCGATCGAACGTTCAGACATTTTCGGTCCTGATTGTATACCAGTCAGGTTCCTCTGAGTATGCATCACACACACCCATGCCCAAGGCAGGATCCGAACCTGAGTCCGTAGCGGTCGCGTAGTTCCAGACTGTAGCGCCGAGAACCGCTCCGCCAACTCGGCCGGAAATTTGTGTAATTGTTTTATCACCATTTCGATGCTTTCATGTCGCCACAAAACCAATTTTTCCTTTCGTTCCTACGGCTCCGACAACGGCGTTTATAATGTCACTGTACAGTGGCAGCACATGCTTCCGTCACCACATGCTTCTGAAGTGCGTTTTGTCTTCAGGAAGTCAGGAATAGGAATCCTGCTTTCATAATCACGTCTGAAACAATTTTTTTTCAGCCATCAGTTTCCTGACTGGTCTGATGCGGTCTGATGCGAATTCCTCTCTTGTGACAGCCCCTTCATCTCAGATTAGAGACTACAACCTACATGCTCAATTATATGCTGGATATATACCAATCTCTGCTTTCTGCTCCAGTTATTGCCCTCTAAAATTTCCTCTAAGACCGTGGAAGTTATTCCAAGATGTGTTAGCAGATGTCCTCCGATCCTGTCCTTTCTTTTTGTGTTTTCCACATGTTCCTTTCCTCTCCGTTTCTGTGCAGAACCTTCTCATTCCTTACCTTATCACTCCACGTAATTTCAAATATTCTTGTGCAGCACCACATCCCAAATGCTTAGATTCCTTTCTTTTCCAGTTTTCCCACAGTCCTTGACTCACTACCATACAATGCTGAGTTCCAAACATACATTGTGAGAAATTCCTTCCTCGAATTAAGAAGTATGTTCGATATTGATAGATTTGTCTTGGCCAGGAATACCATTTTTGCCAGTGCTAGTCTGCTCTTTGCTCCGTCCGTCATTGGTTATTTTGCTTCCTAGGTAGCAGAATTCCTTAACTTAATCTACTTCGTGATCACCAATTATGATGATAAGCTTCTTGTTGTTCTCATTTCCGCTACTCCTCATTACTTTCGTCTATCTTCGATTTACTCTTAATCTATATTCTATTCTCATTAGGCTGTCCATTCCATTCAGATCATCATGTAATTCAACTTCACCATCATTGACTATAGCAATGTCATCTGCGAATTTTACCATAGATATCCTTTCACCTTGAATTTTAATTATACTCTTGAAGCTTTCTTTTATTTCCGTCACTGCTTATTCGACACCTACAGTGATCAGTGGAGGCGAAAGATTGCATCCCTTGTCCCACAATCTTTTCAATCCGAACACTTGTTCGGGTGGTTTTCCACTCTTATTGTTCCGTCTTTGCTGTAGTAGGTATTGTATATTATCTGCATTTCCCAGTAGCTTACCGAAATTTTTCTCAGAATTTCTAGCACCTTGCACCATTGGATATTGCTGAACGCTTTTTCAGGATCGACAAATCCTATGACTGTGTCTCAGTTTTTCATTATCAACTGCTACATCAGAATTGCCTCTCTGGTGCCTTCATCTTTCCTAAAGCAAAACTGATTCTCATCTGACACTTGATCGGATTGATTATCCATTCTTCTGTGTATTATTCCTGTCAGCAACTTTGACGCATAAGCTGTTAAGCTGATTGTGCGATGATTCTCGCAGTTGTCCGCTCTTGCAATCTTCTAAATTGTCTTGGCGATGTTTTCCCGAAAGTCAGATGGTATATCACCAGACTCAAACGTTATACACAATGACGTGAATAGTCTGTTTGTAGCCTCTTGCCCCAAAGATTTCAGAAACTGCGATGGAATGGTACCAGTCCCTTCAGCTTTATTCCATCTTAGATCCTGCAAAGCTCTTTTAAATTCTTATTCTAATATTTCATTCCCTATCTCCTCTATATCCTGTTTCATCTCCTTTCTCGTCATTAGACAAGTCTTCTCCCTCGTAGAGGCCTTGAATATACTCTTTCCACTTAATCGTGCTCTCCTCTGCTTTCAACAGTGGACTTCCCACTGCGCTCTTTATGCTACAATCCTAGCTTTTAATTTCACCGTAGGTTGCTTTGACTTTTCTGTATTCTAACATCCATGGTGGTGTCTGTCCGTTCTACATCGTGTCTCCCTACCACTTTCGCGCAACGACGCTATGAGCGTGTCTTTTAGGGAATCGACTAGTTTGAACCTGGGACCTGTTGCTGGTAAGGAGATGCCAGACCACACATGACATGTATAATTGAGTTCAGTGAGACTAGCGATGAAATAACCAAATAGTTAATGATCCCAGGGTCAGCTCCACTGCACTCCCTGTAAAAGAATCTTAATACTAACTAAATTTAGTGGAAGGGTTCAAGGCTTTCCTATTTGTAGTTATCTGGTAAAACAACGTCGAAAGAGCAGTTAAGTTTACCATTGGAAATTTTCTTCTACTCACAAAACATTGCACTATTGATAAATGGAAATGTTTTAATACAGGTTGGTAAAAACCAACTGCGTTCAACAAGAATGTGAACGAATATTCCCTGAATGGGTTTCCAACTTCTACAATCGATCGAAGGATGACCTATGCCATATCACATCTATAATCTAGGTTTAACTTAAGTTTCACAAAAGAGCAAACTATCAAAATGGTCTACAGTGACCCTCAATTATCTTTACTTATCTAACTTGTCGTAAATTACAGTGGCTGATGTGGTTTCTCAATAACTATCTAACAGAAAAATCATCACGTTTCAGATTTTTATTTCAAGGGGCAAATGTGGACACCATGAGCTTTAATTGACGATCGACACTAGTATTACGCAAAAAGAGGGTGTAACAGATGAGACTTCTGCAGTTCTGAGTGAAGCTTCATGTGCTGTTATGCGGCATCGCGTGCGTTCATGACCTTGTCGGTGTTCGTCAGGGGGCGGCGGGCAGCACAGCTCCGCTCACCACGCTGTCTCGGAAGCAACTCTCTCCTAACTTCTCCTTGCTACAATTTACCGAAATTGGTTTAAAAAAAAACTATCTGGCTGTGTTCCCATGTGACAAATCAAAGTCTCAGTGTTAACCTTAAGCTCCACCTACAAAAATTCTGTCTATCTAATGAGAAACGTTATACTTTTCGTGGTGAGGCAATGTTTTTAAAGTTTGCAACGTAGCAGAGACGCGAAAAAGTCTCACGCTGAAACCTGCGGGTGTTGTTGTCCTAATGGTTAGCTGGCGACGTGGGTGTCTAGTCCGTCCCTCATGGTAGGGTCGTCTAGCTTAACATGGCTCTGCTCTCGGCTTCTGTTCTCGTTTCTCCCCTCGGAACTGCGTCGGTCTCACGGTGGGGAGGTATGACTTGCATTTAGGCATTCTTGTGTTAGTCTGTGATATTCCATTTGCTCACTCGTTACTCGTATTACTCTGGTTAATTTAATGTCGCGATGTATTCGGAGCTATGTGACATACTACTGGATTTGCTTATCATGTCTGGGTTTTCACGGAAGGTGTTGGATTTGCCTGACACCTTACGATATGCTGAGTCAGCCCTTCCGACAATCATTTCATTTTCTATTTCTTCACATTTTTCATGCAGTTTGTGAAGCTGGAGGGGGACCACTAGGTTAACCTCGCATATATATTTGGAAGTCGCACGCGTACCTTCACAGATGCACATTCACAGCTCTATTGCTACAAGAAAATAATATCGACAGTTGAAGGACCAATTCGGTCGCTCAGTGAATGGAAATTTACTGTCGTGAAATAGGGAGTGATTATTGCTGCGTAGCAATAATTCGCGGCGTACCGCTTGGAACGTTTATAAATCTTCCTGGCTGCTAGAAGTTAATGGGAATGGATGCGCAGGCTGGCTGAAAATTGGGCTGCGTTCCAAAGCGATGAGAACTGTGCCCATTGATGCGTATTTTGTCATTAACAGTCTCATCGAACAGTAGTGGATTTACGCCCAGTACGTTACATCTATTTTGGTTCATAGCCAATTGTCGGTGCATGAGGCAATCGTCGATCCTCTGCGTACCTACAAACATTTCCCTATAGGCTTCTTACAGACAACAGCGTCGTCCGCGAATATCCTTACGAAACCCCACTCAAACGTTGTTCTGCAGAACATTACCCCTTTCAGACCTGAAATTTTCTGGATATAAGGAAAACTTTTATTTGATCTGCAATGCTCCCAAGGGAGTTTTCATAATGATTTTAGATGCTAGGTTTATACTAAAATATATAGCCGTCTGAAAACATGCTTTGTACATCTGGCTTCTTTTTATAGGATAAAATAACTAATACTGAAATATTCACTGTTGTAATAAGTAAACTGATCATCCAATAATTACCATGAAAAATAAAAAAAAATATTTATTTCCACAGTGTGCCGGCCGCGGTGGTCTCGCGGTTAAGGCGCTCAGTCCGGAACCGCGCGACTGCTACGGTCGCAGGTTCGAATCCTGCCTCGGGCATGGATGTGTGTGATGTCCTTTGGTTAGTTAGGTTTAAGTAGTTCTAACTTCTAAGGGACTGATGACCTCAGGAGTTAAGTTCAAAATGACTCTGAGCACTATGGGACCTAACTTCTGAGGTCATCAGTCCCCTAGAACTTAGAGCTACTTAAACCTAACTGACCTAAGGGCATCACACACATCCATGCCCCAGGCAGGATTCGAACCTGCGACCGTGGTGGTCGCGCGGTTCCAGACTGAAACTCCTAGTACCGCCCGGCCACCCCGGACGGCAGAAGTTAAGTCCCATCGTGTTCAGAGCCAGCCAATATTGTGTCTACGAGGTGTCCACTGTCGGAAAATATTTCTGTTACACCCAGGGGACACTAATATTTAATGTACACTAGTGTAGCCAGTTGGTCTGAAAGGGTTAATGTAAATTTTAAACAGTAACGGCCCAATAACACTCCTTTCCCTTTCTAATATTCCCGAATTTATCTTTACATCTGTCGATTTTGTACCGTTCAGATTTCAGATATGTATCGATTGCCTTCTGGAATTCTAGGGAAACAGCGTTATTGTTATTGTCATGGACGAACAGATCGAGCGGTGTTTCGTAAGAATTCTGTTTGCGGAATCCTTGATGGTTTTTGTGGAGGAGCTGCTCCTCCTCCAGAGAATCCAGTTAATTCCATGTAAATACAATCCACATCTTTATGGGACTACCACCAGTCTGCTCAGTGCCTTGCAGCAACTTTGGTCAATGACTTCGCGGGGTCTGGGTCATACTCGAGCCCTACCAACACTTCTTACAGGCTGAAATCGGCACCCGTCAGCCGGGTGCCCTGTCAAAGAGAGGCACTTTAGGCGATGTCGTGCTATTTTGAAAATGCAGTCGCCTTGCTGCCTACTGCCACAGCCCAATAACGCCTCATTTCGTCGCAATGTCCTAACGGATTCGTTCGTCGTATGTCCCACAGTGATTCATGTAGCGTCGCTCGTCTGTTATCACTGACAACTCTATTCAAATGACACTGCTCTATGTCGTTAAGAGAAGGCCAACGGCCACTGCGTTGGCATAATGAGTGAAAATTGGTATCCTCGGCACAGTTCAAGATTGAATGTCTCGTATTTTTGGTGTTACCTACCATTCCGGATTCTAGTTCTGTTAATATCTGTCGTGCAGCCATAACTATCTAAGTACAAATGACAGCTGTTAGTGTGCTGTACTTTTATACCTACCGGGTGATCAAAAAGTCAGTATAATTTTGAAAATTGAATAAATCACGGAATAATGTAAATAGAGGGGTAAAAATTGACACACGTGCTTAGAATGACATGGGGTTTTATTAGAACCAAAAAAATACAAAAGTTCAAAAAATGACAGATGGCGCATCATCAGATGAGAATAGTTATAATTAGAATAACAAAGCAAGACAAAGCAAAGATGATGTTCTTTACAGGAAATGCTCAATATGTCCACCATCATTCCTCAACAATAGCTGTAGTGGAGCAATAATGGTGACAACAACACTGTAAAGCATGTCCGGATTATGGCCGTTGGCGTCGGATGTTCGACTTCAGGTGACCCGAAAGCCAATAATTGCACGGACTGAGGTTTGGGGACCTGGGAAGCCAAGCATGACGAAAGTGGCGGCTGAGCACACGATTATCACCAAACGACGCGCGCAAGAGATCTATCACGCGTCTAGCAGTATTGTATGGAGCGCCATCTTGCATAAACATCGTACGTCCCAGCAGGTGTTTATCAGCCAGGCTGGAGATGATGCGATTCTGTAACATATCGGCGTACCTCTCACCCGTCACGGTAGCAGTTACAAAACGAGAATCACGCATTTCCTCAAAGAAAAAAGGCCCGATAACGGTAGATGTGGTAAATCCAACCCTTACCCTGACTTTTTCGTCGTGGAGTGGAGTTTCCACGAGAGTTCTAGGATTTTCGGTAGCCGAAATTCTGCAGTTATGGGCGATGACAGACCCTCGGAGCGTGAAATGAGCTTCGTCGGTCCACAACACGGTACTCAACCAATCTTCATCTTCCGCCTTCTTTTGAAACGCCCACACCGCAAATGCCCTTCGCTTCACTAAATCGCCAGCTAACAGTTCATGATGCTATAGATTTTGTACGGATAGCATCGGAGGGTACGGCTAAGTGCTAACCCAACAGTAGTGTATGGAATGCCGGTGCGACGTGCGACTGCTCGACCGCTGCATGGACGAACCCGCTACAGTCTCCATTTCTTCCTGAACTGCCTTAGCAGCATTACGCCCTGTGATCGGCCAGCCACTACGGGGTCTATCGTCTTAACAACCCGTGGATTCGAACTTCGAAATCATTCTCGCCACAGCTGCAATTGTCAACGGAACTTTACCTGCTCGAATCCCCTTTCTAAGGCGATAGGATCGCAACGCTAGACTAGCACATTCCCCATTCTGATAATACAGCTTCACTAAAAGCTCCTTTTCTGGTAACGTCAACATGCTCCGACTGCTGGCACATCTGATTCTCTCTCTCCTTACAGCTCCTTTTATACACGATTGTCATGCGCAGTCGCTGACGTTCTGCTGTCCAGCACCATCTGTCAGACATTTTGTGAACTTTGTTTTTTTTTTGTTCTAATAAAACCCCATGTCATTCGAAGCATGTGTCAATTTTTACCTCTCTATCTACATTATTGCGTGGTTTATTAAGTTTGCTAATTTATACTGACTTTTCGATCACCCGGTACATTAGCGATACTATCGTCATTTGTTTGTACTGACATGACTTTTGTCATCTCATTGTATATAACGTAGCAATAAGCAGCTATGAATTACTATTTTGCATATATTCATAGAGTCTGAGAAACCTTTAGATTCAGCGACATCATCTGTGGAACCAACTCTTCACATTCAAGGCACCGATGCTGCCTCTGAAATGAGGGTTCATCAATGCTTCCATTAGACTTGAACCATATAATGCGGAGTTGGGAGCTAAGAACTGCAAGAGGCGCCTGTACAGTCATAACATATAAACAAGACTGCGCCTAGCAGATCCAGAGGATGTTTTCTGATCTGTAAACTCCGAAATGTCAAAGTAATTTGTAGGGCGTTCGGAAATTCCCGTTACAAACATCTAGAACTTGATGGAGGGAGCGAATAGATAATTTTTTGAGTAGGAGCGCATGGCCGAAAACGTAATCCAAAGACGCCACAGAGCGTCAGAGTTATAGGCGTCGGCTTCTGTAAATGTGTGTAAATAGAATGTGATTCCATGATGATGCAGCAAACTTTCAAAGACGATAGAGAAGGATAAATGTATCAGTTCGAATTACGGGTCCCTGTAACGGAAACTAACAACTCGAAAGTTACAATAAATATTCTTATTTGGCACTCGTATTAATAAAGTAGTGACTAACACTAATTTATTACCGAAGTCATAACGAAACAGCGCACACAACTTTAGAAACCGATGTGTACCTGGAATGGTACGCTAATAAAGAAAATATGATTTATTGTTTTCGAATTTCCATTGATTTGTAGATTAATTTATCCATATTTAAGCATTTTCCATGTAACTAATCTCAATAAAGGGAAAACAGAGTGTGTAACATACTCAGTGCTGAGACAAACATGCTTTATACATTTTAATCATTAACTGTAACTGTATTATGAAAATAAAGTACAACAGTGTGATACAAGAACATTTTCGAAAAAGCACAAGTAATATAGTGGTCATATCATACAGCAACATTAGTAGCTTAGGACTTTTTAATTACATATTTTAAATTCTTCTTTTGTACAGAAGGCTTTTTGTTCAATCCACCCTTTCGTAATATTTATGGAGATATTCAGTGATACTGTGTGCTAGAGGCAGTTATATAGTAAATATTTGTACCCCTACGTATATGTACTATTTAAATTTTTTATCTAGTAACCTGATATCCATCATCTGCCTTTAACGTGTGTCATGATTATGTACACACTCTCACATTATATGGCTGTCTTGATTTTCCTTGATAGGCATCAAGCAGCTGAGAAAAAAAAAGTGTGATGCACCTGTTAGTATACTGAGCTCTAAAGTATTATCTAGATAGTATATTGTTTCTTACCGCAGCAACACAACTAATGGCCTTTTTCTGCCAAATAAAAATACTTTTTGCCTCAGAGAAATTGCCTAATAAGAGCACTGCGTACGTGAGTGGGCCCTGAAGAACGGCATAATTGGTGTTCACCTGCAGCTTTTCCGTCACACAAGTACTAACTTTAGTTATCAGACAGGTGACTCAAGCAAATATTTTGCATACTTAATTAGTGTGACCTTCCCAGTTAGTAGTGGTCAAGGTGAATGCCAAGAAACTTACCTGAGGCACTAAAAGGTTGTCGTTTTTACTTAGGCTGGAAAGTATATTTACAGTTTAAGAGTGGCTACTTTCTAATTCATTTGCTCTGAACCAAATGAAACGTCCCCTTAGAAAAATTACGAATGACTGTGCTGGTTAACTTCTACGTTATTTGATACAAAGACAGCCGACTAAAACTGAACGTTCTCAGAAACTTCTCTCTTTACTTATTCAGATCATCACTAAACTGACACACAATATTTTTAGCGCAACGCAATCTGACTTTCAATAGTCCCTAAAAAAATAACGGCCCTGAGTAACTATAACCTATACCTTTCATGAATCACTTACCTCACAAAAATCTTCGTTACTCGAATTACTGAAATGCAGCGAGCGCCACTACTGCCAGCTAAATAAAAGATTCTAACTGCTGAAGGTACTAACTACTGATAGGCGCCGTTAGCAAATGAAAGATTTTGATAGAGAACAAACAATGTCTTTACCTTAATAATGTTCAAAAGTCATCATATACATATATATAGAAATTCGTGACATATCTTTACAGATTTCCTTTCTCTGGCGGACTCACGTCCAGCTCGTCTGCTTATAATAACTTTTCAAAACTCTGGCATCTATCTCTACACATACCGCACAGCTGGTGGCTCACCTCCAACTGCCCAATGCTATGTGCTGTTCACATCCAACTACCCAATACTGCAGTAGCGAATATTCCAACAATGCCAACCAGCCACAGACTGTACGCAGCACAGTCAGCGATTTTCATGAAGAGCTCTACGTGTCATTACCAACACAAAAAGCTAAACACGCTACTTACATATATACTGCATGTTCTGAGTTTTCCTTCACTTTTCTGCTTGACTTTGCCCAAGGTTCTATCAACTGTAAAAAAAAAAATGGTGTTCTGCACATAGTATGGACTTACGTGGGATCGTACTGTACAGTTCATTTACATGAATTATGAAAAGCAAGGTCCAAGCACGGAACCTTGTGGGACACCTCGTGTTACATGGTTTGTATGTGAAACTTCCTGGCAGATTAATACTGTGTGCCGGAACGAGACTAGGACTCCCGAGTTTGAGTCTCGGTCCGACACACAGTTTTAATCTGCCAGCAAGTTTCATATCAGCGCACACTCCGCTGCAGAGTGAAAACTTTATGATGGTTTTTACTGGACAGAGATGGGTTCCATAGCGCCCATCAGTTCCTGCACTCTATTTCCGATAAATTCTCTTATACCTATGAATCAAACACTGGACTGGTGTGTCAACCTAAAGGACACTTGGCAAGACTATATGGTCATAAGCAGGTACAAGAGAGTCGAAATTTCAGCAACAGCACTACCACACATTTGCTACTAGACAAATGATGGCAGTGCATAAGAAGTACCTCCGGTCCCATTGGAACAGTGGTGTATAACAAGGACACAGTCTACAATTCAGACAAGTGTTGAGACTGTCAGCGAGGCGGTATCGCCTCAGAGTCGCCCAGAAAGGCGGGTGGAACTTGTGGTGCTTCAGCCTTTCATCAGACACTTCACCGCCCCAACTCCTAGTGGAGCAATCTGAAGCCCGTCATGCGACGCAGCTGCCTGTTATTTTTGGGCGACAGCCAACTAATTCTTGCACCGGTAGCAACGACTCACTCAGAGCTTTCAAAATGAATCTGAAACTCACTACACTCTCACAGTGCCTAGTTTATTAGGAATTCAGGTTCTTGATTAAAGGAGATAACATGTCCCAAAATAATGATCGCAGTACGGCATGTGTGATGCTACCCAACCGAAAGAAGACGCGATGGAAATTTTCTTTGCGTGAATATAAATGTTTTAAGTGGTCGTACGCCATTATTTATAACGAACGTCGGATATGAGTTTCTACGGCGACGTGTGCTTTGCACTTACGTGTGGTTTTGAACTAACAGCGTTGCTGTAGTGTATGATTATTGCTGAAACCTGACTCCATAATACAATTAGTGGAAAAGCAATGGAGAAAATGTGGTGGAACTGTTTAATTTACATGGTTAAAATTACAGAAGATAATGAAATGTTTGCAATAAATGGTATACCACTTACTTCGCTCCACACACTTCAACTGAATTCGAAATGCAACGAGCCGTTGTCATTAGTACTTTACCTGTTCTAACAAAACTGCAATGCTACGACAAGCTCTTAGTTCTTAACTGGTAACAAAGAACAACTCTCATACTGTCAGTAACAGCATTAACTACTGTACGTTTACGTTTGGACGGCAATGTCTAACAGCGCAGAGTAAGTTACATATGAACCCTCCAGAAAAATAAACGTGAAATAAGTTCATAAACAGTTCTATAAACTTTGACAACAATGTGACTGCAAATTGATATTAAGGCCAGCAGTTCAAATAAGATCTTGCATTACAATGCAACTGAATTACGTAACCTGGGAAGTAGCAGGTGGAAGGAAACGTACTTACGTTAACTGGCGCATAAGTAGAGCCATACAGTATTCATATGCATGTATGTATGAGGAGGCTTTAAAATGTACGACATATGTCGTCCTAGTGGCTGTATGTTAGAAGAAACTACATTGTGTGGATTTTCTGAAAGGACAGTTATGCTGCGGCACGGATGACAGGTGCATGACAATCTGCGAATGAAATAGCGCAGAAATGGAAGCGTACTCCAAAGTTGAAGTAAAGGGGATAGTGCAATTCATGTAGACCAAACGATTAAATTCACATAGATTCACAGTGAAATTCTGGAGGTATATGAACCAAACGCGATCACGGGTCCAGCAGTAGTGATATGATGCGAACAATAGTTTATCAACGCCTCACAGACACGGTTGACGCTTATCTGGAAAGAAGGATATCGACCACAGACGACATTGTCCAAGCAGACGAGGAATTTACGAGCAGCAGCCGCAAATTTTCCAAGGATGAGCAATTTTCGAAAGGCTCTATGACTAAAGCTGTCTTTACAGGCGACGTGTTCCCCATCGCGAAGCACGCCAGATGCGGTGTCCGTCGTGGTTGTTGCTCTCTCGGAAATAACTGCTACATCTCACGGAACGTGCTCGTCGCCGTGTTTTACGACCTGAGCACAGCCCAGTGGCAGTGGCGCGTAAATCAAACAGGTTCTTTGTGGAAATGGACTCACGTAAAATATCTGCGTCAACTCTGTTAGACGCTGTCTAAAAAAAAACAGACGAAATTTCTAAGGATATTCTAGATTAGTCGATGGCTTGAACAGCGAATAATGTTTAACAGCAATCTATATACACACTAGTAGAATTTATTCGCTAACGCAATTGAATCTTCATTCCAGTTTCAGTTTTAAACTTAATATAGTTCAATTATACTGTCTAATTTCAACCTGCATATTCTCGATGTTGCATTGACTACCATCATTGTGAAGTACTGTACTTCATTGCATTGATTTCAAGATGGAGATTCGTTTCGTAATTTCATTTGACTGAAAGAGGAGATTCTTTTGAAGCAGCTCTTTATCATTGAAAAAGAGCTCTACCGGCTAGAAAAAAACATGAGGCAGTCCACAGAACCAACAATAGGTATAGGGCCTATATATTTTACACGATGTTCGATAATAGCAAAAACTTCCACTTTGTAACTTTTATTTATTTATTACATAGACTGGCAGTTAAGCTAAGACTTGGTGGTACTGTGGAAACATTTCGGTCATCGGTCTTTGAAACAAGACTTGCTGCAGATGCAATATTTATAAAAAATATCATCGACTACTACAGGTAACACAAAAGGTTAAAAAAATTTGGAAGAAGGTGGATGCAAACCTGCTGCCTTTCTCTTCACAATTCACGACTCTATCACCTAAGTTTCTGCTTCGGCAGGAAGCCGGGTCTCCGCCTATGTTACTAAAGACTATATACACAATTGTCATAATTTGATATTTAACTACCACAAACTGCATCAAAACGACACGTTTTTGATAGATCATCATTGTGCCATAGCAATGAAACAGGGTACTTTCGTAATTATTATACTATAAATATCAAATAACGACAGCGTTTAACTACTGATATGTAGTTTCCTGTCATTTCATTATAACATGTCATATCTAACACGACGTGGGTTCGAAAGATCCTTAGTTTGATGATGCTTTGAAACATCTTACATTCATAGCACGTGCTCTACGATTAACGATAAAGAAAACTCAGAAAATATGTAGTTTAACTCAATACATCATGGTGACTCCTAAGTTCTACTTTAGATTGTAAGAGATATCACATCTCATAGGCTAGGTTCCTCTCCACGGTACAAATGTGCCAGATGCTCCATTTTACACTCCGCAGTGTAGTGGAACGCAGAATTCCAAGCTGTGACGCCACCAGCTCCACGTCCAGACGCATTTTCACTACCCGTGAGAAGAGGGCTTAAGAAAACGATTTCTACCCTTGAGGAAACTGAACGTTTGGTATAGCGTTACACCTGTTCTTTGAAGAGACATGATGACCATGTTAAAAGGTAGTAACGAAGGAAGAAAGACTAGTGTTGACCTTCCGTCGACACCGATGTCATTAGAAGCGGAGCACAGGCCCGGATTATTTGAAGAATGGGGGAAGGAAATGTGTTGTACTCTTTCTAAAGCCGTCGGCACACGGCCCATTAATGTCGAGCGTGCCGAGCTGAACGTGCTGCTGAACGCTCAGGATCGATGCGACTTGTGCATACGGTACGTGGGCCCCAACGTGCTATACGCGATCGCAACGCACTCCAGCGGCAATTGACGAATGTTTCTAGTTCGTAAATCACACTGTTTACACAACGGGCGCGCGTAAAATTCCCACGTTAGCTGTATTAAATACATAGTCCACGAAAAGGAGTGTACCATGTCCAATCAATAAGGACCCAGGCTTACAAAAGTTCCATTACAGTCAGTGGGTTACAAATTTGGAATACTTCTACCCATAAGATAAACGTTATTTCATCATACCCACATTTTAGAAAAACCCCAAGGTCAGACTTACTTGATCGCTATTCCTGCCCGGCAGAATCTTTGCAACGTGTGAATTACGAAGCGTGAAAGAAAAAGGAGCAAAATATATTTATACAAGTAGCGCAAGCTGACCTGTAGATTAAGCCAGTCGAACAAAGTCACCCCTCAAAAAAAGGTGAATTCATATTTACGTAACATCAGATATATTATATACTTCTATTAAACCAATAATAAAGTATCAGAACCTAATGAAAACACGAATGTTAGGAAAAACAACTTGGAAAATTGAAGATGCGAACCACTGCCTCCAACAAACAACTCAGTACTGGACAGTGAGGCTACTCATTACGCTAAATCAACATCACGACCCGCGCATCTAATCATATTATGTTACCTCTTGCTGAAAACCTTAATCGTAGATATGTTACTACTTGAGATTTAATTATAACAAATTGTACCAAGAACATTGCGTTTTGTGTGGATCTTCAGTGTGTCGCTGCCCTCAAATAGCCTACTCTCATAATACGCAAGTTACAATCATTCTTTTGACACGAATATGATATTTCTCGTTATTTTGTAGGAACGAATCACACAGTTAACGAGTTTTCCAGTGATTCTCAATTTGCTGGTGCTCAGAAGCAGCATATATACATACAGGCTAGAATGAATGCCAATATGGCGCCTCACAAGTTGTACCGAAGGGAGACAGCGTGCTTGTGACGTAGGTGGTGTTGTGCCATCTCATTGGCCAACGATCAGACGCACGTTCAGAATATGACATGCCAGATATTGCTCTGCACTTTCGGAAAGACTCCGGAACGTGCTATCCCACGCTATGACGTCAGAAACTCTACAAGCTCAACGTTCGGATGCACGGTCCGTGTGCCGACGGCTTAAGGAACCTTCCTGACAGTTGTTTGTAGCTATTTAAGGAAAGCACGGAATGTCTCGGTCAGGACTAAGGGAAGTGGATGTGAACTGTCCTCCACCAGAATGTGAGTCCAGTGCGGGTTACCACTTTGCCTCTAGGCGCTTCAGTCTGGAACCGCGCGACCGCTACGGTCGCAGGTTCGAAACGTGCTTCGGGCATGGATGTGTGTGATGTCCTTAGGTTAGTTAGGTTTAAGTAGTTCTAAGTTCTTGGGGACTGGGGACCTCAGATGTTAAGTCCCATGGTGCTGAGAGCCATTTGAACCATTTTTCAACCACTCTTCCACGTCGGTAGGTTTGAAAAATGTGTGTCAGGTGTCAGGTGTCACATGCTATGAAGTGTAGTGCAGCATTCTATGAAAGTTACTTGGTGTGTCATAATAATGTCTAAGAGACTTTTCAAAGTCACTTCGTAAATCATACAACATAGATGTAAACATTTCCGCATAGAGACCACAACTGATCACTGATCAGCTTCGAATCAACACAGGAGCTATCTGCACAGCATGCAACATTCCTGAGATAGCATCAAACACGGTTCCACTCGTTCAGTGTTACGAGGAAGCCGGCGAACGTAGCTGAGACTCTCACCCGCTTTCCGGCGGTCAAGAGTTCCGCTCTGTTCAGTGTAGAACATCTGTGGAAGGCGTGTTAGTACTACAGTCACAGCCATATGTAGCTTGAAGGTGAAACATACTGTCGATGAACGTGGCTGCAACTGTGATCCGGGCTTGGCGAGGTGTTGCATTCAGCCTTGGTAGCGGATGTGCCTTCTTACAGTTCTACTCGCTGTAGATTTCTTGCAGTCCATTACTATCACGTTTTTCAACACAATCGCTGTCATCGTCGTTGCTGTCGCTGTACTCTGCATCCAGAAACGTATCTTCATCAGAAAACACATGTCACGCTGGATCACAGACACCAAAATCTGACTGTTCCCACATACTGAGTAATGAAGCTTATCCGTTGCCGAAGTTTTAGAACCGGTGACTGTGTATTCAATGTAAATACATAAAACTGCGACCCGATGCTTTTTTGAAATAGTTACTTGTTCATTCCATCAACCGGTTTTCGAACCATTCCAGGCTCATCTTCAGATGGTTTTCCAGAAGATACATTGCTGTTTCAGCCATAGTGATGGATGCTCGCTTGCGAGAGTATGGACGGCTTTTATTGTTAATAGCCATCTGTCTGGTTACAATGTGATGACCAATTGGTACCACATCACTCACTTTTAAACAATATGTATGCACATATACTGTGGTAATGAAACGTTGCCACCTTCCACCGTGTCCTATGCAACTGTTACTTGTTACAGAGATCTTGACAAAAAGATACGACATAGGCCTACTTTGCTGACTGTACTGACTGTACTGAAGTCATTATGAGAGCAAATGGAAGCCAGAAATAAAATAAATAAATTACTACAAGAACAAACTTCAACTGATCTGATGTCTTATTTCTATTCCTATATCAACGTCTGATGCCTTCAATTTATGAGCAAATACTTTAATCAGGGTTGGCTTTAACATGAATGTCAGGGAATAAAATAATGTAGAGTTATAGTATTTGCAGTGAACTGCAACTGTTTGCGTGAGCATAAGCTTTATATTTAAATTTAAAAAGAAGTATAAAATTTCGAACCAGTTGCTGACTTATTTCCGTTCTTTCACCAACATGATATGGAATATTAATAAAGGCAGATTCTGTTTATTTCAGCTACAGGTAATATGTATGAAAGTCGAAAGGCAGCACCCCGCATTATGTTTGAAACTGCTATGTAAGTCCTCGAAAACCATCTGAAGATGAGCCTGAAAATTTCGAAAATCAGTTCGAGGAATGAGTAAGTAAGCCAGAATGAAATTTTCACTCTTCAGCGGAGTGTGCGCTAATATGAAACTTCGTCGCAGATGAAAACTGTGTGCCGGACCGAGACTTGAGGCAAAGGTCCAGAGTTCAGAGTCTCGGTCAGGCGCACAGTTCTGATATGCCAGGAAGTTTCAATAAATGAGGCTTTCAAAAAAGTGAAGTTGCAGTTTTATGTATTTACGTCAAACGGAGTAATTCTTCATCAGCGAAAGAAATCGATTTTCGCCGTTTACTATATCGTCCCATTGGTTGACGGTTCTGGTTTTATTACAGCTACCACCATTTATACTCGTATTATATCATAAGGTAGATATCACATTTAGCATCAAAATAGACTACTGTCGTAGGCGTGGGCTATGTGTCTATCTTGGCCACAACAATGCGTTCACTATGCTGTTTGTAGTAGCTTACCCGCACTCCTATTTTCCTATTCATTATTAAACCTACTCCTGCTTTACCTCTATTTGGTTTTGTATTTATAACCCTGTATTCATCTAGCCAAAAGTCTTGTTCCTCCTGCCACCGAACTTCACCAACTCCCAATATATACAACTTTAACCTGTCCATTTCCCTTTTTAAATTTTCTAACCTACCTGCCCAATTAAGGGATCTTGACATTCCATGCTGCGATCCGTAGAACGCCAGTTTTCTTTCTCCTGATAAAGACGTCCTCCTGAGTTGTCCCCGCCCGGTGGTGGTTAGTGCTTAACGTCCCGTCGACATCGAGGTCATTAGAGACGGAGCTCATGCTCTGGTTAGGGAAGGATTGGGAAGGAAATCGGCCGTGCCCTTTCAAAGGAACCATCCCGGCATTTGCCTGAAGCGATTTAGGGAAATCAGGGAAAACCTAAATCAGGACGGCCGGAGACGGGATTGAACCGTCGTCCTCCCGAATGCGAGTCCAGTGTGTTAACCACTGCGCCACCTCGCTCGGTTCCCGGAGATCCGAATGGGGGACTATTTTACCTCCGGAGTATTTTACCCAAGAGGTCGCCATCATCACTTATCCATACAGTAAAGCTGCATGACCTCGGGAAAAATTACGGCCGTAGTTTCTCCTTGCTTTCAGCCGTTCGCAGTACCAGCACAGCAAGGCCGTTTTGGTTATTGTTACAAGGCCAGATCAGTCAGTCATCCAGACTGTTGCCCCTGCAACTACTTAAAAGGCTGCTGCCCCTCTTCAGGAACCATACGTTTGTCTGGCCTCTCAACAGGTACCCCTGCATTGTGGTTGCACCTTCGATACGGCGATCTGTATATATAATCTTCTTGGATCTGATCCATATATGTACAGTCATGATCAATAGTATCTGAACGGCCTGAATTGCATTTCGCTTGATTCCCATGCAACCCACATAACGAAACTGTCTAGCAGGTCCTCTAATCGCTCCTTGGTACAGTGGTTTGAATATTGAAAATGGTTCCAGCTAGTCACCACTGAAAACACTGCTCTGTATCGCAATAACTCAAGATATAAAGTAATACCACGATACTACATATAACAGGGAACACCTCATCACAGACAAAACTGTCCTTAAGGCTTGTAAGCTCACATTTATTACAATAAATGACGTACCTGAAATGTTAGCACTCTCATCATTACGTCAGATACGTAATGCACATATTAAGATCGTCGTATTCATGATTTACTCTTCAAAGCAACATACCGTACCTACTACTTAACACAAAATGCCATAACAAATTTAAGTTATTCACGCACAGCTAGTTGAGAATATGTATGAACTTCACATGAAACGACGAACCGTCTCGTTTTATAAAGAATGTGGGTATTTCATAATAATTATTCTTTAAAACCGTGTAGAAGGAAATTGCTGAAAAAAATCAAAATATTGAAAAATATTTTGTACTTCCCGTACACTTTTGTCAACTCGGTGAAGAAAGAAAAGTTAATGCACACTGCAGGACTACATATTGCACTAAATAGGTGTGGCTTGTAGCCACCGACTGGCACACGGTGGCAGCTGGAGGGTCCGCTGTCTCCATAGCAACCTCGAGACAGTTAACGTGTTAATTAACATTCAGTAATTTAGTTTGCTTACCATTGGATCTGTCGATGCTAAGCGTAGCGTAAATTTCCCCACAGTAAGAGTTTCATACACTGTGTGATCAAAAGTATCCGGAAACCTGGCTGAAAAGTTCGTGGCGCCCTCAAACGGTAATGCTGGAATTCAATATGGTGTTGGCTCACCCTTAACCTTGATGACAGCTTCCACTCTCGCAGGCATAAGTTCATTCACGTGATGGAAGATTTCTTGGGGAATTGCATATCATACTTCAGAGTGCTGCACTGGGGAGAGGTATGGAGTTGGTCGCTGGAGCCTGGTACGAAGCAGGAGTTCCAAAACATCCTAAAGCTGTTTTATAGGATTTAGGTTAGGACTCTGTTCAGGCCAGTCCATTGCAGGGATGTTATTGTCGTGTTACCACTCCGCCACAGGCCGCGCATGTCGAACAGGTGTTCGATCGTGTTGAAAGATGCGATAGCCATCCCAGAATTGCTCTTCAACAGTAAGGAGCAATAAGGTGCTTAAAACAACAATGTAGGCCCGTGCTGTGATAGTGCCACGAAAAACAACAAGGGGCGCTAGCCTTCTGTCAAAAACATGACCACACCAGAAGATCATCGCCTCCGAATTTGACTGTAGGCACTAGAAACGCTGGCAGATGACGTTCCCCGGGTATTCGCTATACGCACACGGAGTAAACGGATCTCCACATTGGGTACCGTGATTCGTCACTCCACACAACGTTTTTCCACTGTTAAATCGTCCAATGTTTACGCTCCTTAGGGCCAAGCGCGGCGTCGTTTGGCATTTACCGGCGTAATGTGTGACTTATAAGCAGCCTCTCGACCGTGAAATCCAAGTTTTCTCACCTCCCGCCTAACTGTCATAGTACTTGCAGTGGATCCTGATGCAGTTCGAAATTCCTGTGTGATGTGTGCCTATCACACATTACGACCCTCTTCAACTGTCGGCGGTCTTTGTCAACAGACGAGGTCGGCCTGTACGCTGTTGTGCTACACGTGTCACTTCGTTTCCACTTCACTATCACATGCGAAACAGTGGACCTAGGGATACTTAGGAGTATGGAAATCTCGCGTACAGACGTATGACACAAGTGACACCCAATCACCTGACCTTGTTCGAAGTCCGTGAGTTCCGCGGTGCACCCGATTCTGCTCTCTCACGATGTCTAATGACCACTGAGGTCGCTGATACGGATTAACTGACAGTACGTGCCCGCTCTATGCACCTAGTATGAAAAACACATGTTTTTGGGGATGTCCGGATACTTTTGATCACATACTGTAGCATAGGGAAATGTGGTTTAGAACATACAAATTTCAAAATCGAACAGACAGCTTTACCACAACTACGGCTGCATTGTTCAAAAAATAGTGAAATTAGGCAACCGACTCAAAAACACACATTCGCTAGGTCCTCTCTGAAGGGGCCGATGCAACGCTAAAGAAGTCATGGCGTAGATGCACTCGAAGCATTGAGGCCCAGAATCAGCATCTGTTGCTGTTGTGGTCTTCAGTCCTGTGATTGGTTTGATGCAGCTCTCTATGCTACTCTATCCTGTGCAAGCTTCTTCATCTCTCAGTACCTACTGCAGCCTACATCCTTCTGAAACTGCTTAGTGTATTCATCTCTTGGTCTCCCTATACCCTCCACGCTGCTCTCCAGTACTAAATTGGTGATCAATTGATGCCTAAGAACATGTCCTACCAACCGATCCCTTCTTCTAGTCTAGTTGTGCCACAAACTCCTGTTCTCCCCAATTCTATTCAATACCTCCTCATTAGTTTTGTGATCTACCCATCTAATCTTCAACATTCTTCTGTAGCACCACATTTCGAAAGCTTCTATTTTCTTTTTGTCTAAACTATTTATCGTCCATGTTTCACTTCCATACATGGATACATTCCATTCAAATACTTTCAGAAATGACTTCCTGGCACTTAAATCTACACTCGATGTTAAGAAATTTCTCTTCTTAAAAAAAGCTTTCCTTGCCATTGGCAGTCTACATTTCATATCCTCTCAACGTCGACCATCATCAGTTATTTTGCTCCCCAGAGAGCAAAACTCCTTTACTACTTCAAGTGTCTCACTTCCTCATGTAATTCCTTCAGCATCACCCGACTTAATTCGACTACATTCCATTATCCTAGTTTTGCTTTTGTTGATGTTCATCTTACACCCTCCTTTCAAGACACTGTCCATTATGTTCAACTGCTCATCGGTGAACCTCAAAGTTTTTATGTCTTCTCCATGGATTTTAATGCCTACTCCGAACTTTTCTTTTGTTACCTTTACTGCTTGCTCAATATACAGAGTGAATAGCATCGGGGAGAGGCTACAACCCTGTCTCACTCCCTTCCCAACCACTGCTTCCCTTTCATGTCCCTCGACTCTTATAACTGCCATCTGCTTTCTGTACAAATTATAAATAGCCTTTCGCTCCCTGTATTTTACCCCTGCCACCTTCATAATTTGAAAGAGAGTACTCCATTCAACATTGTCAAAAGCTTTCTCTAAGTCTACAAATTCTAGAAACGTAGAAGCATCTAAGATTCCCTTATTTAAATAAGTGTACCAGCCAAGAAGAAATTTCGCCCCAGTAGACATTACTGTCATTCCATGTAACCATTCCCCCCCCCCCCCCTCTCTTTGCCGAGAAAGAGTATCATGAATTTTTTTTCAGTCTTACCATATCAAGATAAAGCTACTCAATAATGATTAGCCGCGCGGGATTAGCCGAGCGGTCTATGGCGCTGCAGTCATGGACTGTGCGGCTGGTCCCGGCGGAGTCAAGAGTCCTCCTTCGGGCATGAGTGTGTGTGTTTGTACTTAGAATAATTTAGGTTAAGATGTTTGTAAGCTAAGGGACTGATGACGTTCACAGTTAAGTCCCATAAGATTTCACACACATTTGAATAATGATTAGATTCCGTAAATCGACCCGTAGTTCCAAACGGTCCCATCCATTTACTGTCAGATTAAGTTTGGACTATTTAGCGGGGGAGGGCGGGCGTTTTGAAGTGCAACAGGTTACCTCAAACTAGTAAGGTATGTTTGTGGCCTTGGCAACACGGCTATTGTCATATCACGAAACGGCCTAATGTGCCAGACTCATTAGCGCTGGCTGTCTGTCACCCGCCGAAGAAGCAGGTGGTGACTAGCTGGAAAACTCGTGGGGCTTGCGGAGCGCCTGGCGGTCCAGGGTTGTCAGATGTGCTTTTGACGGCGCTCATGTGGCCCACATTCCACCGCAATTAGGGGAAGAAGCGCCTTTTCCACCGCGGCCTGAGGACCGGTGATGCAAGACGCCGTTTGCACCGGAGTTATACTTTGTAACGTGCAGCCACAGGACCGCAAGCTGGATGTTTATCTCTCTGCTTTAATACTTCGTGAGAAGTTAGATGTTCTTGCGTACATTTAGCAGTGCAGTAGCGCTTTTGTAACTGCAGTTGCGACACCTTATACCAGCCAGTGTCTTGCAAGACGCTAACACGGGCAATGCTGCTTAAATCGTTGGACCTCTGAGACAATCCGTTGCCCCCTAATTATCATCTTGCTATTTAAAACATTTAATTTGCTTGACGAGGTTTAGCCTCCTGTGGTAACACTCACTTCTATTTACAAGTTTGCTATTTGTTGCGTTGGTTCTTTGGTGATCCAAGTGGATAACGGCACACAATCTTACAGGGTGTTTCAAAAATGACCGGTATATTTGAAACGGCAATAAAAACTAAACGAGCAGCGGTAGAAATACACCGTTTGTTGCAATATGCTTGGGACAACAGTACTTTTCCAGGCAGACAAACTTTCGAAATTACAGTAGTTACAATTGTCAACAACAGATGGCGCTGCGGTCTGGGAAACTCTATAGTACGATATTTTCCACATATCCACCATGCGTAGCAATAATATAATGACTTCACATGCAGATGAGATGTACTGCCTCAGCTGTTCAATTGTTTCAGGATTCTGGCGGTACACCTGGTCTTTCAAGTGTCCCCACAGAAAGAAGTCATAGGGGTTCATGTCTGGCGAATAGGGAGGCCAATCCACGCCACCTCCTGTATGTTTCGGATAGCCCAAAGCAATCACACGATCATCGAAATATTCATTCAGGAATTTAAAGACGTCGGCCGTGGGATGTGGCCGGGCACCATCTTGCATAAACCACGACGTGTTCGCAGTGTCGTCTAAGGCAGTTTGTACCGCCACAAATTCACGAAGAATGTCCAGATAGCATGATGCAGAAATCGTTTCGGATCTGAAAAATGGGCCAATGATTCCTTTGGAAGAAACGGCGGCCCAGACCAGTACTTTTTGAGGATGGAGGGACGATGGGACTGCAACATGTGGCTTTCCAGTTCCCCATATGCGCCAGTTCTGTTTATTGATTAAGCCGTCCAGGTAAAAATAAGCTTCGTCCGTAAACCAAATGCTGACCATATGCATATCGCCGTCATCAATCCTGTGCACTATATCGTTAGCGAATGTCTCTCGTGCAGCAATGGTAGCAGCGTTGAGGGGTTGCCGCGTTTGAATTTTGTATGGATAGAGGTGTAAACTCTGGCGCATGAGACGATACGTGGACGTTGGCGTCATTTGGACCGCAGCTGCAACACGGCGAACGGAAACCCGAGGCCGCTGTTGGATCACCTGCTGCACTAGCTGCGCGTTGCCCTCTGTGGTTGCCGTACACAATCGCCCTACCTTTCCAGCACGTTCATCCGTCACGTTCGTAGTCCGTTGAAATTTTTCAAAGAGATCCTTTATTGTATCGCTTTTCGGTCCTTTGGTTACATTAATCCTTCGTTGAAAACTTCGTCTTGTTGCAACAACACTGTGTTCTAGGCGGTGGAATTCCAACACCAGAAAAATCCTCTGTTCTAAGGAACAAACCATGTTGTCCACAGCACACGCTTACAGCAGAAAGACGACGTAGAGAATGGCGCACCCACAGACTGCGTTGTCTTCTATATCTTTCACATCACTTGCAGCGCCATCTGTTGTTGAAAATTGTAACTACTGTAAAATGTACTGTTGTCCCAAGCATATTGCAACAAACGGTGTATTTCTATCGCTGCTCGTTTAGTTTTTATTGCCGTTTCAAATATACCGGTCATTTTTGAAACACCCTGTACGTCCAGTAAATTTAGCCGTTGTGAATGGTAAAGTTTGTTGTGAGTTCTAACGCTCCATCTGTGCTCTCTCGGCCATCCTTACAGAATTGGCCCGGTCTGAGCTCACTAAGTATTAATGGAATTCTTTATTTAATTCCATTAGTGCGGATCCTGAAAGGAGAAAAGTTTCTACTTCTTGTAAATGAAAAAAATATAATTACTTGTTGTACCTCTGTGTTGTATCACCTGATACGAGGAATTTTTTGGCTTGTCAGTTAGTATATTGTAAACCGGGCTGGTATTGAGGGAAGGGGTACAGGTAATGCCCTGACCTAATCCCCGAGCATGGGATTCAGTTGTTTATTACCATGCTGTATTCCCCGAGTTAATTTTTTTTATGATGGTCTCAGGTATGTTTTAGAATCGGTTAATCTGGGCTACTGGGCGGCGTTTATATGCAGTGCCACGTCTTCTCCCACCCGGTGCCATTCGCTTAGCTTCAGTCCGGAGCCGGGCGCCTGCTACGGTCGCAGGTTCGAATCTTGCTTTGGGCATGGATGTGTGTGACGTCCTTAAGTTAGTGAGGTTTCCGTAGTTCTATGTCTAGGTAACTGATGACCTCCAATGTTAAGTCCATAGTGCTTAGAGCCATTCGAATCGCTTACGGTACCAAAAGGTTGCTCAGAATATTTTGTAAAAATTTCACCTTGAAATTTATTATAACAGTTATATATGTATAAGTTTTTTATTCAAGATTCTAATTGCAACTGTTGTCTAGGTCTTTTCTTAAAATATTTTTTTTTAAATTTACTTCAATCCCACTGGATGTATCTCGTTAAAGTTCACTTGGGGATTACTGTGTGTTGTGCACATTATTTCACGCTCTGCTAAAACCTGTTAATAGCTGTTTGGTCTTATTTACAGCCTATACCGTCAAGATTATGTAATTTTTCTCTCAAATGCTCGTTGATGTAAAGTATATATGGTAAATAACACCATACCTAAATCTTTGCCTTGAGGTACCCTTACTTTAGAAATTAGTAACTATAAACTTTGTTTTTCGTGGCTATCCTTTCAAGTTAGCTGAATTTTGAGAAATTTTATAGTCTTAATAAATTTTAATTCAAATGTGCGTTAATGAATGAGGTTCAGTCCCTTTTTCGCATGCACTTCTTGACCTTCCTTGTGGAAGTGTATCGAGACGACTGAAACTTGGAAGGTGGAACTTGCCACGTTTTCAACAAGAAGATCCAATAGAAAAGGCAACGTTGGCCTCCGAGAATGTTACAATAAACCCTCTGGTTCATAGTCACGGTAACGTGGAAGAGTGGGCCCAAGTTCTAATAAAACAAAACTAAAAATGAGCCCAGAACCACCTCCGGTTTGAACTGCAGCTTCAGCACAAAACGCGTTAACCGCTGTCGGGGAATTCGCTGCCCTGTTTCACTTCGAAAAGAGGCATAATTGTGATTAGTCGCACCACACTAGCCGCACGTCCACTCAGCTACTGCCCAGTTCGTGTCGTTTGGCCCACTGAAAACGTCACACAGCCACCACAGTGATCACTGCGTAGCCGACTCCAAATGTCCACTGCATGCCGTCCACTCTTCAATGCTCTTTCGGAAAGTGATTTAGAAGTGCCTTCGTTAATTGACAGTAGCGGTTCCAAATGGTGCAAATGGCTCTGAGCACTTTGCGACTTAATATCTGAGGTCATCAGTCCCCTAGAACTTAGAACTAATTAAACCTAACTAACCTAAGGACATCACACACATCCATGCCCGAGGCAGGATTCGAACCTGCGACCATAGCGGTTTCGCGGTTCGACTGAATTGCCTAGAACCGCTCGGCCACACCGGCCGGCAATGACTGGAAACATGTTGCCTCGTCGGACGAGTTTTGTTTCAAATGGTATCGAGCGGGAGGACGTGTACATGTATGGAGACAACCTTATAAATCCATAGACTCTGTATGTCTGCAGTGGTCTCTTAGAGCTGGTGGAGGCTCTGTCATGGTGCGGGACGAGTGCAGTTGGAGTGATATGGAACCCCTGATAGGTCTAGATATGACTCTGACAGGTGACGCGTACGTAAGTACCCTGACTTATCACCTGCACCCATTCATCTCTATTATGTATTACAATGGACTTTAGCAAAATCGGCAGGACAATGTGACACCCCACACGTCCAGAATTGCTACAGAGTGGCTCGGGGAACACTCGTTTGAGCTTAAACATTAACGGTGGTCACCAAACTCTCCAGACATGAGCATTTTTGAGCCTATCTGCGATGCCTTGCCACGTGCCGTACCTCCACCCCCTCGTACTTTCACTGATTTATTGACAGCCCTGCAGGATTCATGGTGTCATTTCCCTCCAGCACTACTTCAGATATTAGTCGAGTCAATGCAACGTCGTGTTGCGGCACTTCTGTGACCTCACTGGGGCCCAACACGATATTACGCATGTGTACAAGTTTCTTTGGCTCTTCAGTGTATAATTTCTGCCTGACATTTAGGAACCAGATTTTAAACTGTAAGAAATTCCAGGGTCGCATGTGAACTCTGGCCACAATTTATTGATTACGAATTACAGATTAAAACTGCATAAATTGGAAAAGTAATTGAAATCAAGGAGATGGACCTGGATAAGTTAAAAGAACTAGAGGTTGCTGAGAGTTCCAGAGGGAGCGCTAGGTAATGGTTGGCTAGAAGAGGGGAAAGGAATACAGTAGAAGATGAATGGGTAACATTAATAGATGAAATAGTGAAGGTAACGTACGATCAAATAGGCAAAAAGACTAGTCGTAGGACAAATCATTGAATAACGCAAGAAGTATTGAATTTAATTGATGAAAGAAAATAATTTAATAGCGCAGAAAATGAAGTAGGTGAAAGGGAATACAATCGTTTAAGAAACTAGTTTCACGGGAAGTGCAAAATGGCTAAACAAGTATTGGCTAAAGGATAAATGTAAGGATTTACAAACATATTTGACAGGAGGAAAGATAAATATCGCCTACAGGAATATTAAAAGGGCCTTTGGGCAAAAGAGAAGCAGCTAATATCAGGAGCTCAGTTGGAAAACCAGTCCTAACCCAAGAGTGGAAAGGTGAAAGGTGGAAGGGATGTATAGTGTTAGTCCAAGGGACATGAATTTGAAAGCAAAGTATTAGCGAAAGGGAAGTGGAGGTAGATGAAGATGATATGGGTGATACGACACTACGAGAACAATTTGACAGAGCTCTGGAGGGTCTATATCGAAACAAAGCCCAGGAAGTAGACGATATTCCATTATAACTACTGGTGGCCTTGGGAGAGCCAGCCATGACAAAACTTCCTTCTGGTGTGCAAGATCTATGGGACAGGAATGCCCTTAGACTATGAAAGGAGTGTAGTAATTCCATTTCCATAGAAAGGAATTACTAACGTATGGGAAAATTCCCAAACTATCAGTATAGCAAGTCAAATTAGTGCACTGTTTTTACCCAGCACTATACGTTATATTACAGGCCGGACACGGCGTGCCGAAGTTCACGCGTGCAGTGTGTGTGGACCGTGTGCGGACCAAGGCTCGGCCTGTCTTTCGGATTTTCTCGGTCCTTCTCGGAAGTACACCGAACAGCCCGACATTTCATTTAACATTCCAGTGCAGCATTTTTCGGCCGGCACAACTGTCTGACATCGGCGGAATCTTGCTTTCAGCACTGTTTAACCTTCTCTCTTTGTTCGAGGCATGAAATACTTTCACAGGTCCAATGGTTGTTTGTGCAATATGAGGTAGTCTAGCGAACTGTCTTCACGCTCCTTTAAAATGAATGGCAATGACAGGAGAGAGGTATGAGAATTCTGAACTTGTATAAGCGACAGGTACTCCTTATTTGCTATGGAACGAAATTACAACAGCATGCAGGGAAAATGTAAAGAAAGAAGCAAAAAATTACAACGATCGACAGGCGGGATGCATTGTTCCTTACATTAAAAAGCAGGTAGCGCTAAATTTGCAGGCCTGGAGCACGTGCAGAGATTTATGGTATGAACAGTGAAATTTCTATAGTCACAGGCATTATTCCATCATGAATTGCTACAGTTTTCAGTGGAACTGAAAGAAGAGTAAGGAGACTTCATATACTAGTGAAAAGTGCATTAGATAAGTCAAGGGGCATCTCGAACGGTTTTTGGATTTAAAACTGGCTATTCTTGAATTTATGAAGGAAAAGGGAGTGTACGAAAGGAAATTAGAACATCCGGAAAGGGCTACACATTTCTCGTTTTAAGTGGACTCTACTGTACACTGCCCACAGTAAGACACTGCAAGATAATTTTTTTCTGATTTGAAATGGATGCATTTAAAAAGAAAATCGCGTTGCTGAACGGACAGATTTTGACAAAGACATTCCATTTCCCTGAGCTCATTGTCGTTGAAAAAACTCGAGGTTTGAAGAATTCGTTCTGGCCTTCAAAGAATTATAAGGATAGCTCCACAAATATTTTGAGGACAATGTCAATGTTACATCTGTTTTACATGTGTTATCTAAAACGTTTTCCCTTTCAATTGAAAGCGCCCCTGTGCAAGTGCAAATGTAACTGATCTGTAGTGCAGTTCCCGTTTTAAAGACAAATTCTTATATATCCAGGAAGTCAACATAGTTTTCCTCAGATTGATCTTCCAAGTCTCCATAATGAGGTTGTAAGAGTGCTACAATGTTTCCATCGACATATTTGTGTGAAAGATAAGTAAATAAGTCACAATGACGGGGGAGCTTGAGTCTGAGTCTCTGAGAAATTTTCTGTGTCTGTATGTCGGCAGTTTATACCAGATAAAAATTAGATTATGTCTTCAGAGCGCCAAAAATAGTTAAATAATACAGATTTTTTTTGTGTCCCATGTTTCTCAGAAACATGGGACACAAAGTGCGACTGCAAAGCTATTTAAATGCGGCGATTTCGCAATTTTCCTCTTTCTCCTCGTGGCGCTCCGACAGAGTGGCGTGGTGGTGCGGGTTATAAGAAGTGTGGCTGAGCGTTTGGCACTCGTGCGTGGGCAAGTCGAAATCTTGGCAGCCGCAGCTATAGTGGATAACTCAACCACTTGACAGGTACAGACATGCCAGCTGCTTTCTGTGGTGAGTGCGGTTTCGTTGTCGCTTTATACTGATATGTGCGCTGAGACACCATGTTCCGGCTGCTGGATCCTACCTGATTGCTTACCTAGCTACACGACCTCCCTGACCTCTGCTGGATATTGCTGGAGCACTGGGCGTGACAACTTTGCTGCTCTGCGTTTCGCCTTCCTCAATTCAAGATATATACAGCTAATCTGACAACATAAGTTTTTCACTTTAAAGCACATCTTTAAATGAATTACTGTACAGTCAAACACGCAGGTGTATCAATATTTTCTTACAACTAAGAAGTACATCTTTCCAGTAAGTTTTAGTACTTTATTAGAAGCGTATGAGAAAAGCGATGTCACCTTGGACAGTAACTCCTCAGTAACTTAGTGTTGTTTCATAATTATTCTTCCGTGATACCTGCTGTCCTGCATATATTCATAACTCTAATAACTGAAGAAAAGGATGAATCTCTGTGACGTCACGCTAATATGTAGGCAGCTGTTGAGAGCCACAGAAATAATTCTATCGCCATATATCCGTTGATACTGTTTCATGATAATAAACTCATGTATACAAAATTGTTAAGGCTTTCGTGGCCGCTTGTTGACAAACTGCCTATTGGCTTCTGCCTCGGGTTCTTCGGCCGACGTTCATCTAATGATTTTTCTGACATTTCGCCAGCACGAATGGCTGGCATTGTCAAAGCTTCACCCTCCATTGCCGGTGGTGAACTGGAGCCGAGCTCGCGGCCACAGACTATATGTACCTGGCGCGCCAACGTCCGAGGGCTTCTCCGCGGTCATTTCCGGTGCGGTTCTCTTCTTGCTACATTAGATGAACGTCGGCCGAAGAACCCGAGACAGAAGCCAATAGGCAGTTTGTCAACAAGTGGCCACGAAAGCCTTAACAATTTTGTATTACGCCTCTACGGGGAGGAGATTTGCAGATTGTACCGACGCCTTGACCAACGACGCAAGAAGAAAGCGCGACTGATGTCCTCTCTCGCCTTTCTGTCACAGTGCCGAGATGAATGTGCTACACCGATGGTCCTGAGATGTAAGCGCCTATTCACCACCACCAAAGCACATCGTATCTACGACAGAATGGAACGAGCTTTTCTTCGTGAGCGAATACATACAACAAGGAGAGATTTGGCAAGAACGGATCAGGAATTTCTGGACATTTTATATCAACTAAGTAGCAAAATGCATCGAAGCGACTGGGACAAGATCGACAGCATCACTCACAGGAGCATGCAGAACAAACTCGAGCGCTGCACCCAGCGACAGAAGAAAAAGTTTGAAAGATGTCGGAAGCAGACCGACAAGGCGACTCCCGACATGTCACACTCAGTGGTCAACCTCACTGAACGACAATTGACCGATGAGGAACTGTCTGTTCTTCAAAATGGAGGGAATTTCGCTATCATCCAGAGAACTCTACCTATGGAGGACATCATTGCCAACACCGAAGCAGCCATTCGGACCCTTCCTTGTGAAAGGGCAGAGGAAATACGGACGGAAACAGCCAGGATACTGCGCCGAGCAAAACCACCAGCTTGCAACCTGAACAAAGAAGAGGTACAAGCCATTAAGAAACTCAACGCCGACAATAGTATATTGGTACTGCCTGCCGATGAGGGGAATGCGACCGTCGTAATGATGACCGAAGATTATGAGCAAAAGACCCGAGACCTATTAGATCCGATGATGTACCGAAAACTAAGCGCAGATCCGACATAGCGTATCACACGGAATACGAATCGATTAATCAAAGCGTCTTCTCTGCCGGCGGACCTACAGAGAAAGCTGCGCAACACAGAAGCCCTACCACCTCGGCTGTATGGATTACCCAAGATCCATAAGAACAACGTTCCACTGAGACCGATCGTTAGCGCTCTTGGATCACCGACTTATAAACTGGCAAAACACTTGGCCTCTCTGCTCCAGCCACACGTGGGGAGAACCGACACATACATTAAGGACTCAGGACATTTCACTGAGAAGCTGAAGAAACTGAAACTTGCACCAAACGACATTCTGGTCAGCTTTGATGTTGTTTCGTTATTTACGAAAGTGCCACTCAGTGACGCCCTGGAGCACATCGTTCCATTTTCCCGCAAGACATCAGAAAGCTCTTTCATGAATGTCTCAACACGAGCTATTTCACGTGGAATGGTGATTTCTACGAACAGCTGGAAGGCGTCGCCATGGGTAGTCCCCTCAGTCTAGTGGTGGCCAACTTCTTCATGTAACAATTCGAAGCACAGGCATTGGACTCGGCGACTTGCAAACCTAAGTTGTGGTACAGGTACGTCGATGATACTTTCGTTGTGTGGAGCCATGGTGAAGAACAGAGCGGTGACTTCCTAAGACACTTGAACAGCCTCCATGCCAACATTCCATTTACCATGGAAGTAGAAAAGGACAAGAAACTGCCATTTCTAGATGTGCTGGTCACAAGGAACGGCGAAAACCTGGGGCACAGCGTGTATCGAAAACCGACACACACGGACCGATACCTGCACAAACTGTCGAACCACCACCCGACCCAGAAAAGTGGCATGATTAGTAGTCTCGTAACGAGAGCTGGACGAATATGTGAGCCGCACACATCAAACAAGAAATGCAACACCTGAAAACTGTCCTGAGGAGGAATGGGTACTCCACAAATTACATTAGAAGTGTAACAGAGCGAAGCACTCGGCGAAGTAAGGAACCAGAAAAAGAAATGTCGGGTACGGCCTTTCTGCCATACATTCCCACAGTGACGGACAGAATCGGCCGTATACTGCGCAGACATGGCGTAAAGACGATTTTCTAACCGACAAGGAAGATCAAAGAGTGTCTTAGATCGGGGAAGGAGAAAAGAGACCCACTTGCAATGTCGGGAATATACCGTATACCATGCACATGCGGAAAAGTTTATGTCGGAATGACTGGACGATCCATTAACACCAGGATCAAAGAGCATAAGCGACATTGCAGGTTGGGGCAGGTGGAGAAATCGGCCGTGGCAGAACACGCACTGAATGAGACCGACCTCGTAATAAAATTCGCCGACACGGAAGTTCTGACTGTAGAGAACAACTATCACACGCGCTTGTTCAGAGAAGCTGTAGAAATACAAAAACACGCGGACAGTTTGAACAAGAAAGAGGAAAGCCTTGAGGTAAACGGATCCTGGCTTCACGTACTGCAGCGAACGACCGTCGCAGGTACCAAGAGGAGAACCGCACCGGAAATGATCGCGGAGAAGCCCTCGGACGTTGGCCCGCCAGGTACATAAAGTCCGCGCCCGCGAGCTCGGCTCCAGTTCACCACCGGCAATGGAGGGTGAAGCTTTGACAATGCCAGCCACACGTGCTGGCGAAACGTCAGAAAAATCATTAGATGAACGTCGGCCGAAGAACCCGAGACAGAAGCCAATAGGCAGTTTGTCAAACTCATGATGATTTCTTTTGCGTACTTATTGTCACGGGGTAGACGGCCCCAGGGAAGTGTAATAGGACCGCTGTTGTTCTCTACATATGTGAAGATCGGCTGACAGGGTGGAAAGCAGTCTGCGGTTGTTTGCTGATGATGCCGTGGCCTACGGTAACGTGTCGAAGTTGAGTGACGTTAGGAAGATACAAGACTTGGACAATCTTTGGTGCAATGAATGGCAGCTAGCCCTAAATGCCGAAAAACTGTAAGTTAAGGCGGATGAATAGGAAGATCAAACCTGTAATGTTCGGATACAGTATTACTAATGTTCTGCTGACACACTCAGGTCGTTTAAATATCTGGGCATAAAGTTGAAAAGTGATATGAGATGGAACGATCATGTGAGAACTGTTACGGAAGGTGAATTCTCGACTTAGGTTTATTAGGAGAATTTTGGGTAAGAGTGGTTCACCCGTAAACGAGGTCGCATATAGGAAGCTGGTACAACCTATTCTTGAGTGCTGCTCGAGTGTTTGGGATCCGTAGCAGGCCGGTTCGAAGGAAGACATCGAAGAAATTCAGAGGCTGGCTGCTAGATTTGTTACCGGTAGGTTCGAAAAAAACGTAATGGGAGTCCCTGGAGAGAACGCGACTGTCGTTTCGAGAAACATTTTTGAGAAAATTTGGAGGACCGGCATTTGAAGATGACTGCCGAACGATTTTAGTGCCGCCAACCTACATCGGACGTAAGGACCATGAAGATAAGATACGAGAAATTGTGTCTCATACGGAGATATACAACAGTCGTTTCTCTCTCGCTCTATTTGCGAGTGGAACAGAAAAATAAATGACAATTAGTGGTACAGGGTACCCTCCGCCACGCAACGTACGGTGGCTTGCGGAGCATCTATCTAATGACGAGTGGTGTTATGTCTTTTCCTTGCCCTACATGCACAACATAGCTGTGTTACACAACTTGTCAGCGACACTTTAGAGTGATGTCACAGCCGCTTCGAAGCACTCGTCAACCTCTTTTAAGAAAGCTATCCCGTACACACATTTGTTCCTTTCACTTCTTACAGCCTGATATCTTCATTTGATAAAAATTTAATTTCTTTTTATTCTAATTTCCTTTCGTTGTTTGTCTTAGTTACTGTTCTACGACTAATGAAGTAAAGAATTCCATGACGTTTTAAGAGTTTGCAGAGGTAAAAACAAATTGAATAGATTTTGTGTATGGCTGACTTTAGTTCACCTAATGCTGTGTATGAAATGCAGCTGACATATAGAAATTGTATTTAAAGCTGAGATCATAGCGACATCTATCAACGTTCTCGAGATTTTGGCTTTTCTATCTACGAGAAGGTAGCACGCTATGCGCTGCATGTATCATGTAATAGCAGCACCCATCTGTTTCACAAATGGTTCAAGATATGGAAACGAGGTTTCTTGCCAAAGAGTGCACATAAGGTGGCGCATGTTTTTCTGTATGTAATATGGAAGTAACTGTAGTTTCTTTCCGATGGAATGTCGTACTTGTTTTACAGTATTTAATATCTCGTAAAAAAAGAATACTGTGGCAAATCTGACATAATATACACCACAATCTATGTAGGCTATTCAACCTATTGTTGTGTCACAATACTTAATCTCGAAGCAAATGGCTTGCTGAAATGGCTCTGAGCACTATGAGACTTAACATCTATGGTCATCAGTCCCCTAGAACTTAGAACTACTTAAACCTATCTAACCTAAGGACAGCACACGATACCCAGTCATCGTGAGGCAGAGAAAATCCCTGACCCCGACGGGAATCGAACCCGGGCGCGAGAAGTGGGAACGCTACCGCACGACCACGAGCTGCGGACTAATCCCGAACCAACTACATATCTTAATCATTTCGGTTTCCATTCATATATTTGATTATTAACAACTTCTAAAATTATTTATAGTTACTCGTAACGATATCTACTGGCCAACTAGTCTCTGTAACAATACTACTGACGTGGTCTTTATATGGAGGCATCTGATATTCTACTTCAGTTTATTTTATCATGTGATAAGGAGAAAACCCTCTCCCCATGAACCATGGACCTTGCCGTTGGTGGGGAGGCTTGCGTGCCTCAGCGATACAGATAGCCGTACCGTAGGTACAACCACAACGGAGGGGTATTTGTTGATAGGCCAGATAAACGTGTGGTTCCTGAAGAGGGGCAGCAGCCTTTTCAGTAGTTGCAGGGGCAACAGTCTGGATGATTGACTGATCTGGCCTTGTAACAATAACCTATACGGCCTTGCTGTGCTGATACTGCGAATGGCTGAAAGCAAGGGGAAACTACGGCCGTAATTTTTCCCGAGGGCATGCAGCTTTACTGTATGATTAAATGATGATGGCGTCCTCTTGGGTAAAATATTCCGGAGATAAAATAGTCCCCCAGTCGGATCTACGGGCGGGGACTGCTCAAGAGGATGTTGTTATCAGGAGAAAGAAAACTGGCGTTCTACGAATCGGAGAGTGGAATGTCAGATCCCTTAATCGGGCAGGTAGGTTAGAAAATTTAAAAAGGGAAATGGATAGGTTAAAGTTAGATATAGTGTTAATTAGTGAAGTTCGGTGGCACGAGGAACAAGACTTTTGGTCAGGTGACTACAGGGTTATAAACACAAAATCAAATAGGGGTAATGCAGGAGTAGGTTTAATAATGAATAGGAAAATAGGAATGCGGGTAAGCTACTACAAACAGCATAGTGAACGCATTATTGTGGCCAAGATAGATACAAAGCCCACGCCACTACAGTAGTACAAGTTTATATGCCAACTAGCTCTGCAGATGACGAAGAAATTGAAGAAATGTATGATCAAATAAAAGAAATAATTAAGATAGTGAAGGGTGACGAAAAGTTAATAGTCATGGGTGACTGGAATTCGGTAGTAGGAAAAGGGAGAGAAGGAAACGTAATAGGTGAATATGGAATGGGAGTAAGGAATGAAAGTGGAACCCGCCTGGTAGAATTTTACACAGAGCACAAATTAATCATAGGTAACACTTGGTTTAAGAATCGTGAAAGAAGGTTGTATACATGGAAGAACCCTGGAGATACTAAAAGGTATCAGATAGATTATATAATGGTAAGACAAAGATTTAGGAATCAAGTTTTAAATTGTAAGACATTTCCAGGAACAGATGTGGACTCTGACCACAATCTATTGGTTATGAACTGTAGATTAAAACTAAAGAAACTACAAAAAGGTGGGAATTTAAGGAGATGGGACCTGGGTAAACTAAAAGAACAAGAGGTTGTACACAGTTTCAGGGAGAGCATAAGGGAGCAATTGACAGGAATGGGGGAAAGAAATACGATGGAAGAAGAATGGGTAGCTTTGAGGGATGAAGAAGTGAAGGCAGCAGAGGATCAAGTAGGTAAAAAGACGAGGGCTAGTAGAGATCCTTGGGTAACAGAAGAAATATAGAATTTAACTGATGAAAGGAGAAAATATAAAAATGCAGTAAATGAAGCAGGCAAAAAGGAATACAGACGTCTCAAAAATGAGATCGACAGGAAGTGCAAAATGGCTAAGCAGGGATGGCTAGAGGACAAATGCAAGGATGTAGAGGCTTATCTCACTTGGAGTAAGGTAGATACTGCCTACAGGAAAATTAAAGAGACCTTTGGAGATAAGAGAACCACTTGTATGAACATCAAGGGCTCAGATGGAAACCCATTTCTAAGCAAAGAAGGGAAAGCGGAAAGGTGGAAGGAGTATATAGAAAGTTTATACAAGGGCAATGTACTTAAGGACAATATTATGGAAATGGAAGAGGATGTAGATGAAGATGAAATGTGAGATACGATACTGCGTGAAGAGTTTGACAGACCACTGAAAGACCAGGGTCGAAACAAGGCCCCCGGAGTAGACAACATTCCATTAGAACTACTGACGGCCTTGGGAGAGCCAGTCCTGACAAAACTCTACCATCTGGTGAGCAAGATGTGTGAGACAGGCGAAATACCCTCAGACTTCAAAAAGAATATAATAATTCCAATCCCAAAGAAAGCAGGTGCTGACAGATGTGAAAATTACCGAACTATCAGTTTAATAAGTCACAGCTGCAAAATACTAACGCGAATTCTTTACAGACGAATGGAAAAACTAGTAGAAGCCGACCTCGGGGAAGATCAGTTTGGATTCCGTAGAAATGTTGGAACACGTGAGGCAACACTGACCCTACGACTTATCTTAGAAGCTAGATTAAGGAAGGGGAAACCTACGTTTCTAGCATTTGTAGACTTAGAGAAAGCTTTTGACAATGTTGATTGGAATACTCTCTTTAAAATTCTGAAGGTAGCAGGGGTAAAATACAGGGAGCGAAAGGCGATTTACTATTTGTACAGAAACCAGATGGGAGTTATAACAGTCGGGGGACATGAAAGGGAAGCAGTTGTTGGGAAGGGAGTAAGACAGGGTTGTAGCCTCTCCCCGATGTTATTCAATCTGTATATTGAGCAACCAGTGAAGGAAATAAAAGAAAAATTTGGAGTAGGTATTAAAACCCATGGAGAAGAAATAAAAATGTTGAGGTTCGCCGATGACATCGTGATTCTGTCGGAGACAGCAAAGGACTTGGAAGAGCAGTTCAACGGAATGGACAGTGTCTTGAAAGAAGGATATAAGATGAATATCAACAAAAGCAAAACGAGGATAATGGAATGTAGTCGAATTAAGTCGGGTGATGCTAAGGGTATTAGATTAGGAAATGAGACACTTAAAGTAGTAAAGGAGTTTTGCTATTTGGGGAGCAAAATAACTGATGGTCGAAGTAGAGAGGATATAAAATGTAGACTGGCAATGGCAAGGAAAGCGTTTCTGAAGAAGAGAAATTTGTTAACATCGAGTATAGATTTAACTGTCAGGAAGTCGTTTCTGAAAGTATTTGTATGGAGTGTAGCCATGTATGGTAGTGAAACATGGACGATAAATAGTTTGGACAAGAAGAGAATAGAAGCTTTCGAAATGTGGTGCTACAGAAGAATGCTCAAGATTAGATGGGTAGATCACATAATTAATGAGGAAGTATTGAACAGGATTGGGGAGAAGAGAAGCTTGTGGCACAACTTGACCAAAAGAAGGGATCGGTTGGTAGGACATGTTCTGAGGCATCAAGGGATCACAAATTTAGTATTGGACGGCAGCGTGGAGGGCAAAAATCGTAGAGGGAGGCCAAGAGATGAACACACTAAGCAGATTCAGAAGGATGTAGGTTGCAGTAAGTACTGGGAGATGAAGAAGCTTGCACAAGATAGAGTAGCATGGAGAGCTGTATCAAACCAGTCTCAGGACTGAAGACCACACCAACAACAAAGGAGAAAACTTGGGGTCATTACTATGCACACCGACATAAATCTGAGACAATGGTTTGTGGACAATAACATTCCTGAAGTGGACTCGACTACCCAGAGTCGCAACCCGAGCCCAGTGTAACATCTCTGGGATGTGTTCTGAACTGTTCGCTCCAGACTCCTGGGTCCTTCTCAGGTGCCGGCTCTTGACGAAGAGCGGGCTGCGTCTGCTCCACAGACATTCCGACACCGCACTGAAAGCGTACCCAGCAGATATTAAGTCGTCATAAAGGCGAAGGCTGGGCACAGTCCGTACTAATGTCCACTAACAGGCTTCTATTTCCTTTTACGTCGATAATGGATATTCATCACTTGCCATGTAAGTACAAGCAAATCTTGACACGAGATGTGGTTTCGACTAGTGTTTCCGTTATTTAAATAATAACCAGTTAGGATGAGTAATTTTGACAATATTATTTTCACATTTTATGACATTTATCGCTGTAAAGATCAACCAAATATTTAAGTCAATCTTCAGTGTAAACTCGTGGGTTTTCAAGTAATTGTTTACTTTAAAAGAATATTATTGAGTATACCAGACAGTAAGGACCATTCCACCTCCCTTTGCTATTTATGGTTATATACAGGGTGGCCCATTGACCGTGACTGGGCCAAATATCTCACGAAATAAACGTCAAACGAAAAACTACAAACAACGAAACTTGACTAGATTGAGGGGGGAAACCAGATGGCGCTATGATCGGCCCGCTACATGGCGCTGCCAAACGGATATCAACTATGTAACTTTTAAATAGTAAGTCCCATTTTTCGTTACATATTCGTGTAGTACGTAACGAAATATGAATGTTTTAGTTGGACCACATTTTTGGCTTTGTAATAGACGGCGCTGTAATAGTCACAAATATATGGTTCACAATTTTAGACGAACAGTTGGTAACAGGTAGGTTTAAATACAGAACGTAGGTACGTTTGAACATTTTATTTCGGTTGTTCACTGTGAACTTATCATTTCTGAGAACGCATGCTGTTACAGCGTGATTACGTGTAAATACCACATTAATGAAATAAATCCTCAAAATGATGTCCGTCAACCTCAATGCATATGACAACATATGACAATACATGTAACGACATTCCACTCAACAGTGAGTATTTCGCCTTCTGTAATGTTCGCACATGCACTGACAATGCGCTGACGCATGTTGTCAGGCGTTGTCGGTGGGTCGCGATAACAAGTATCCTTCAACTTTCCCCACAGAAAGAAATCCGGGGACGTCAGATCCGGTGAACGTGCGAGGCATGGTATGGTGCTTCGACGACCAATCCACCTGTCATGAAATGTGCTATTCGATACCGTTTCAACCGCACGCGAGCTGTGTGCCGAACATGCATCATGTTGGAAGTACATAGGCATTCTGTCATGCAGTAAAATATCTTGTATCAACATCGGTAGAACATTACGTAGGAAATCAGCATACATTGCACCATTTAGATTGCCGTCGATAAAATGGGGGCCAGTTTATCCTTCCTCCTATAATGCCGCACCATACATTAACCCGCCAAGGTCGCTGATGTTCCACTTGTCGCAGCCATCGTGGTTTTTCCGTTGCCCAATAGTGCATATTATGCCCGTTTACGTTACCACTGTTGGTGAATGAGGCTTCGTCGCTAAATAGAACGCGTGCAAAATACCTGTCATCGTCCCGTAATCTCCCTTGTGCTCAGTGGCAGAGCTGTACACGACGTTCAAAGTCGTCGCCATGCCATTCCTAGTGCATAGAAATATGGTACCGGTGCAATCGATGTTGATGTAGCGTACTCAACACCGACGTTATTGAGATTCCCGATTCTCGCGTAATTTGTCTGTTACTGATGTGCTGATTAGCCGCGACAGCAGCTAAAACACCTACTTGGACATCATCATTTGTTTCAGGTCGTGGTTGACGTTTCAGTTGTGGCTGAACACTTCCTTGAATAATGTAACTATCCGGCGAACGGTCCGGACACTTGGATGATGTCGTCCAGGATACTGAGCAGCATACAAAGCACACGCCCGTTGGACTTTTTGATCGCAATAGCCATACATCAACATGATATCGACCTTTTTCGCAATTGGTAAAGGGTCCTTTTTAACACGGGTAATGTATCACGAAGCAAATACCGTCCGCACTGGCGGAACGTTGAGTGATACCACATACTTATTTATACCTTTGTGACTATTACAGAGTCATCTATCACAAAGCGAAAAATGTGGTCCAACTAAAACATTCATAATTCCTTACGTACTACACGAATATGTAATAAAAAATGGCGGGGTTCCCATTTAAAAAAAACGCAGTTGATATCCGTTTGAGCTATGGCAGCCCCATCTAGCAGGCCAACCATAGCACCATCTGTTTCCCCTTCAAGCTAGACGAGTTTCGTTCTTGGTAGTTTTTTCGTTTGATGCTTATTTAGTGAGATATTTGGTCTGGTCACTTTCAATGCACCACCCTGTAGAGATGTTGATACTCCTAATCTGCTGTAATTTTAAATTTTGACTTGCACAAGCTCCAAAGAGAAACGTATGACAGGATACATTTTGTACAGAGGAACGGGAAACAGTTGATAAACGGGAAAAAATTGGTATGTTGGCACAATTTATATAGTCATAGAGGCTGTAAAATGTGATCTGTAGTTGATTATGTTTGTTGTCATGCCATTTTTACTTGTAGATTTATGTAATAACTACTCTGACATAGCTGTAGAGTGCTAACGCCAAAACCGGTAGTAATAATAGAGCGCATATGCGAGCATTGACTGAAAATAACTGTAGCAAAATTGAGCACATTCAACAGAGCACATTCAGATTCAATCTTAACGACATTAGAATGGCATGTGAGATCCGTTGCAGTACTAGTGAGCGATAGTAAATGCGTACGATCTTCTTTTGTAGCATGGAAGCACTTCTGCGGCGTATTGGCGCTTAATAATAATTACTGCCACTAAATGTTCTAAGCACAATGGTCTTCTTGCAATAAACAAGCGATAGTCAAGCAATCGTAAGATCGCGCTACACTTAAGCTGTGCAGAAAGGAAAAATAAAGGCCACTCAGAGTTTATTGCTACGTTATAGCTGCCCTTTACAAACAATCTGCCAGCTGTACAAACCGTGTAACACCCACGAAAGAACTTTTGTGTCGCACATACTCGTAGAGCGTCAATAGGACACATGAAATAGAAATGGCATCAATTTACGTCAAGATGGCTTAGAACTACCGACGAACATCGTGCAGTTACGTTGGGAAGTGCTGTATCGACCTCTGAATCGGGCTGCTAGCCCAGCGAGGGAGTTTGCCGTCTTCCACCAAGCGCTCGTCCCATTTGCTGGTCAATGTCCCGTGAAGAGCATTCCGAGAGCACCGATGTTGTCTTCTGAGTGGAACGCGCTGCACACCCTGGCAGTTAAGCTGTGATCCGAATCGTATGAACTGATGTTACTTAGGCCACCGAACATATAGAGGAATGAGCTATTTAGGCTTTGGATGGCCTGCGATCAGTATCTGGTCTGCGATCTATCTGTATTACACACTGCACGGCAGTGCTCACTATATAGCTTCCTACATTTGCTACACAAATAAAGAAGTGCTGTCTCGTACTGCAACCAAACGAACGCTAATTTTCGGGGCTTTCTTACTTGGAAATCAATATTTCTGAGATATTCTCATAGACCAGCAAAGCCAGTAGTGCTCAAAGGATGCAATAAAATCTTTCCTTTTATTACAAGAATGATTGGTTTCTGATAATTATCTTATAACGCGAATAACTAGTTTACCAACATGCTAATAGCGTTATGAGTAGGACTCAATTCATCATGGAGAAGGAACAGCAATATAGTAGTTCCTTGGACACACTTGTGGGAAGTAACTCATACATGGTGCCAAATTTTAAATTTTGTAGAAAGACACTCCATATTCATCATATCAATTCAAGAACGGACAGGAATCTGAAAACCAAAGAAGTACTGTTCAACATTCCTTGCTGACTATAGAAACAGTGATGGACCGCATTGGCAAGCTTATCAGTAACTTGCCTTTGCTCGATGGCTTTGCCCATATGCATGTATGTCACATATACTGTACACATATTCTCCTCCCCTGTTTCTCCATCTATGTTCTCCTCCTCCCTCCCCTATTCCATTTCCTCCTTCTCTAGCTTTCTGTCTCCTCCTCTCCTACCTTTATCTCTCCATCTCCTCCTCACCCCTCTCTGTTCATCTTCTCGTCCCCTCTCTCTTTCTGTACATGTCCTCTTTACCCTCTCCCTGTCCATCTCCTTCTTCTCCACCCTTCTCTTCAACTCCTGCTAACCCCTCTCCACCTCCTACCCTCTCTCCAGCCTCTTGTCCCCACACTCTGTCAGTTTGCGTTTCCTCTCTCTGTCCATCTCTTCCCCCTGTCGAACTCATCCTGTCAACGGTCAGTCTCGTCCCACACCCCTCTTGCAGGCCATGTAGAAGTCGTAGAAGTCGCGCGTAGCCAGCAAATTTTCACCTTGAGTCCTATGGGAGCTACCGGGCACTTAACAAAATAATAAATCTTTCAGATAATAAGTAGTTTTGGTGAATTCTATACATTTTAGGAAAACATGTGGTACATACACACGTAACTCCAGTTTATATACCCTGCTGTAAAAAAAGATTTTAGAGATTTCCAATTCAGTCAAGTTTTATTGCCGCAACAGTGCATATGGAGTAAATGAATGATTGCAATTACAGATCAATAGCACAAGCGGTTCTGAAGTACCAGGTAGTGACCCATGATGAAACACCCATATTATTTCGTGGTGTAGCCTGCATAGGCGGCAATGCATTTGCTGACTATGGCATCCAGTCAATCGTACAGATGCTGGTACGTTGTGCCACAACTGCTCGACTTGTTCACGTAGTTCTGTAATAGTTGTTGACTGACTAGTCACATGATTCACTCCTCTTCCCATTATATTCCAATCATTCTCGACTGGAAAAAAGTCCGTTGACCATGCAGGCCAGGGATGTTCATGCACAGTTCCCAATGCACTTTGAGTTTCACGGACAGTATGTGGGCAAGTATTATTCTGGTGCAACAACGCATCACGTTCCTGTTGCAAGAATAGCAAAAGAGCGGGTCTAACAATGCTCTTCACATGCTGGGCGCTAGTTACCTTCCCTACCGAAAACACCAGACGTGAACGAGAGCTGTAGCTTGTCGCACGTAAGATCATGTCACCTGGGATGGGTCAAGTGTGTCTTGGACTAATGTACTCTACGAGACAGCGCTCACCGGGTCAAAGGTGTAAGTGCAATTTGCTTTTAACGCCGAAGACCACGATGTGCCATTCCACGTTCTGAGTGTCCGCTCCCCGCAACTGAGTGGTCAGCGCGAGAGACTGTCAATCCTACGGGCCCGAGTTCGATTCCCGGATGGGTCGGAGATTTTCTCCGCTCGAGGACTGGGTGTTGTGTTGTCCTAATCATCATCATTTCATCCCCATTGACGCGCAAGTCGCTGAAGAGGCGTCAGATCGAAAGACTTGCACCTGGTGAACGGTCTACCGGACGGCAGGCCCTAGACACAAGACTTTTTTTTTTACCTTCCAAGTGATGCCCTAACGGCAACAGTCGATCCGTGCACGTCGACGTTGTTGAGCAGAAGACGGCCTAGCCGTGTGCGTGCCCTTCGTCCCACTGCTGCCAGCCGCGGTGGTCTAGCGGTTCTAGGCGCGCAGTCCGGACCCGCGCGACTGCTACGGTCGCAGGTTCGAATCCTGCCTCGGGCATGGATGTGTGTGATGTCGTTAGGTTACTTAGGTTTAAGTCGTTCTAAGTTCTAGGGGACTGATGACCTCAGCAGTTGAGTCCCATAGTGCTCAGAGCCATTTGAACCATTTGTCTCACTGCTAATAATCTGTTCGCAACAGTTCGTGTTGACATGTCTGTGCTCTGAAGCCCTCTTATCTGTGGTGTGGCGTCTCTGCAATCTGCCACTGCTGCCCTTACAACACGACGTTCCTGGCGGGCGTCTGTGCTGCGTGGACCTCCAGAACCTCGTCTATGGGTGTTACAATGTTCACGTGATACCACCGACGTTGCACAACTGAAATAGCACGTCTAAATTGTGAGGCAATTTCTCTGAAAGGACCATCTCACCACACGGATTGCCAAACTTCACAGGAGCTCTCCTGCGAACCTTGCAGAACTAACACTTCTGGAAGAAAGGATATTGCGGAGACATGGCTTAGCCACAGCCTGGGATTGTTTGGAAGGTAGGAGGCGAGGTACTGGCGGAATTAAAGCTATGAGGACGGCGCGTGATTCTTGCTTGCGTAGCTCAGATGGTAGAGCACTTGCCCGCGAAAGGCAAGGGCCCGAGTTCGAGTCTCGGTCTGGCACACAGCTTTAATCTGCCAGGAAGTTTGATATTTTTATTTTGTTTGCAAGTCCTTCTAAACTTTTCACGCTAATTAAGACCATAGAAGCATGGGCTGTTCCGAAAGTAATTCGGACGAAAAAGCGATTCTGGTAGCTGGAGTCCAAGGTTTCCGTTAATCATGCCTTTTGCGTTAGTTTGCTGATAATTCCAATTAACATATATGTCTTTCTTTATGTCTAACTGAGAAATGAAATATAAATTTCCGCAAGTTTACCTTTACAATGTTTTCAATATATCGAAATTTTTTTCTACAAATTTTCACCCCCTTTTTCACCTTCTAAGGGACTGAATTTCCATGGACAGTGAAACACACATTTTTCATTATTTGTAACATAGCAGCCAAATACAAATTTTCGTAGATTTAACTTTGAAATTGTTATCAAATTGAAATAATTTCATAAAACTTCTCATCCCCGGTTTCACTCCCTTAGGGTACTGAATTTCCATACACACTCTCAACATATTTTTTTTTTCTTTCAAACTGAGAAGTCAAATACCAAGTTCCATAGATTTCGCTTTAAACATGCTTTCACAACGAAATATTGTCATACAACATTTCACCCCCATTTCACGACATTATGGATATAACTTCCTAAAACATCTTTACCATGTGTTTGTTTGTATTTCTAACCCAAAAAAATATAATAATTTAGATGGTTCTATTTTGTAAATTGCCTTAATATCTTGTTTTCAAAAACCATATCTTCCGCTATTTTAGTTCCTTAGGGATGTAATCTCAAAAATTCCTTTCTTAAACGACGCCTACAGTATATGAGAACACATTCTACAAATTTCAAGTTTCTGTCCTTAAGCGGTTTGGGCTGGAAAATAATGGGTCGGTAGTCAATAAGTCGGGACACTGTCCTTTATATATAGACTTTAATTTCTTAATAGCGTAAAAGCTATTTATTTTAACTTCTACAAAAAAATGCATTCACAACACGTATATAAACATTTAACATTCAAATACACGACACCGACACCTGTGAAATAAAAAAACAATTAAAATATTGGGTATCTGAAACTTTAATATAGCATCCCATTAATTAGTTACCTCTTCCAGAACATTTTATCTTTTAACGTGTCGTTAGCTATAATGTCTCGTGTCAGTTATTGATTCTAATTGTTTCTAATTACATACCTGTTCTTCAGGAAAATCTTAACAACACTCTAGATAATTTTGCCTGCAGGTTTCTTCTGATTTTTTTCCTTCATAAGAGGAGGTCATTAAACCGTATGTTGGTTCTTTTAATGTACACTTGCCTGTTTATTTTCTTCATTTTTGCTGTCAATTTTTCTCAGTGCCCATTGATATGTGCAAAGAAAAGTCTCTCGCCTCATTTCGTATCAAGGAGGCGAATGATGCTGTAGTCTCTACCTTCACTAATTGTTTTGATGTGGCGTGGTGCCTTTCTTTGTTTTACCTCAGTGTGTATAAAAATTATAATTGGCGCTCTTCCGTGGCAGACTGGCTCGAATTAATGAGCTTTTGAAAATTGAAAATAATTTCGCAGCAATATGATGGGATATTCAGGTAGGATTAATACTTTCAATTTATTCTCTGACGCCGATTTACAACATTTGGTCGTTGCACCCTCTATATAATTATTGTGGAGCGATCCTTTATTAAACAGAAAAACACACAAAGCAAATAGACGTGTAATACCTTCACAAAATAACTGTTTAACAATTAGTCATTTCGCATCATAGTTATGTAAAAAGCCACATTCTTCGATCATTTGAAGCTCATACATTTGCTCCTCTCTGCTCATAAAATGCCTGCAAAATGTCAACAATTTTCATCTGCTGGAATCAAAAAAAATTTATACCACATTCATATACCTTATTAACTGACAGTACTGAGTCGCTCAGTTTGTCATTCCATACATTTGATGCTCGTATAATCTCACAGCAATCCTTTCTTTCAGCTGACTCTCCCGCCTTCCTCCAACTGTGTGTTACTTTGATTGTCCTTAAATATTAATCTCAGTGAGCAAAGCACACATACAACAGAAACTATGTGTCTACACTGTTTGAAGGCAAACAAATTTAAATATTTGAGGCTATATAGATCAATTACTGAAGAAGAAAACACATTTGTAATAAACGCGAAGTAAATACCGATATAAGAGGTTTTGAAAATCGAAAAGCATAGACGTGTTAAAGGTTAATTTTGCCGGTAACAATAATCTATCAAAAATGAAAAAAACTATGTGTCGTCTATTTTATTTCAAGTTTGTCTGCATCAAGTAACCTGCAGCATGGTTTAGGCGTAGGGCGGTTGTTGACCGCTTATTTTTTCATAAAACTGTGAACATACCAGTAGACGTCCAATCAACAGAATGTACTTACACTTTATGCTTTTACCTCTCAAAGTTATCTATCCTCCTAGTTTTGCAGATGCACAGTCAACACAATATTTTTAGCGCAAGGCAGTCTGACTTTGAATAATCCCTACAAAAGAATGGCCCAGACTAACATGAACCTATACCTTTCACGAATCACATCACAAAAATCTTCTCTACTCGAACTACAGCAATGCAGCGAGCCCCAATACAGCCAGCTAAATAAAAGATTCTAACTACTGAAGGCTCTAACCACCGATAGGCATAGTTAGCAAATGAAAGATTTTCATGAGAACAAACAATGTATTTACCTTAATAGTGTTCAAAATTCATAATATATATAGCAGTGCATGACACCCAGTGTTATAAATTTACTGTCTCTGATGGACACATGTCCAGATCATCGGCTCTCAAAACTCCGCCATCTCTCTCCCCACATCCACCACTGCTGGCGGCTGACCAACTGCGCAACCCTACACGCTGTTCACATCCAACCGCCCAACACTACAATAGCGAATTCCAACAATGCTAACCAGCCACAGGCTGCACACAGCACAGTCAGTGATTTTCATACAGAGCGCTACGTTACGTTACCAACACAAAAACCTAAACAGCCTACTTACACAATTCAAAGTCAAAATATGACTAAACTATGGTTAGGAGATGCTGCTTGAAAAATTGCTTCGGTACTATTTAAGCAAATACCTCGATTTACGACTGTTTTGCAAATCAATCAGCAGGATAATCCGACATTCAAACTTGCCCAAAGTCTACCGTCAGTATTATAAAAATGTTGCCACCTTTCTTCCCGCGTTCTTGTACGAGGGCGTGCTGTCAAATATTGGCTCCGAATTTTTTTTCCGCTGAGCTATTACATAAGATGCTTTTTAGTCCGTCCACTGTTTCTAATCCTCTCCCACTAGAGGGTTCCTAATAGTAGCGAGAGACATGGTGCTGTGTAATGTAATTGTCAGTTCGTTAGAAACAGCGTTCTGTAATGGAGTTTATAGCCGCAGAAGATTTCTTCCACAGATGGAGCACCCTCTCGTTCAGCACGGCCACGCCACACCCACGCGAGCACCTGCAACAATCCGATGTCCTGGGGTCTCTGTCATCAACCATCCTCCACACAGCCCCGACTTCACCACCAGCGATTTCCATCTGTTTCTAAAACCTAAGGATCGCATTCGAGGATCTACTTCGACAATGATGGAGCGGTACAACCTGAGATGACGTTATATTCTACAGTGGCGGTATCAACAAAGTGGTCTTTCGATGGGAGAAATGTGTTCGTTTACCAGGATTACTACGGTGATATAAATGTGTAGACGAGAAGGATGTCGATAAAATTTGTTTTATTTAAAATATCTGTAAGAATTTTCACATAAAAAATTCGGAGGCATTACATTTCAGCACGCCCCGTTAGTTCCCATTACTTTAACTGCACAACTCTGATAGGAGAGCATTATAATTATTGCCAACGTGTGTCTTGAGCCGATTATGAAGATCATACTCTATGTTCCCGTCGTTCGTGGATTCAGGCCAGTGTAATTCTGAAGACAACGACGGAAGCTTAATGACTATAACAGCGGAAACTGATTAAACTTTCTCGGAAATAGCCTTATTAAGTTAGAGAGATACAGGAAATTACTTATTTCACAAAGATATTAAACACGACGAAACCACTTCCCACTCTGTGGTGCCACGAAATCAGATTTATCGAGCCAACATTGTGGGTGTCGTATCTGAACCGACATATCTCGTTTTCCATGTTAGTCAGATCTTACTTTGTTGGACGAAACTAAGCGAAAGTCGAATTACATTAAATACATCATGCAACACATTACTTTTCTCGGCAAGTTACGGTTAGAAAAATGCGTGATTTGTTGTATGACGTCGTGGAATATTTCCGCTTCAAGCCGTACAGTTACATCAAATTCCGAAAGATGGCGCCGCTATACGTAGCCTCAAAATGGTATCTGTCACAGAGATGCGTTCCAAACAGACAGCTGTCATGGAGTTTCTTTTAGCGGGAAAGCAGAGCATCGCAGATATTCATAGGCGCTTGGAGAATGTCTTCGCAGGCCTGGCAGTGAACGAAAGCTCGGCGAGTCGTTGGCCGAGGAGTATACCATCATCGCAATAAGGTCCCACCAACCTGTCCGATCTCCCGCTTGCCAGTTGCGATTTCTGCAATGTTAGAACGTGGGCCACTCTCGTTCAAAGTGATCGACGGATTACAATTAAACATTTCGCTTCTCATTTTGACATTTCGGTTGGTATTGACGACGCAATTGCCCACCAGTTGGCGTACTCAAAGGTTGTTGCTGCTGCGTTCCTCGCAGTCTAAAAGAAGACAGTAAGAACAACTAAGGCCCGAGGTACGGAAGTGTCCGCACGTTACGAGATGGATAGAGATAATTTTTTCTCGAACATCTTGACGGGCAATCAAACATGCGTCACGTCGAATCGGAAATAAAACGGCAATCCTTGGAGTGGCACCACACTATATCTCCTCCGAATTTAAAAGTCGGACTCGCAGACGGTAATGTCATTTCGCTGACCTTCTGAGAATGTGAAGGGACTATTCTGTTTGAAGCAACGTGTGTATTGTGGTACCCTCAAGAAACTGAAGAAACTCATTCAGTGTGTTCGGCACCTGAAAAATGCAAACGAACTTCTCCTTCACCGTTACAACGAAAAGCCTCATAGAAATCTGTGCAGTCGAGAGTAGCTCTCAAAATTTATTTGGACTATTCTTCCTCAACTACACTAAAACCCGGGTTTTCCACCTTCAGACCTCCATCTGTTTCGCTCAATGCCGGATGCACTCCGCGGAGAGCAGTACGTGGATAATGGAGATATTATTGATGCAGCAAGGAATTGCATCCGAAGTCTCCCAGTAGAGTGATACCATGGAGACATTTAGTCCCTCCCCGTAAGGCCGTCGCAATACGTTGAAAAATAGGGTTTGGCACTCAAAAGAATTGGAAATGAACTGCTGTATTGGAATACTGAATAAAACCAATCTGCTTTCAGAAAAAAAGTGTTGACTTACTTATTGATGGACGTCCTTCGTAGGTGTTGCCACATTTTCGCACAGTGCAAAATTTATCGTAAATATCTAGCGGTTGTTAAGTCTAGTGGGAAATGGCTCCCAGAGGCCTGTAGTTAGCGATACACTGCTAATTCAGTCCTGGAAGCTATTTTAAAATTACCAGACGTCTGCCACACATAAATCAACGAAAGACGGTGAAGTCGGTTCCCTTGTAGCACAGATGTAACGGCACAGGTAAATGGATGTGTGTGAACGGACGAATACACAAGTAAATGTTGAACAACAGGAAACCCATAACAACCAAAGGGCCACCAACTGTGTCTTCACAACGCCCAAATTGATGCACCCATGCTGACTGCTGTTCATTGGCGACGAAGGCTCGATATGCGTGTCAGTACCGCAGCTGGACGCCCACTACGTGGTGTTGGAGGGACTCTTCAGATGAATCACGTTTATTGCTCCACTCCACGGCAGAGGTGGCTTCGCGTGTACGGCGTGAAACGTCTGAAAGCAAAGACACTGTAACAGCAGTCGAAAGGGTCAAGGCCGGAGAACATTTCCTGGGTGATCTCGTCGTTGTGGAGGGCACGATGGATCTAAATAAGTATCTACCTCTCTTTGGAGTCATGTTCACCCATACATACGGTTTGGGTTTCCTCGAACGATGGCACCTACCAGATGAACAATGCAACATGTCACACTGTTCATGATGCAAGTGCGTGTTACGAAGAGCACCAGGATGAGTCTACTGTACTCTCTTGCCCACCTAACTCCTGATGACGCATACATACTGCTTGTGTTTCCTCGAACGATAGTATCAAACAGCAGAACAATGCAACATGAAACACAGCTTGCGGTTTATGTGCGTGGTTCGAAGAGTGCTAGGATGACCTTCCGGAACTCTTTTGACCATCTAACTCCTGATCACCCATCCATACTGTCTGTTTTTCCTCGAACAATGGCATCTACCAGCAGAATAATGCAACATGCTACACAGCTTACGATGTGCATGCGAGGTTCGAAGAGCACCAGGATGACGTTACTGTACTCTCATGGCCATCAAACTCACGTTCACCATATATACTGTTTCTTTTCCCTCAAACTATGGCATCTACCAGCTGAACAATGCAACTTGTTACACAGCTCGCGATGTACGTGTGTGATTTGAAGTGCACCAGAATGCCTTTACTGTAGTCCCTTGGCCATCAGACTCTCCGGATTTAAACAAAGTCGAGAATCTGTAGGAGCAGCTTGATAAAGTTTTTTATGCCCTGGATCCTCTACCGTGAAACGTAGAGAAGCTGCTGACGCTCTGGCGTTGGAATGGCCCTATAACCCTGTCGGTACCCTCCAGAACCTCATCGACTCTCTTCCCGCACGCCTCCCATGCGGTGCGTCCACCAAAAGATAATTATTGACGAATTTGACAAGTGGTCACGTTAATGGGACTGGACATTGTAACTTTCACGTTAGTTGGAGTAAACATACGTTGCGATATGTTATGAACAAGGTAAAGACAAACATATCCCGGTTAGTTCTAGGTGTTTTATCTGTCACTTATCATTGATTTAACTCTTGCAGGGCCTGTTGATGACGAGTTGGACGTCGGTTTTGGAGGCTACGTTCAATTTTGGGGTCCCTCATAACTGGCTGATTAAATTGGTCCAAAGGCTGCACAAAGACAAGGGCAAACGACACGCAATAGGAATAGGACCATGTATAATAGTGTGTTGTTTAAAGCGATCTTCTGGTTGGTATCAGTTACATCTTATTACTTCCCCATCCACTCAGACGTACATAACAAAGTATAACAACAAAATTATAGTGTATTGGTATGTAAAGATGCAAAAACACAGCAACTATTGAGTTATCAAGCAAGACATAAAACCTTTTGCGCACTTAGGCTATGTCAGTAATAGTTGGTGAGTAAACATTGTATTCAATTTTTCTTCGAACAGAACAGCCCATTTTTTACTTAACTGTTATTGCTAGTTTCTACGGATCTATAGCTAAAATAAAGAAGAGAAAAATATTGTTTGCTTCTTGTGGGGGCTAATCAGTTATTTATAGCAATACATAAAGATACACATAAGTGTGTAAAGTTACCTCAAACAAAAGCAAGATAATGGCTACCACCGACAACAAAGAGCGAAGTTCATTGCAAAGCAGAAAACGTAAGTCGTTCTCCGATTAAAGTTGATAATATGTCAGAAGTTTGACGTTGCTATTTCGATGCAATATTAATTTAAAGAAATATGCGCCGTTAATACTATTGTATCGACGGACCTCACATTTCCATTAACTTCTATTCCTTCCACATTTATACTACAAATACGTTACTTCTTGTTCATTGTTGTAAATTTGTCTTCTCTTTACTGCCTGCAATTTTTGCCATGGAACTGTCATTACTATTCTTCCTCCTGTTATTACTGTACTACTTGTTTTTAAATAATGAAGCAAGTATCTTTGGTTTCAATTCCTATCCACATACTGAGGTCTAATTTTTGTTTTGCACATAATAAATAATTTCTATTCCTTCTCTTATTGCCCATAACATTTGGTTTTTGAGTTCCGAAGTTCTCAGAAAACTCTTACAGTGCAAGCCATTTGTTCCATTTTTCTGGTGTGAAGTGTGGGATGTCACCATGGTCAATATTTGTCCCATTAAGCTTGTGCTGCCAATTGAGTTCGGGATGAAATGGGCGATGTACTTACAGTGCATTATATAACATCTCTCTTCAACTATTTATGAAATTGCTGATAATATTGTGTGTGTGTATTTCTCTCTTACTGTGAATAACTGCGTGCTTTCCGGGTCCAGTAGATTCCGGTTTCAAGTACACAGAAAAAGAAAAAAATATTTCACTCGCAAAAAATAAGAGAAAGAATTGCGTGATCTATGTTGGTGAAGTGTTTTATTTATTCGATTCCTTGAGATTCATGTCACTCGAAAGTTGTCTGAAATCGCAATTTTCCTCCTGTTTGATGCCGGCATTCGTATTACATATATACTTGTATCTTTTGTCTCTGATTACTCCTCTTTCACTATCACATATTCATTTTTTCCACCGCTAGCAGTGGAGGCGCCCTACTGAAAAACAGTAAAAAAAAATAGATATTTCCTCTAAATATTTAGAACATGTACCAGATATGTTAATGTTTTTTACGCTTGTGGCTAACACCTGTGTAAAAATCGTAAATGGTGTGATATTTTAATTTGCAGGCTCATTTCCACCTCAGTTGTTAAATATTGGCTAACTGTTTGTGGATGAGTTATCTCCTTGGCCATTAGTTAAGCAAACATCGTTTTCGGAGCTATTAATTGTGCAGTACACCGCGGCGCTATGAAGCGCTCGAAAAGGCAATATTAGCCCACAAATGCAGAGGAACAGATAACTGTTAAATTAATGCCAGTTGCATTATAAATGGTATTCTCAACCCATCTCGTAGATTATGAGCTGTTTTCTCAATGAGGCATCAGAGAAATCAGTAATGAATGTTGTATGCAAGTTCCTACCGAATATAAAGGTAAAGTACATTATTTCGTTAAGAAGACTGATTCTAGCCCTCTTGTCTGTAATGTACACTCAAAAAGTTACCGGGATGTGACCATAGATGAGAATGTATGAAGCACTACATAACTATAAATGATGAAATTGTTGTTCAAACTTGTTGACACAGTATTCGTTAAACCTTTCCGAGAATTCATCCAGCTTCGACTTAAGTCATTTATGGAAATTTCTGGGTGCTTGTCACCTCCTGACGTAACTACGTCAATAGAAAGAAAAGTAGCAGAAACGGAAACATTTCAGTACTAAATAGAAAAGTCGGGAACGTGACATACTAAATTAGATAGTACCATCATGCATGAAAAACTGAGAGAAAATGGTAAGAACCTGATAATATGGTTGTTGATTTAAAGATAGCCTGCAAATGCATATACAGGAAGAGGGTTTTCTAGCAATGACGGCTATCGCTGAAGGAACCGAATTTTGATTACACAGTTCCTTTTTCATCTATAGTTCAACCTGGCTATTAATGCCGCTCAAAACAACCGGTTCATGAAATAACTGATTTTAAATTTTTTTTATTGTTATTACGTCCAGCAATAAACGTGGACACCGTACAACGACTGAAAAATTCTAAGATACCCTCACACTTATGCATTATACGAAGAATCGAAATATCATATAAAATACGTTAATAAAAGGTAATTTATTCCGTATTCTGTTAGTTGCTTTCCTTAAAAAGTAATGAGGGTTCGAATATTACAAAAGAATGAAAAATCTATTTTAATTTTTTCCAACTCTTTTCAAGAATCACGCTGTAATCAAAGATGATAGAACTATTTCGTCATTACGTATAGTAAGTCCGAGATTGTGACAACTGATGTTCGAGAACTCTGTTTTTTGTGTTCCATTTTCCATTTTCAAGGACTAGAAATAGATAATGAATTCATAAGTTTTTAACTAATTACCCTTAGTAACTTTTCTCTTTTGTTATTTCATAACAATGACAAACAAATAATAAACGTCTATATAAATTTGTAGCGCTCTTTGTCTTTAATTATTTCGAATGAAGGAACCATTTTGTAGTCCAGTTTATTTGATTATTAATGGGAATTTTAATAAAACTGACTTTGTTGAGAAAACTAAAAATGCTGTTTCAAAAAATTCAATTGATCAGTTCAGATATACGCAAAATCAAACATTTATAAGGAATAATTGCTTCACAAATGTTAGTTTTTGGAATGAGTTAATCCATTTGCCAATATGTATTGTCTATTCTGCTGACAAATCTTCGTTCTATAATGCGTTAGTCTGTAAGTCGACTCCTTTGATCAGAAACAACTTCATTTAAAGACGTCACCAATATTTCAGAAGCCCAGACTTGGCCAACTTTCTGCTCTGCTTCCAAAAACACCAAAGAATCACTGCTTCTAGGGAGTAAAGGACCACAGATACATTAATGTCTCAAGAATGCTGTGTCGATTGTCATGCCACGTGTAAGTTGCTCATTTATATCTGTGGGAGTTATCATTAATATAGCACTGATCGCTTTTCCCATTTCCCATAATAATTCAGTATTTCATACTAGCGGAAATTTTAGAAAACCATTACTCGTTTTTCAAAAAGGTTTTTGAATTAACTGAGAATTTTAACACAACTGCTACGATAAATCAATTACTTATTCCTAGTTATTGCTAAAGAATAAAAAAGACCTATTATATCGAGAGCGAACAAATTCAAAAATGTACCAGTTATTCAGAAGTAAAATACCGACCAGTTTTTCCCAATTTTAGGTTGTTGAGTTGTCTGAGAGAATTCTTTATGCCACAGAATTCACTAATCTGGTAAAGATCGACCTGAGTGAAACACGCTGTAAGGCCTGATGATGAAAACCGGATAACAGGTGACTTTCAAATTGTGACGGGTCTGAGGCAAGGAGATGACTTACCTCGAGCCCTGCTCAGTTTTGCCATTGAGATGAGACCTTTAAAGAGAAATTCGAAGGCATGCAAGTCAAAGGGAAGAATGTGACATACCTAGCCTACACCGAAGACATCTGCTTACTCATAAACTCTGAAGAGGAACTGAAACAAATGACCAGGCCACAGGAGAAAACCGCCGCAAATTTGGACTACTCATAAACGAAGCCAGAAAAGATTACGTCATTATGACTCGTCGGCAACTGAGAGTGGGAGAGCGGCCCCACAAGTTTGGTTGGTTGGTTGGTTGGTTGACTTGGGGAAAGAGAGCAAACAAGCGAGGTCGTCGGTCCCATCGGATTAGGGAAGGATAGGGAAGGAAGTCGGCCGTGCCCTGTTAAAGGAACCATCCTGGCATTTGCCTGAAGCGATTTGGGGAAATCACGGAAAACCTAAATCAGGATGGCAGGACGCGGATTTGAACCGTCGTCCCGAATTAGAGTCCAGTGTGCTAACCAGTGCGCCTACACACTCGGTCCCTACAAGGTATTCCGTGAATTTAAATACTTGGGAGCGCTTCTCATGTAGAGATCGTGAAACGAAGTCGAGATCAACGCCAGAAACCTGGCAGCAAACCGTTCCTTATACAGCCTAAAACAACTGCTTTGGTCCAGATGTCTCTCTATACTGTTCAAAATTGTTTGAAAACCTGATCCAACCTGTGGTACTTTACGGCTGTAAGACGTAGAATATTCTAAGGGAGGACTTGCATACAGTTGTCGTATTTGAGAGAAAGTCTTTTGGGAAATTTTTGAATTAAACGCGTGGGAATGGAAGATCAAACATAACCATGAGCTGCATGAACTGCACCAAGATGCCAATAGAGCAGGGATCATCAAAAGCAAGTGGCTACACTGGGCTGGACATGCAGATCGGATGGAAGACGACAGGTGGGCGCGGAAGCTCCTGGTAGGAGATCCTCCCCATGAAAGATTTGGAGGGATGGCCTCCATGAAGATGTGCAACCGTCAGCGATAGGATAGATGTGGACGGATTGCAGATGGCAGCGATGGATAGCACACGATGCAGAAGAAAACGTATAGTAGTTTGCGGTCCGTTGGGCCTGCTCGCTTAAAAGCTAAAGAGTGGAACCAAAAAGAAGGAATATATGAAGCATAACCACTTTATTCTGCCCAAGAGAGATGATGATAAAAATAACACTGCCACTAGCGTGAAAATCAGTTAATAGTGTCTCATTCTGGTGTAGAAATAGATACTTTTAATGCGATACAGTTGTAATATTATATTGGACACCTGTACCAGCGTGACGGAACCAGTTAAATCTGGAGACGACTACAGGTATTTAAAGCATGATGTTGCAGGAAGACGTCAGACGGTAAGTGAAATGGGCTTACAATGATAGAGCATCAGACGGACTCTATAAACTCTCCTGGAGTCCGTAAGAAACTGGACAGTTTGGAAATGCTTATACTATGATTAATTTGGATACAAAGAGAGCAATACTTGGAAAGAAATGCTATTATGACATTAAAGGGGAAATTTCCGTGGAGGAAATACACTGTTGTAATAAAGGTGAAGATGCAGGGAGTCCAATGGAGGGGCACTGTGTCAGAACAATATGTTCAAAGTCGTCGCTACACCGTGCACTGTTTTACGGAAAGTGGGTCTTGGCAGCGATTGGCGATGCTAGTACTGGTGGCTAAAATTTATTCACACAGTAGTCATGAGTAAGTTCTTGTGGTGGTAGAAAGGCAATACTTCATAAACCCATGCAGAAGACAATGCTTAAATCGTGCACCCTCAAAACATTATACCAATCTCTTCCAATACAATAAAATTTTCTAAATTTTTCCTCGTACAAGCAACAGTACGCGTTATCGCATCTGAACTTTGTACTTACCCGGGGTCGTTGCATAGTTTGTAGTACACAGTCGATCTTTTAAATAACGATTATGTAAATATCGCTACACTTTCACGTGATTGTAACTGTATGCTATATATGTTTCATGTAAGAGACTTACATTAAGTGCATTGCAGAAAGCTAACCAATAGTATACTTTCAGTCTCGTATTCTAGTGGCGCGTAGTGATTAGTAGTCTGAGATACAGAAAGATATCTCTGCTATGTATCAGTCACTAGCAATGTACTCCTCAGTATTCTTTGTAAGTAATATTTAATTCTGATTTCGCAAATTGAACCCCTATGTAGTTAATTTAGAATAAAAATATCTTAAAAATTATTATTAATACTGATTTCTAGAATCATCCTGTAGGAAAAGAGCGCAATCACAGTTCAATCACAGTTACTCTTTGTCGTTGATCATTGCACAATTGAAACTGTGTGATGATTAGTCTCTCTAAATAATCAAAATCTCAAGGTTAATTAGATCAGGATAAACCAACTGCTTAAGGAATTTGTTACACCTACAGTATTTATCAGTATATAACGGTAGAGCTTCCTTCCTTAAATTGTTTTAACTAAGGTAGGTCATTTAAATCAGAGAAGTAATTTGACACTTAGTCAGTGATACAGTTTTAGACTACAGCGGCTCATCTCAAGTTTGTTTCAATATAATTTAATTGGTTTATATCGCCCCATTACTTTCTTTTCCAAAATATTAATAGTGAAGTATTTTTTTAGCTAACACGCACCCATACAGATAATATATTCTTCTTATTTACATTTGTGGATTAACTTTGAACTCAAATTATATCCGTGGGATGTATTTCTAAATGCTTGTATCTCTGACTTTTGTTTCCTTTGTTCACGTATCTGCTTTCCAACTAAGAATATCTTGAGATTTTATCTTTCACGAGGGTTGGAACTTTAATAGTTGCAACTATTTATTTACAGCTCCTACAAAATAGATAGGTGTTTCATAGTCGTTGCCAGCGATGTGGAAGTCGTAGTATACTCTTAGCAGTGCCAGTTCGGTTGACAGTTAGAGCGGCCGGTCTATTGCCCGTAGCAGTTCCGAAGCGAATACCGTGAAGTGTTCCCTCCAGTTTAGAAATCGTGTTGAACTCACGAGGGGAGTACACTAGGTAGTACAGCACTTAGTAGCTCCATCAATCAAACAAATCAGTAACAGCTTACACTGTACGTGATTAAGCATTGTCCTGGTAAATGATGGTCAGGTTCTGCAGAAAGTGTCATCACTTCTGTCGTTATGCTGTTCATTTTTGGAACACAACCTACGTCAAGCTCAGAGACAGAAGTGGTGACACTTTATGTAGGACAACTGGTTAGTAATAATAAATTTCTTATGTTTTGAGTTATTGAAGAAAGACTTGACTTTTAGTGGGAGTAGTTCATTTTTGTTTGAAATACGTAATACTGAGATACAACGGCTTCACATTCGAGGTATTCAGTAACGTATCCGGAAATTGTCCAAAGCGTAAAGCTAAAGTCGTTAGCAGAAAGAGGTTCAACTTCGAAATAAGCAGCGCAATTCGCAGCCCTGATCCCAGCTAGCCTCCTTGTCTTCTAAACGTAACGACCACATTCTAGCTCTTTCTGTGCGACATTTCATTGAGAAAAGAAATGTGGCGTCGAATGTAATAAGACCTGCACCAAGGCGGCCGGACCTGCCCCGTAAGGGGTCTTCCGACCAATGACGCCAGACGCTCATTTCCATTTCCATTTCAAAGCACGTTACGTGACTTTACCATCGTGCACGACCAAGCTAAAAATATGTTGGTCCTTTCGGGTGCTAGTCGTGTAGGGCCATTGAGACTCTCCACCGTGTCAAGCACTCGCAGGACCGCGAGCAGCAACGTCGAGGAACGATGAACCACAGTTCCGACAGGTCAGGTTTCCGTCGCTGGCAAACGACGACACTTGCTGGTTTTAATTTCTCCTTCTTACAGAAGGTATAACAAGATCTCACAAACAACCTGCAGTGAGATGCAATTGCTCAAGGAGAAACAGGCTACATAATCTTTCATTACAAATACAGAATGTAGATGACTGTTGTCCTATGTATTTTGTGCAATTGCGCAGAATCACTAACGATTTTTCTATCAAATCATATAGTTCCCTTCACGTCAATTCGATGTCTGTTACGTATCGCTATCATGGTGCTGCAGGTTCAATGACTAATAGTGTAAATATGTAGTTAGCATGTCTCTATAATTCGTATAAAGATGTGTTAAGTATCATCTTTCATGAGAAACCTTCAGCGACATCTTTTTTATCTTTCACTAGCTGCACCCGGCTACACTTTGCTGTGGCTCAATCTTCTTAATTGCAAAAGAAAGAAAAGATGAAGCACAGGCTTAAAATGTGTATGGAAATGGGATGTACGTCCTAACCTCCTTCTCTGTACATCTCCTCCTCTTTCTCTCTCTCTCTGTCAATTGCCTCCTCGTTCTCTCTCTGTCAAATCTTTGCTCCACCCTCCTCTAGCCCTCCATCCCCTCGTGCTCCCTCTATCGCCTCCCCGCCCCACTCTATGTCTATTACATCTTTTCTTTCTGTGTCAATTTTGTCCTCTCTCTCTCTCTCTCTCTCTCTCTCTCTATATATATATATATATATATATATATATATATATATATATATATATACATATATATATATACTCCTGGAAATTGAAATAAGAACACCGAGAATTCATTGTCCCAGGAAGGGGAAACTTCATTGACACATTCCTGGGGTCAGATACATCACATGATCACACTGACAGAACCACAGGCACATAGACACAGGCAACAGAGCATGCACAATGTCGGCACTAGTACAGTGTATATCCACCTTTCGCAGCAATGCAGGCTGCTATTTTCCCATGGAGACGATCGTAGAGATGCTGGATGAAGTCCTGTGGAACGGCTTGCCATGCCATTTCCACCTGGCGCCTCAGTTGGACCAGCGTTCGTGCTGGACGTGCAGACCGCGTGAGACGACGCTTCATCCAGTCACAAACATGCTCAATGGGGGACAGATCCGGAGATCTTGCTGGCCAGGGTAGTTGACTTACACCTTCTAGAGCACGTTGGGTGGCACGGGATACATATGGACGTGCATTGTCCTGTTGGAACAACAAGTTCCCTTTCCGGTCTAGGAATGGTAGAACGATGGGTTCGATGACGGTTTGGATGTACCGTGCACTATTCAGTGTCCCCTCGACGATCACCAGAGGTGTACGGCCAGTGTAAGAGATCGCTCCCCACACCATGATGCCTGGTGTTGGCCCTGTGTGCCTCGGTCGTATGCAGTCCTGATTGTGGCGCTCACCTGCACGGCGCCAAACACGCATACGACCATCACTGGCACCAAGGGAGAAGCGACTCTCATCGCTGAAGACGACACGTCTCCATTCGTCCCTCCATTCACGCCTGTCGCGACACCACTGGAGGCGGGCTGCACGATGTTGGGGCGTGAGCGGAAGACGGCCTAACGGTGTGCGGGACCGTAGCCCAGCTTCATGGAGACGGTTGCGAATGGTCCTCGCCGATACCCCAGGAGCAACAGTGTCCATAATTTGCTGGGAAGTGGCGGTGCGGTCCCCTACGGCACTGCGTAGGATCCTACGGTCTTGGCGTGCATCCGTGCGTCGCTGCGGTCCGGTCCCAGGTCGACGGGCACGTGCACCTTCCGCCGACCACTGGCGACAACATCGATGTACTGTGGAGACCTCACGCCCCACGTGTTGAGCAATTCGGCGTTACGTCCACCCGGCCTCCCGCATGCCCACTATACGGCCTCGCTCAAAGTCCGTCAACTGCACATACGGTTCACGTCCACGCTGTCGCGGCATGCTAACAGTGTTAAAGATTGCGATGGAGCTCCGTATGCCACGGCAAACTGGCTGACACTGACGGCGGCGGTGCACAAATGCTGCGCAGCTAGCGCCATTCGACGGCCAACACCGCGGTTCCTGGTGTGTCCGCTGTGTCGTGCGTGTGATCATTGTTTGTACAGCCCTCTCGCAGTGTCCGGAGCAAGTATGGTGGGTCTGACACACCGGTGTCAATGTGTTCTTTTTTCCATTTCCAGGAGTGTATATCCACCTGTCCCCTCTATCTGTCCATCACCTCCTTCCCGTTCTCTATCTCCATTTCCTCCCACCCCTCTGTCCATCTTCTTTCCCATCCCATTCTCCCTAACCTTCAGTCTTATTTATTGTTTTTGCAAATTCAGATTCTGTATAAGTATTCTGATCAAATCCAATAAGCAATAAACTTTCACGTATAAAACAAAAATAGGAGCACTATGGGACTTAACATCTATGGTCATCAGTCCCCTAGAAATTAGAAATACTTAAACCTATCTAACCTAAGGACATCACACAACACCCAGTCATCACGAGGCAGCGAAAAATATGCAAATAAAAACACGTCCATATACCAATGGACTGTTGTGGCCAATTTTCAAGGCAATGAGACAAGACCTTTTTATTTATATTTATTATTTTTTATTTTAATTTTCTTCTTTTATTAATTTATTTATTTTTCACCAAGAAGAATGGAACTGGATCTGAAACTAATTTGCCTCTTTCTCTTCATCTTTACAGATTGTTCCGCTATCCGTATTTCTGAAGAAGGACAAGACCTTTGATGCACTCTTCACGAACTGTTGCTGACCCCAGAATTTAGATGCCCAAATGACTCTAATGGCTGTGACTGTGCGTCCGCCTTCTCTCACTGCAAATCCGATTCATCAGTCCCTGGCATGTCTACAATTAGCGCAGTATGAGGCTACAGCTATCTTCATGTAAGGAAGATGAAAGTTATCATTCCATTGGGTTGATTATACGAGTCGCAAAGAAAGATGTAGTTCCTGCGAAATTTCCCTATGTCTTCGTAGGAGAGTTTTGAGAAAATTTGAAACAGTACTGAACTATACGATAACTTGGTCTCATTTTACACCCCAGTTGGTCGGACTGATCGGTACGTAGCTTATACAGGACTGAACGTGGTAGTGGAAATATTGACGCAATATTCTCAAAGAAAACGGTGAACTGGGATAGTGTAACAGACAGTACTCATCGGAAATACGATTATGCATTATTCGTAAAGGTACATATGTGGACAGGAAAGACTCTGGTCAATCAGTGGATAAAATTTTGGGGAACTGCCTGTGAAGAGAGGTCATCAAGCAATCGAAATCTGGAATGTGAAGAAAAGGTGAAAAATCCGACCAGTATGATGATTCCGTTCTAAGATCGGCAAGCATAATGTAAGATAAACAGAGACTAAATGAAATAGTGTAACGAAGAGCAGCAAGTGGATTAGATCGTCAACAAGTAGAGACTGTGGTGGATGACTTTGTTCGATACGTGTTGGTTACTTCAAAATACTTTTTGACGAAATAATAGCAATTTTTGAGGAAGCTGTAAGTTCAGGCGCGCTGTGTGGGTCCTCGTGCCATTCGTATACCTATCCGTCATATTGTTTCGGTGGACACGTCCTCGATGAGTCAAAAGTGCTATATTTACCCACTGGACAAATGAAGTTTCTAGATTACGGAGGAAGGAATCAGGCCGTAGGGAGATAATACGTAAATCGTTGAGTGTGATGCATCGAAGGTATCGTTAAATCGGTCTCGTTTCGTGAATAAAGTGGAAGGGTGCATCCGTACAGGGGGTAACAGCTACTACGTGTGGAGTGGTAGGTGAGGGCAGTCGGGTGTAGCGCACAGTAGTCGGCATGGTGAAGTACGGGCTGCCGCTGGCGGAGGCGCCGCTGCCGGACACGTCGCAGCTGCTGCAGCTGTACTTCCGCGTGTGCGGGGGCGGGCGCGCCGGTAACGCCTCGCTGGCGTCTTCGCTGCCCGCCTCCACGCTGGTGTCGCTGTGCGCCGGCACCAACTCCAGCTGGGCGGCGGCCGTGCTGGGCGGCGGGCGGCGCGGCGCCGCCTCCGTGGGCGGCGCGGGCGGCTACCCGGGCGTGGACGACGCGGGCGCCGCCGACGTGTGCAACAGCATGGTCGACGTGCTCGACGTGCTCTACCTCTACTACATGCCCGCCATCATCCTGGTGGGCCTGCTGGGCAACGTGCTCAGCTGCGTCGTCTTCCTCAACACGCACCTCAAGCTGCGCTCCTCGTCCTACTACCTGGCGGCGCTCGCCGTCGCCGACTGCGGCTTTCTCACCACGCTGCTGCTCGTCTGGCTCAACAGCAGCGTCGGCGTACAGGTAGGGCGGCGCGCGGCGCTACGCCTTGCCTGGCTAGCTACTGCCCGAGCAGAACAAGTGTCGACCCAGAAATAGGGTCAAGCTGAACGTTCACCGTCAAACCTCCTTGCCTAGGACACTGTACTCGCCATTCCGGAGGACGACGGCTCAATCCCATGTCCGACCTCCTGATCTAGGTTTTCCGTGATTTCCCTAAATCGCTCCAGGCAAATGCTGGGATGGTTCCTTTGAAAGGGCACGGCCGATTTCCTTCCCCATCCTTCCCTAAGCCGATGGGACCGTTGGCCTCGCTGTCTGGTCTCTTTCCTCAAATAACCCATCCCTTGCCTAGGGACGCCAGATGAAAGTTGATGTTGTCAAGCCCTGAATCAAAATTGCGCAACAGATAACTGGGTAGAGAAGCTGGAGAGCGCTATCTAGACAGTGTGTCCTTTCTGTACGATACTAACAAGGGAACGTTCCCATCGCACCCCCCTTATATTTAGTTATAAGTTAGCACAGTGGATAGGCCTTGAAAAACTGAACACAGATCGATCGAGAGAAAACAGGAAGAAGTTGTGTGGAACTATGAAAATACAAACAAAATGTACAAACTGAGTAGTCCATGCGCAAGATAGGCAACATCAAGGACAGTGTGAGCTCAGGAGTGCCGTGGTCCCGTGGTTAAGGTGACCAGCTGCGGAACGACAAGTCCTTGGTTCAAGTCTTCCCTCGAGTGAACAGTTAAACTTTTTATTTTAAGTTTATGTGACAAACTCTTATGTTTTCATCACTTTTTTGGGAGTGATTATCACATCCACAAGAAAACCTAACTCGGGCAAAGTAGAAGAATCTTTTTACCCATTCGCCAAGTGTACTAGTGGGTCGACAACATATTCCTGTCATGTGACGCACGTGCTATCACCAGTGTCGTATAGAATATATCACAAGTGTTTTCCTGTGGAGGAATCGGTTGGCCTATAGCCTTGCGATCAAATGTTTTCGGTTCCCATTGGAGAGGCACGTCCTTTCGCCAACTAGTCGCACGGTTTTGCGGTGCAAAACACAGACAATAAACTTACTACAGTGAACAGAGATGTCAATGAACGAACGGACAGATCATAACTTTGCGAAAATAATGAAAGTAAAATTTTCAGTCGAGGGAAGATTTGAACTAAAGACCTCTCGTTACGCAGCTGCTCACGCTAACCACGGAACCACTTCGCTGCTGAGCTCACATTGTCCTTAATATTGCCTGTCTTACTCATGGACTACTCAGTTTGTATATTTTGTTTATTTTATCATAGTCCCACACAACTTCTTCCTGTTTTCTCGATTGATCTGTGTTCAGTTTTTCAAGGCCTATCCACTATACCAACTTATAACTAAATCTGAGGAGGGTGCGATGGGCATAATTCCTTGTAAGCAAGAGGCTGAAGGGCTCCCACGCTGACGTGTAGGTCCCTGCATTCTATAGCTTTTATTTTAAATAAATTCCTTTAACTTACCTTCTGTATGATTTTTAAGGTATGTTAAAGACTGATGACAGTTGATTACCTATTTATTTTAAACATTATCACTCGACTTTGCAGCGATTGTTTCAGTTTACAGATATTACAATTTTACAACTTAAAGCTCGGGTATATTATATACTAATCCGCACGCACATTTATACGGGTAAGACGGAACTGCATTGGCAAAATGTATACCATCAAGCCTCCCAATATTTTACATAGGACATTCACCTTGTGAGGAGGATAACGGGCAAACTGGGGACCAGATACTTTAACACAGGGGTGAAATTTCCGGAATTAAACGAGCACATTCATTACCTTACCCAATCCGAAGCTGGAAATAAAATAATTAGTAAATATATTCAAATACCTGTCTTCCATTATTGAACATTAAGACAGACGCACTGAGGGCACGTCTGCTCACTTACCCGTCTTCTGTAACACTCCTAGAATATGGCGAACATCTGGAGGTCTTCCTGGGCCCCGGTGGAGGGGGTGGTCCAACCACTTGGCTGTGACCAACCTCTCCACCCCAAATCTCGTGACACGGGAAAGTTTTTGACTTTTACCTGCCTGTGCTGTCTCTCTGATCCCGTAGGCAGGAGTAAGGTTGGAATTACTACACTACAGTACTACTTCCCAACAAAGATTTGGCCACGCTTTACGGAAAGGTGTGAGGAGGATTAGGAAAGTACATGTGCAGATTCACATCCAAGTACAAGAAATGCATAATACACGACACATATAAATACATATTATGAAGCCTGACATATTTCTTTCCAACCGTCCACACGGGTTCTGTTGCACCCGCGGCCGGCCGCGTCGTGTAATAAAATTGGCTGCGGAGCCGCCTCTATTTCCCGGTGCGAGCGAGCAGCGAAACCTGCTGCTTATAGAGCAGAAACGACTGTACTGTGTCAAAACGTAATCTATTGCATACTCTTCTGTGCATGTCTTTCTCTGCGAGCAATACGCGAACAATAGACATATTGATACGTAATCAGCATGGTTTCAGAAAACATCGTTCTTGGGCAACGCAGCTAGCTCTTTATTCGCACGAAGTAATGGCCGCTATCGACAGGGGATCTCAAGCTGATTCGGTATTTCTAGATTTCCGGAAAACTTTTGACACCGTTCCTCACAAGCGACTTCTAATCAAGCTGCGGGACTATGGGGTATCGTCTCAGTTGTGCGCCTGGATTCGTGATTTCTTGTCAGGAAGGTCGCAGTTCATAGTAATAGTCGGCAAATCATAGAGTAAAATTGAAGTGATATCAGGTGTTCCTCAGGGAAGCGTCCTGGGATCTCTGCTGTTCCTGATCTATATAAATGACCTGGATGACAATTTGAGCAGTTCTCTTAGGTTGTTCGCAGATGATGCTGTAATTTACCGTCTAGTAAGGTCATCCTAAGACCAGTATCAGTTGCAAAGCGATTTAGAAAACGTTGCTGTATGGTGTGGCAGGTGGCAGTTGACGCTAAATAACGAAAATTGTGAGGTGATCCACATGAGGTCCAAAAGAAATCCGTTGGAATCGATTACTCGATAAATAGTACAATTCTCAAGGCTGTCAGTTCAACTAAGTACCTGGGTGTTAAAATTACGAACAACTTCAGTTGGAAAGACCACATAGATAATATTGTCGAGAAGGCGAGCCAAAGGTTGCGTTTCATTGGCAGGACACTTAGAAGATGCAACAAGTCCACTGAAGTGACAGCTTACACTACACTCGTTCGTCCTCTGTTAGAATATAGCTGCGCGGTGTGGGATCCTTACCAGGTGGGATTGACGGAGGACATCGAAAGGGTGCAAAAAAGGGCAGCTCGTTTTGTATTATCACGTTATAGGGGAGAGAGTGTGGCAGCTATGAGACGCGAGTTGGGATGCAAGTCATTACAGCAAAGACGTTTTTCGTCGCGGCGAGATCTATTTACGAAATTTCAGTCACCAACTTTCTCTTCCGAATGTGAAAATATTTTGTTGATCCCAACCTACATAGGTAGAGATGATCGTCAAAATAAAATAAGAGAAATCAGAGCTCGAACAGAAACAAATGGTAGAGAGATAGTATGATTGTGGTTCGATGAACCCTCTGCCAAGCACTTAAATGTGAATTGCAGAGTAATCATGTAGATGTAGACACTACACTTAGACTACACAGATACAGACATAGCTATATACACAGCAATAAGAGACGAAGAACAATGGGCACAGTAAAACGCACTGACAAACAGTATTTCAAAAACAACATACGAAGAATACATGCGGACACGACATTACAGATATGCCTATGTGCAGCGTAACAACAATCTCCAGAGGATTGACAGCGATACACACAGTGACAGCGAAAGTAGTGACAATGTAGAAGGACAGGAGGTGGAAGCTGAGATGTGACAGTAAATAATCAAAATTGCTGGCGATCTAGCGAAGAAAACACCAAATGCTGTACATGGATTGGCACCTAAAGTAGTTAACACATAGCATTAGTAATAAATAGGATAAGCAACATTATTTCTCTACTAATAACAATTTCTCTCTCTCTCTCTCTCTCTCTCTCTCTCTCTCTCTCTCTCTGTGTGTGTGTGTGTGTGTGTGTGTGTGTGTGTGTTGGTGTGTGTGTGTGTGCGTGCGCGAGGGACTGGCGGCCAACGGCTCGAAGAAACCATTCTGAGGTATTCACCTTCAGTCACAATCGGTGATGCTACTAACAAATCTCTCCTCTAACCTATTTTCTTTTTAAATTCATCTTAAAAACAACTAAATTTTATTTATATTTCAACCTTAAATAATTGTTATTTGGAAAAGTATCATTCTTTGAAAATGTTGTAGATAAAACAAAAGAAAAGAAAACTCTAAAAAGATGAGAAACGAACATTGTAAGATGCACGACCTCTTTTAAACGTCAGGTAACAGGTCTATAATTTGGCAATAAATAAATAAAATAAAAATAAAAATAAAAATAAAATACTCTTACTGACGAATCGAGCTCTTTGTCTTTATGAGCACTCGTTGGCGCTATTTTTTGCATCCACATAAAATCAGAAAAAATTATTTGTTTATTAATTACTTATTTTTTCTGACCAGATTAATGTCATAAGCGCTGTCTTGCATCTTACCAAGAACAACACATATAAACAAATTTACGAGGAGCGTTCAAGTAAGTGACACATTTTTCTCTGAAAGCAGGTTGTTTCTATTCACTATTCTAATACAATATGTTATTGGTTCAAATGGCTCTGAGAACTATGGACATAACATCTCAGGTCATCAGTCCCCTAGAGTTAGACCTACTTAAACCTAACTAACCTAAGGACATGACACACATCCATGCCCGAGGCAGGATTCGAACCTGCGACCGTACTGGTCGCGCGGTTCCAGACTTACCGTTGTCTGGTCTCCTTTCCCAAAAACAACCCAAGAACCGACTACTTTCATCACCTCATCGTTTCGGAATCCTCGTTCACCGAGATCCGCTTCCATCTTGCCGAACACTGGTAATCGCTTAGCGCATGGTCTGGACTATACGGAGGATTTTACATTATCTCCCACTTGAATCGCTGCAGCAGTTCTGACGTGTGGTGGGCTGAGTGCGGTGTTGCTTTATAGTGCAACAAAGTCGCACCGGCGATCAATTTTCCCCACCACTTTCCTTTAATTGCCTTACGCAACGGGTACAACGTTTGACAGAACGAATAAGAGTTGACTGTCGTACTTCTCAGCATAAATTCCACGTCCAAAACAAACAAAACAAATTGTCATCACCTTTCCTGCTGAAGCTTAGACCCTGGCCATCTTTCGTTCCTTTCGTTGTGGTGATGTGGTATGCATCGAAGTTCTGCAACCGTGGGACCCATGTGGCACACAGTTTCCGATATCCAACGTGCTGGTGAACAATGGAGAGCACTCCGCCATACGAAATGTTCAGCGTGTGGCAACTTCCTGCTGTGTTATGCGCCTATGCTCTCTAATGGTCACATCAAAACGGTCAACATTTGCAACAGTACTGGACGTTGCGTGCCTGCCTTCGCGATATTCATCATTGACATCCGTGCATTCGACGTGAAATTGCTTACATCACTTTACAGTACCTGACTGACATAATGCACGCTCACCATATACAGTAGCGAATACATGATGAATGTCAGCGCAGTTGAGCCATTTAGCCCACAGAAATCCGATTGTTGTACGTACTTCTAATTTGCAGTGAACATCAAGTTGACGTGCCATTGAGCATAGCAAGCTCTGCACACTTAACACGATGGGATACCACACAACCCTTGCTACCGGACGCGGTAGATGTTACTGTTGTTTCCTACGCATTGGCCACGGTCTAGACACTCAGCGTTCTCTTGCGGGGAGCTAGTGTAACTTACTTTCTAATTCGTCCTGTTATCTGTGGCACCGAGCTTCCAAACGGAAAATCCAATTTAAATGAAATTTTTGTTGTTTGAAAGCTGATTTAATCGGGATAGTTCTTAACTATGTTCCATGAAATTCGGTTCAGACATTTGAATTTTTTCAGGTAAACATGGTGGGCGCTCTCTTGATACACGCTATGTAATACACTCCTGGAAATTGAAATAAGAACACCGTGAATTCATTGTCCCGGGAAGGGGAAACTTTATTGACACATTCCTGGGGTCAGATACATCACATGATCACATGACAGAAACACAGGCACATAGACACACGCAACAGAGCATGTACAATGTCGGCACTAGTACAGTGTATATCCACCTTTCGCAGCAATGCAGGCTGCTATTCTCCCATGGAGACGATCGTAGATATGCTGGATGTAGTCCTGTAGAACGGCTTGCCATGCCATTTCTACCTGGCGCCTCAGTTGGACCAGTGTTCGTGCTGGACGTGCAGACCGCGTGAGACGACGCTTCATCCAGTCCCAAACACGCTCAACGGGAGACAGATCCGGAGATCTTGCTGGCCAGGTAGTTGACTTACACCTTCTAGAGCACGTTGGGTGGCACGGGATACATGCGGACGTGCATTGTCCTGTTGGAACAGCAAGTTCCCTTGCCGGTCTAGGAATGGTAGAACGATGGGTTCGATGACGGTTTGGATGTACCGTGCACTATTCAGTGTCCCCTCGACGATCACCAGAGGTGTACGGCCAGTGTAGGAGATCGCTCCCCACACCATGATGCCGGGTGTTGGCCCTGTGTGCCTCGGTCGTATGCAGTCCTGATTGTGGCTCTCACCTGCACGGCGCCAAACACGCATACGACCATCATTGGCACCAAGGCAGAAGCGACTCTCATCGCTGAAGACGACACGTCTCCATTCGTCCCTCCATTCACGCCTGTCGCGACACCGATGGACGCGGGCTGCATGAACGGAAGACGGCCTAACGGTGTGCGGGACCGTAGCCCAGCTTCATGGAGACGGTTGCGAATGGTCCTCGCCGATACCCCAGGAGCAACAGTGTCCATAATTTGCTGGGAAGTGGCGGTGCGGTGCCCTACGGCACTGCGTAGGATCCTACGGTCTTGGCGAGCATCCGTGCGTCGCTGCGGTCCGGTCCCAGGTCGACGGGCACGTGCACCTTCCGCCGACCACTGGCGACAACATCGATGTACTGTGGAGATCTCACGCCCCACGTGTTGAGCAATTCGGCGGTACGTCCACCCGGCCTCCCGCATGCCCACTATAGGCCCTCGCTCAAAGTCCGTCAACTGCACATACGGTTCACGTCCACGCTGTCGCGGCATGCTACCAGTGTTAAAGACTGCGATGGAGCTCCGTATGCCACGGCAAACTGGCTGACACTGACGGCAGCGGTGCACAAATGCTGCACAGCTAGCGCCATTCGACGGCCAACACCGCGGTTCCTGGTGTGTCCGCTGTGCCGTGCGTGTGATCATTGCCTGTACAGCCCTCTCGCAGTGTCCGGAGCAAGTATGGTGGGTCTGACACACCGGTGTCAATGTGTTCTTTTTTCCATTTCCAGGAGTGTATGTATGAACTACATCATTTCACTTATTATGAGATTGTAGAACTCAAAAAGATGTATAAAAAAGTCTGCGAGAACATATGATCCAGCCGCTGTGGCCGAGCGTTTCTAGGCGCTTCAATCTGGAATCGCGCGACCCTATGGTCGCAGGTTCGAATCCTGCCACGGGCATGGATGTGTGTGATGACAAATGGGTTCACATGGCTCTGAGCACTATGGGAATTAACAATTGAGGTCATCAGTCCCCTATAACTTACAACTACTTAAACCTAACTGACCTAAGGACATCACACACATCCATGCCCGAGGCAGGATTCGAACCTGCGACCGTAGCGGTCGCGTGGTTCAAGTGTGATGTCCTTAGGTTAGTTAGGTGTAAGTAGTTCTATGTTCTAGGGGGCTTATGACCTCAGATGTTAAATCCCATAGTGCTCAGAGCCATTTGAACCATTTGAGAACATATGCTTATCTCCTAAATATGACTAACAATCATCATTTTTATCTTTAGAACTCGTCCGTTACAGAACCTACAAAGCAGAAAATAGCTGATTGTGACTCAAATGTTAAGGATAAACATATGCTCTCGCTGACTCCCTTGTTGTTCTTTCTCACGTCTACAATTCAGTACTAAATAAGATAATTTTACCCTAATACTTTGGGGCAGCTTATTGCAGGGGAGCGTAATGGCAGCCCAGTTTCTGCAACTTGATGTAGAAATAGCGCCACTGCTTACTGCTAAGTTACCTAAATTAGCTAAATATATACTAAATCACAGTCAAAGAATGTTTGTGGGAATTAAAAGAAAAAACATGTAAATCGCATAAGTGAACAATATTCCGCATCGCAGCTTCATGTTTCATCCTGGGAAGTATTTGTGTGGATGTGAGGATAGACGGTCGATCATCTAGTAGTAAAATACAAAATTTAAAAACCACGGAATACAACTTATATTAAAAGTCTAAAATTCCCTAACAGAAAATGCTCTAAAAAGTAAAAAAGATAATATTGGATGCTGTCGGCATTAAGAGGTGGACATGTCACCCAAATTCACTAACGAAATCCTTATTAGTTACGCTAATACACTCAACCCAGTTTGACTACCGCAGTTTCTGTCATGCAACAGACAATTTATGGAGGAAATTATTTTATGGCTATATTTGTGGTCAGTTTCAGAGAAGCGCCTTAGATATAAATCTATTTACGATAATTTAATAGCTGATCACTCAATTTCAGGCAAACCGCGCTGATAATAAAGGTGAAATTCAACTATTAAATAATGCAATCACTTTGGTATCATAATGTTATTTATTGAGAGTTCCTGAAGTAAGAGGGGCGTTTGAAAAGTCAATGCAAAGTACATGAGATGGCACCATCGGCGTGTATCGATATCATGTTTAGTTAGTAGCATCTTTGGAAAGAACGCACACCAAGTTTCACCCATACTGGTCTATTTTTTTGTGTTTGGCATTCGTGTAAATGAAGGAAGTCGAGTGATTGTTAAAAAGTGGACGAAAAAGAGTTTCGTGTGGTTATTAAACATTACTTTATGAAAAGCAAAGCGCTTCAGGAAATTAAAGAGAAGCTTGATAAACATTACGGCGACTCTGCACCTTTGATTATAACAGTTTATAAGTGGTTTCAAAATTTTCAGAGTGGCCATAAGGGTACAAGTGATGCTGAACGTTCTGGACGCCCTGGGGACATTACGACTCCTGAAATTATTGATAAAATCTGAGATAATGATGGATGCCAGAAGGAGGTAAGTGAGATTGCTAATGCTGTGAGCAATGTAACTGTTAAGGAAGAATCCGCAGGATGGATGAAACATGGGTACATTACTATACTCCTGACACCAAAGACCAATCTAAACAATGTGTTACCAAGGGAGAATCTGCATAAAAAAGGCGAAGACCATTCCTTCAGCCGAAAAGGTTATGGCGACTGCCTTTTGGGATTCGCAAGGTGTAATCCTCATCGATTATCTGGAAAACGGTAAAACTATTACACGTGTCTATTATTCATCGTTATTGGACCGTTTGAAAACCGAGCTAAAAGAGAAACGCCGGTGATTGGACCGCAAAAATGTCCTCTTTCATCACGACAATGCACCAGCACACATCTCAGCAGTTGAGGTAGCAAAATTATGGAAATAGGATTCCAACTGGTTTCCGTCCCCCATATTCTGCAGACGTGGCACCCTCGGACTACTATTTGTTCCTCAATATGAAGAAATGGCTGGCGGGACAAAGATTTTATTCAAACGAGTTGATGATTGTAGCAACTAATAGCTATTTTGCAAACTTGGAGAATTCCTATTATTCAGAAGGATCAACAACTTAGAACAGCGTTGGACGAAGTGAGTAAGTCTAATAGGATACTATGTCAAAAAATAAAAAAGATTTACCCCAAACATATAAGTAGTTTTTATTTTTGCACAGGCTTTTCAAACGCCTCTCGTATTACAGGACGAAAATATTGACTCTGATATAAATACGAACAGTGTAACTTGGGTAATGAGATGTTGGCTGAATTCGTGTGTAGCATCAACTATCACGTTACGGAGCCCTACAAAGTTTGAGAGTGAGCGTATGAGTTAAAACGTTACCCTGACTATTACAAACAACATCTACCTGGGAAGAGAGCCCTTGATCCAGATCACAATTGCAATCCATGTCTGTGTATGACGACAAGTCAAAAGCGTAAGCTGGAACGCGTCAAATTAATTAGAGAAGTACCTACCGCGGCGGTGCTGCAAATACATTACCACTTGCTACACTGGCCGCGCCCTTCTGTTCGAAGCACAGGAATGCTGTTTGCAGCTGCTTTCAGTGGTGGTCCGCTCCGGTTAATAAAGACCCGACCGAAATTGAGAGAACGCGAAACAGCAAACAATGCCGAGTGCTGGCACCAAGTGGTAACAGACAGGCTCTGCCCGGACTACCGTGACAATTGTATTTCTGACTCCTGTGGTCACCTTCATGCTGGCTGACCAGAAAAGAACAACTGACGTTCGCTGTGGCAAACCAAATTTGAAAACTACCGATCCTAAAAAACTCCTCATTTCGTCTTCATACCGAAAGATTAACGCCTTGTCCCGACCACAAAGGAAAATCTTCAACCGTGGGAGGACGCAAAATCAGCCGCCAATCATACTCTCAGATTCTGGCTCTCCTTTCCCTCCAAACCACTACAATTAATTTTCCTCCTGTATAATGCCATCCCGCCAAATTTGCAGTGCGCTCTTTTGGGTCAGCACGTGTCATATGTGTCCACTTATCAGATGGCGTTTTCGGGTCTATGCACGGAAAATCATAGGCATGAAACGGGGTTGGAACACTTGCATCGGAGTGACATTTTCTCGAGCCTCTGGTTCCTGTTGGATTAACGCGTTTTCAGAGGTACAGGAACACTAAGAAGTCTAGCAATCCAATATAGCTACTCGTGCGAGCTGACTCGCGCTCACACCACAGCAGGGAGCAACCATGTGTCGCTTCAGGGTGTCTCTTTAACGCTTTGGGTGACAGTTTAATTTTAAGACGTATTAATGAGAACTTGCAATGAAATTCAACATGATGAGAAATGAAAATGGAATTCTACATTGCAGCCTTATGATGTCTGCCGTTTTAGAACGAAATTTAAATTCACACACTTAAATTTAATTACTATTTTATTTAAACGTCAAACTAAATATGCAGAATGTCAATGAATATTACTTACTTTACTTTTCACCACAGTAGCAACGAGTGGTACCATTTTCTGAGAAATGCTAATTCGAAGCCAAGCTCTTATGTCTGCCAGTGAGCTTCTGTGGTCGGGTGAGCTTCTGTGGGTGGATTACGTTTACTTCATTGCGTAAAAAAGCAAAATGTACATGTAAGTTGAAATATCTATATAATAGTAGCTGCCGACTTCTGAAGTCGTGGAACTTCACACTGAAGACACAGAAGTCGATGAGACTAATTTCAGTATGAGTCTATAATTACACAATCGTTACACTGCAGGTGTGTAAGTTGTAGCCTAGCTGTAGCAGAGTTTCCAGTGTCAGCATAACCCGAAAATCAGTGAAACAGCGCAAAATGAAAAGCAGTTTAGGGTAACTTGATCTAACTGCAGGCTCATTCGTCGAGTGTTCCTCCACAGAAAACGAAAATGTATTTTCGTAGTTAAAATGTTTGCAAAATTATTGACACTTAATTTCTCTGCTCCCATATGATGACTTTCTTCAGTCATATCGCTTGGAAGCGTTTTTTTTCTGTTTTTCGATATCAGCTTCAAGTATTTCGCTTTCCAAGTGTCCCTAATCTTTTGTATGGAAGTTGTTGTAAGGCTGTACTGATTTGAATTATTTCGTTGTGTTCAAAGTTTTGAAGCACATTAACAGAATACCAAGCGTATCAAGATCCATCACACACAAAGAACATATAGACTAGGTATCCTGCACTTATACATGGATGTTAATGTGTCTGGCTGCTTTGAAGTTCCTAAACCGAACACTATGATGCTTTTCGTCATTTTAAAAAGAGATACCCTCCATTTTAAGAGGAGGCTCAACCCTACAACTTCGAAAGAAATGTAATGACTATTTCACTTCTTCGGAGTGGTTACTCTCTCTATTCGAATGACAAGTACGTCTAAGAAATGTTTGAAATACAGACTGCATAAGGGGGTGTGGTACACAGAAAGATGGCAAAGATAAATTTTGATTGCTGTCACCATCAAACAACGTTTGGATAAATTGATAACGGTCCGGGAAACGTCTCTATGCCGAACAGTCCGATTAGGTAGCAAATTATCAAACTACTTCTTCTGTCTACTAGACGTTGTCAACATACGCTTCCCCAAGGTATCATGCAGTAGTCTATCAATTTTCTCCCAGTCACCGCTGCAGAGTTTATTACTGATAGCAGTATGGAGAGACATTAACATAGTTTGTGCTTGCCAAATTCCTTCGGGTCTGCTGGATGCGCTCTCGTAGTAAGGCCTCCACAGTCCTTTTGAAAATGTATTGGGCCTTTCCTGAATAGAACAGTCGCTTTATCTTCAGAAACTTCGGTATAACGCCTACGGCTCTGCAACGAGACAGGATGTGAGGGGTCACAAAAGCTGCACTCTGTTCTTCTGGAGTCCTTCCAAGCGACACACTTCTCTTGATATCTCCTCCCCGTAGAGGCGTCTGATACTAAAATGTGGACTTTCTAGGCCGGAAATATCATATCCATTATGATTATCCGGGCTGTTATGCCGTGGTCGTTTGATGGATTTTGTCCTCAATTCCCAACGTTTCGTCCCCGTCTGCCGGAGACGTCTTCAAGGGGGTCTGTAACTCGATTAAAAGTTCCGAGGAGACGTAAGTACTAGTTGCCACAAGCGGATATTACGAAAGGCTCTACAGGGAGGCAATCGAAATCGCTAAACACCCTAATAATTTCCATCGAAAGGAGGAGGGCGTGAAATTAAACGGTGTATGGATGCCGGTGTTACAGAAGATGTGTACCACCCGTCCACTACTGGGTGATGGCAACGGCGATCAACGGCAGCGGACAGCGGCCAATTGCAATGACATTTTCAAAACACGTGACTGCACGCCGCGGCGCGGGAGCGCTCGGACACGGAATTTAGCGGCAGTCAGTAGCGAGCCAGCGGCAGTGTTGGACCTTCCATCGAGCTACAGACACCCTTGAAGATGTCTCCCGCAGACGGGGGCGAAACGTTGGGAAGTGAGACAAAATTCATCAACCGACCACGGCATAATAGCCAGGATAATCAAAATGGACATGACATTTCCGGCCGTGAAAGTCTACATTTTAGTATCTGTACCGGTTTGTGCTGTACGTGTCCCTTCACATATCCATTTCACTATCATGTCGGAAACAGTGGACCTAGGGGTGTGGAACTCTCGCGTACAGCCGTATGACACAAGTGACACCTAATCACCTGCCCACGTTCGAAGTCCGTGAGTTCCGCGGAGCGCCACATTTGCTCTCCCCCTGTGTTTAATGACTACTGGGGTCGCTGATATGGAGCACCTGGCAGTAGGTGGCAGCACTATGAACCTAATATGAAAAACGCACTTTTTGTAGGGGTGTCCGGATAATTTGTATCACATAGTGTCCCTGACCGTATTCCTCTGCCTCTTGTCGCTCAGGCAGCCGTGACGACACAAAGCGTCCCACGCCAAATAAACTGCACCAGCCCTCTCACCTAGCTTGTATCTAAAGAAAATTTAAGCTCACATTCCAGATTTCATTACTCCAATGACCTTAACTGCTTAACTTTCATGAGAAAAAGTTAAATCGAGGCAAAAAATAGAAGGGGACGGGCTATGAGAGTTTGCCGTCTTTCTTATGTATAGCCCCTTTAAGTTTAATATAAGTAGTAACATATTGATCCAAGCGTCGTCACATTATGGGACCGCTAAGTAAATAAAAACAATAATACCTCTAAAAATGTTAAAATATGAAATTTAAACACTAGTGAGCTACCTTGGCAACGTAGGTATCAAAACAACAATATTAAATCGTTGGGTCTAAGTCTTAATAAATTTACTCCAATAAATTCGCAACTACCCATTCAGATCACTGCAGTTCCTTCGCATCTCACATGGAGCGTACTGCACACCGCGTCAATCACACTCGTTGTTTAATCAACAGTGAGTTAGTATGCTGCCGCCACACGGGAGTCGGGACGTGTTTGTGCGACATTGTTGCGATGATGACAGACGCCTCGCCCTACCGCTCACCATGCTTTTGTTTACTGTCAGATCTCAGACATCCTGCAAGCGCTTATGGATGTATGAGATACCTTCGTTTCCGACTAAAGAAACTCAGTGACAGCTCTCTGCAGGGAAAGAACCTCATTTACAAACGCCATTCTGAAGGCGTGAGATGCTTATAATAGTCCCCACAACGAAACTGTGTCGAAACCTGCCAGAAAATCCAAAGAGATTCTCCTCTTATGTGAAGTATGCTAGCAGCAAGACACAACTATTGCTTTCTCTGCGCGATATCAACGGAAACACTATTGACGACAATGCTTCCAATACATATTTACAAAATATAGCCTTCTGAAATTCCTTCACCAAAGAGGACGGAGTAAATATTCTACAATTCGAATCAAGAACAGCTAACAACATGAGTAACGTGGAAACAGATATCCTCAGAGTAGTGAAGCAACTTGGATCACTTAACAAAAGCAAGTCTTCCGATTCAGAATGTATACAAGCTCGTTTCCTTTCAGAGTAGGCTGATACAATAACTCCGTGCTTAACAATCACATACAACCGTTCCCTCGACGAAACATCCGCACCAAGGACGCGAAAGTTTCACAAGTCATACCAATATTCAAGAAGAGCAGTACGAGTAATACACTAAATTACCGGCCCATATCGGTACCATCGATATGCAGCAGGATTTTGGAACACATTGTGTTCGTACACTGTACATTACTTCGAAGAGAACAGACTGCTGACACACAGTCAACAAGTATTTAGAAACCATCGTTCTTGTGAAAAACAACTAGCTCTTCACTCACACGAAGTGATAAGTGCTATTGAGAAGGTATTTCAAATTGATTCCGTATTTCTACATTTCGAGAAGTGTTTTGACACTGTGCCACACAAACTGATTGTAGTTAAATAGTGTACTTATGGAATATCGTCTCATGACTAGATCGAGTCATCGAGTAAAAAGGAAGTGCTTTGTGGCGTTCCACAATGTACTGTTTAGGCCCTTTACTCTTCCCTATCTATATAAACGATTTAGCAGACAATCGGGGCAAAATTTGGAAATCGACCCTAAATAACGAAAAGTGTGAGATCATCCACGTGAGTGCTAAAAGGAATCCGCTGAACTTCGAATACACGAAACATGAGACAAATAAAACAGCCGTAAGTTCATCTAAATGCACATTTTTGATATCATATTGATTGGCTGCTTAATGAAATTGAACAAATAGTTCAACTAATTAAACCCTCCTCCACTGCAAAATCTCCCTCCACTCACAATCAACTTCCCCACCTGGAAATTGGAGGAAGAAAGACTCAGTTGATTGTTTGTTTGGTGAGAAATTGATTGCCCTGTTTGGAATACTGTTTAAAATATTTAGACACTATATAGAACACTGTTTATTTAAACAATTTATGGAATACAAGGTGATGTATGGTATATTTATTTATTGAATTTGGCATGAAATCGAATGCAGCGTATGGAATATTGTTTTGACAATTTCTGGTACACAAGGCAATAAGTGGAATATTGTTTATTTAAATAATTTATTGGGTAGTAGCCGTGGTCTAGGGATGGCGTCATTGATTCATAATTTCTTGCTTAGCCTTGTGTCTTCGTTACTTCTCTTACAACAACTTCTTTTTCTTGTGCTAAAATAGTGCCCGTGGTCTAGGGGTAGCGTCTTCGGCCCCAGGTTCGATCACCGCCACTGCTTAAATTTTGATAAATAATCAGCATTGGCGGCCGAAGACTTCCGGCATAAGAAGTCAGCCTCATTCTGCCAAGGGCCTTGTCAAAGAGGGCGGTGGAGCGGATAGAGCTTCAGGGCACTCTTGTCCTAGGGGTGGGAAAATGCCCCTAAAGGCGGAAGAATCAGCAATGATCGACGACATGAGGACGCAGAAGGCAATGGAAACCACTGCATTAAAGTCACGTAACGCGTATCCACAGGACATTTGGCCTGTAGTTGACGTGTCATGATGATCTCTCCATTGGCAAAAGATTCCGGAATAGTCCCCCTTTCGTATTTCCGGGAGGGGACTGCCAAGGGGGAGGTTACCATCAGAAAAAGATTGAATAATCAACGAAAAGATAATGTTCTGCGAGTCGGGGCGTGAAATGTCAGAAGCTTGAACGTGATAGGGAAATTAGAAAATCTGAAAAGGGAAATGCAAAGGCTCAATCCTAGATATAGTAGGGGTCAGTGAAGTGAAGTGGAAGGAAGACAAGGATTTCTGGTCAGATGAGTATCGGGTAATATCAACAGCAGCAGAAAATTGTATAACAGGTGTAGGATTCGTTATGAATAGGAAGGTAGGGCAGAGGGTGTGTTACTGTGTACAGTTCAGTGACCGGGTTATTCTAATCAAAATCGACAGCAGACCAACACCGACAACGATAGTTCAGGTATACATGCCGACGTCGCAAGCTGAAGATGAACAGCTAGAGAAAGTGTATGAGGATATTGAAATGGTAATGCAGTATGTACAGGGGGACGAAAATCTAATAGTCATGGGCGACTGGAATGCAGTTGTAGGGGACGGAGTAGAAGAAAAGGTTACAGGAGAATATGGGCTTGGAACAAGGAATGAAAGAGGAGAAAGACTAATTGAGTTCTGTAACAAGTTTCAGCTAGTAATAGCGAATACCCTGTTCAAGAATCACAAGAGGAGGAGGTATACTTGGAGAAGGCCGGGAGATACGGGAAAATTTCAATTAGATTACATCATGGTCAGACAGAGATTCCGAAATCAGATACTGGATTGTAAGGCGTACCCAGGAGCAGATATAGACTCGGATCACAATATAGTAGTGATGAAGAGTAGGCTGAAGTTCAAGACAGTAGTCAGGAAGAATCAATACGCAAAGAAGTGGGATACGGAAGTTCTAAGGAATGACGAGATACGTTTGAAGTTCTCTAACGCTATAGATACAGCAATAAGGAATAGTGCAGTAGGCAGCACAGTTGAAAAGGAATAGACATCTCTAAAAAGGGCCATCACAGAAGTTGGGAAGGAAAACATAGGTACAAAGAAGGTAGCTGCAAAGAAACCATGGGTAACAGAAGAAATAATTCAGTTGATTGATGAAAGGAGCAAGTACAAACACGTTCCGGGAAAATCAGGAATACAGAAATACAATTCGCTGAGGAATGAAATAAATAGGAAGTGCACTGAAGCTAAGACGAAATGGCTGCAGGAAAAATCAGAAGACATCGGAAAAGATATGATAGTCGGAAGGACAGACTCGGCATACAGGAAAGTCAAAACAACTTTTGGTGACATTAAAAGCAACGGTGGTAACATTAAGAGTGCAACGGGAATTCCACTGTTAAATGCAGAGAAGAGAGCAGATAGGTGGAAAGAATATGTTGAAAGCCTCTATGAGGGTGAAGATTTGTCTGATGTGATAGAAGAAGAAACAGGAGTCGATTTAGAAGAGGTAAGGGATCCAGTAATAGAATCGGAATTTAAAAGAGCTTTGGAGGACTTACGGTCAAATAAGGCAGAAAGGAGAGATAACATTCCATCAGAATTTCTAAAATCATTAGGGGAAGTGGCAACAAAACGACTATTCACGTTGGTGTGTAGAATATATGAGTCTGGCGAAATACCATCTGACTTTCGGAAAAGCATCATCCACACAATTCCGAAGACAGCAAGAGCTGACAAGTGCGAGAATTTTCGCACAATCAGCTTAACAGCTCATGCATCGAAGCTGCTTACAAGAATAATATACAGAAGAATGGAAAAGATGAGTACACAGTATGGTTTGAGAGTAAATCGGAGAAAGACGAAGGTAATGAGAACTAGTAGAAATGAGAACAGCGAGAAACTTAACATCAGGATTGATGGTCACGAAGTCAATGAAGTTAACGAATTCTGCTACCTAGGCAGTAAAATAACCAATGACGGACGGAGTAAGGAGGACATCAAAAGCAGACTCGCTATGGCAAAAAAGGCATTTCTGGCCAAGAGAAGTCTACTAATATCATATACCGGCCTTAATTTGTGGAAGAAGTTTCTGAGGATGTACGTCTGGAGTAGTGAAACATGGACTGTGGGAAAACCGGAACAGAAGAGAATCGAAGCATTTGAGATGTGGTGCTACAGACGAATGTGGAAAATTAGGTGGACTGATAAGTTAAGGAATGAGGAGATTCTACGCAGAATCGGAGAGGAAAGGAATATGTGGAAAACACTGATAAGGAGAAGGGACATGATGATAGGACATCTGCTAAGACAAGAGGGAATGACTTCCATGGTACTAGAGGGAGCTGTAGAGGGCAAAAACTGTAGAGGAAGACAGATTGGAATACGTCAAGCAAATAATTGAGGACGTAGGTTGCAAGTGCTACTCTGAGATGAAGTGGTTAGCACAGGAAAGGAATTCGTGGCGGGCCGCATCAAACCAGTTAGTAGACTGATACAAAAAAAAATAATAATTTATGGAATATTGTTAATTTATTGATGTAAAGAATTTGGCGGGAAGTCGTTAACATTGTGCAGAAAATTGCAACAACCTAGCCATTTTATGGAATATTGTTTATTTAAACAATGCATGGGATGCAACGCAATGTTTGGAATATCGTTTCTTCATTTATATAAAGGATTTGTCGGGAAACTGACTGCTGTGTATGGAACACTGTTAATTTAAATAATCTATGTGATAGATAGTGGAGTATGGAATATAGTTTATTTAAATCATTTGTCAGGATATTGCTTGCAGTATCTGGATTGTTTAAATAATTGTGGTACGTTTTCATTCCGATTGCATATGGAAACATGTAATTATACTATCACAGATCACTTCAACATACCTAAGAACTCTCTCAAGTCTCACCACTCGTGCAGGCTGACTGGGGTCGGAGACTGCTGGAGGGTCTTGGAAACCCAAGCAGGCTCACAGCACCACTTCAGCTGTCTGCTACTCCATAGCTCTGTGAAGTGCAGCACTAATCCCTGGAACAAAATCACTCATCCTGCTGATGTCCTGTACCATCTCAAATGTGACGTCCTGTTTCGACATGCATGAACTAACCTGTCGGATTCCAAAACATGTAAGAAACCTTTCTTTCCAAGAAAATATCTGATTGGGAAACAATTGAGAAATACTGCTGAAGTTAATAAATAATAAATTTCAAGGGCAGTAGTGTTAATGTAAGGGGAAAATAAGCTGAAGATCTGAATTGTAGTTTATGTTGGGGAGGGCATTCGACTTGGGCAGTTTGTGATGCAATGTTGATGATAGTGCTGCCGCGGTATAATGGTTAGCATTTCTGCCTAGTAAGCAAAAAGACAATTGTTCAAGTCAAGGCTGTGGCACAACTCTTAATTGATTTCTTGTGCTTCCGTAATTATATTAATTAAATGGTTAATATAGGCATTTGAGCAATGTACTTCAAACATACAATATACAGTTTAAAACTACTTGAAATAAAAAGATCAATGCTGCACAGCAATTTGCGTGCATTAACAATAATGTTTTTATGATAAATTTCATTAAATAAGACAAATCTATTGTTACTAGACTTCATGAATGGAAGTGGTGATGTCTGAAATGAGAGCTGGAGTTTCCAATTTCGAAGTGAATTTAGACTGTCATGGTTATGGAGTGCTACAGATCTGCAGTGTGTATCTTCATATTTAAAAGTACTATAGAATTCCTAAGTTGACTGAAACGGTCTTCTACATCATAGGATAGTAACAACAACAACAACAAATCCTGTTGTGATATAGGAAGAAGCACTAAACATGACATACTTAAACCACATTCCAATCTGTAGTAATAAGTTTTCAAGGCTAGACATCGGAGATCGCTGAAACGCTTGCACATTCACCATGCTCATGTTTGGAGTTCCATGCGCAACATGCCGATCCCCTCATATGCCACCAGAATCAATATTCAGAGGTTGTTGAAAAGTACCACCATGGCTGCAGTCGCAGTCATGTATGCACGTCTATGCCAGAGTGCACCATCCCTGGCTGTGAAAGGTATCCAGAGATGATTGAAGTGACACGTACTGGAATGTTATCAATACATCCAGCTTAAACACCTGTCACTTTAAATCTCTCATGCAGCACACACACCCGCTTTTATCCCTGCTCACTGACCACAGTGGTCACTTCACTAGGCCTGGCTACCATGGGCTAGATCAGACAGGTCGGCGCTTTCTTTGTACATAACTGCCACATCACAGGCTGAGATTGTCCATTACATCTGGCTAGCGACCCCTTGTGACCACGTGTATTACCAGCTGTGATGCACTGTGAAATACGCAGTTGTGGCTTATATGCACACAGGAATTCTAAAAAACTCCACCCCTAGTTTCAAAAAAAAAAAAAAAAAAAAAAAAAAAAAAAACTCACTGTACGCAATCAGAGAAAGTGATCTTGTAGACCATAAAGCTCAAATTTCTCACATGAAATGTAGATTTCTGTCAAATTATTTTAGAAGACAAGAAATTGGGCACATACAAGTATCGTTACTTGTTACGAAAATAATTGTGTGGTATACATTACATTTCCTCTAAGTATTCTCTCATCAGTTAGGAAAACTCTTTTCTTATCTGCTACATTGTGCATAACAGGACTAGTATATAAAATTCCATTTTGGCTCAAGACAGAGTATTAAGAGCATATTGACGTCAGTCACAGGATGTCTCCTCACTTTTGAACTCTCTCTTAAAGTAACCAAATGCCTCATCACATACAAAGTCTCTTAAGATAACATCACAGAGAAGATGTAAATATCTCTTTCTAAATTCGATCATACATCTGGCTTTATTGTGATAGACGTCTCTCCCTGTGTCAGATGGGGGATTGACATTTCTCTAAAAGGTTTCTGCCGCAACGAGAAAAAAAATGCCTGATTACTGCTCCAATTCAAGACTCATATCCGTGGTAACCTAGCCATCGCTTCTCTCTGACAGGTAGCATGTCACTGATATCAAAGTAATAGGGTAATTAATTAAATTCAGCATGAGAGTCACTTAGCATGGTGAATTATTTTTCGGTTTCAGCAGGAGGATTACGCTCAGCAGGTAGCTCAAATGTGAATCCCTGGAGGGAAGATGGTATTCTTTTCGAGGAACACTATTGAGGACAGACATTTGAAGCTAAGTGCAGAAGTATTCAACGTCTGGGAACATACATTTCCGTAAGGACCACACAATTAAATACACTATCACCTTGCGTAAAAAGTGATCTTGGTTCTACAAGCACACACAAGACCTGCTGATAGTGTTACCCTTTCTGATAGATGTAATGTCTGCAATTTGGAGTCAAGTATCTCATTCGACAACATACTTGGGTTTTATTCTATGTATATGTCGTTCAATAAATACAGCCACTAGTAAATCATATTCATGTCACTCTCACATCTCGAAATGAGTCATGAGTCATCTTTTTCGGCCCCATCTGCTAAGGATACCATACAGCCAAATTCCAATGTTATTTTTGTATAGTCCCCCTGAGTCTTGTAACTATTCCTCGGTCTGTGCCCAACTTCCCCCCACATAGTGCTTTTTCCATGTGATCATTCCAATATTAAGCTGAAACTGAACGGAAGCTCGTCAGGGCTGTATCTAAGACCGTCTGCATCCTATGGAGAAATCGGGTGAGCTAAGTTGATGCAATAGTCCATGTTTTGACCATTCAATGGAAGTGGGACATGCTGTTGTACCTCCATAAGTCCTGTATGATGTGTAATGTGAGTCCCGAATGGAGTTTTATTCTGCCAGATCGGGTAGTGAAAAAGACAATGCAAGCTATTATGGTGGTGTGTCTTGCGCAGAAAGTTAGGAAGACTCCACATCATATAGGCACTGAGAGAAGGACAAGCATTCTGCTACTGCATTGCAGTCCATCTCCAAACTACATGCGGATACTGCAGTCTGAAGCAGAGCTGCATGTATCGGGGAACATTGATGTATGTCGCCCCAAAATTTTTTCTATCCTCGTTATTGTCTTCCATCTAACAGAGTTGAGCTACGAACTATAAAAATTCCACTAATCTTACCCAGAAGAGAACTCGGTAAGTTTTTATGACATCTCTCTCTTATAATATATAGAAAACAAATACGTCAGCTTGTTGATACATTGCTTTTCTGCTGTTACACTTCCAAGACGAGTATGACTGCAGCTATGACTATCTCCATACATTTTGTTTTTCCGCCACAACTGCAAGGTCTGTGTTAGGTGCTAAACTTCATTAAAACGTCTCAATCGATTGGTTCTCACAGGAGGCTAGACATCATATCGTATAAATTACGCTGCTGCGTATCTCATAACACACAGGATGATGGAAATAAAAGATAGAGGCTGTGTTTCTTATTGTGAAAAAGATGGAAGATGACATGACATATGGAAACGGAAGAGTTTTGCTGCATTGTGGAGCGTTTCCTAAGAGCTGTTTGAAGGTGATTGGTGATGTCTCCATTTAAACTCATCTTTCAAACTGATATGACACCAGATGACTCAGTGTTTAGTTTTGGTTGATTCCTCATACTGCAGTCATGTTTCATTCAGGCCATCCCTGAAGATGTTGCACCCACTAAGACTCCGTCTCCATCTCAAACAAGTGGCATCATTCAGTCATTATCTGGTAATCAACAATATACTAGTATACTGATGGAATTGAAAAGATACCGTCAATACGGGACAATGTACTGCAATAAGCTCCTCAGCTGATTCTGCGGTCAATTTTGGGAACTTCATCAGTTTTTACATTACTTCAGTTCCAGCCAAGACACAACATGCCTCCCAATTTCGGTATTATCACTAAACCACCCATCCAGTGTTTTGCGACTACCATGTAGAAGAAGACAAATGTAGATTAAAATGTGTAGTTTGTCTTTTCATGGTTAATCCTCAAACATACATACCAATGACACTAGATAGTGTGGTACACGAATCTACATATTTCTAGCACTTCGATTATAGTGCATAATGTAAGATTATGATTTCCCATCATGCCATATGTGGATGGGAATCACAGAGCATTCTCTCATACTTAGGGTAACGATGGAGATTGAAAGATCTCTCCAAATTGTCTTTGACCAAAATTTCCTGCAACACAGTCACCCATTTAATTTTCAGTTGCACAAAAGTAGGGGGCCACTAAATGTGCTACATTCCAAGTCTCACGAAGAAGTGGAGAGAGCTGAATCCATAACTGCTGTTCAGCAAAGACTATTACACACCAGTCATAGAAATGGCACCCATCCACGTCCACAAGATCTCTCCTCATGTGCGCATGTTTTCACATTGACCAACCCCTTTACTTAGTTTCAAGGGAAAATAATGGAGGATTTGACCGAGAATTCAAGAAACTCTTTTTAAAGCATCAAATGTCATCGTACAACACTGAAATGTGCTGGAGGAGAAAAAATCTGTGTTACTCCTAGATTCGTGGTGTGGTTAATGTGAAAAAGAATGATTTTGGGCGGCCACTGTGGCCGAGCCGTTCTAGGTGCTTCAGTCCGGAACCGCGCTGCTGCTACGGTTGCAGGTTCGAATCCTGCCTCGGTCATGGATGTGTGTGATGTTATTAGATTAGTTAGGTTTAAGTAGTTCTCAATCTAGAGGACTGATAACCTCAGATGTCAAGTCCCATAGTACTCAGAGCCAATTATGAACCATTTTGAACTTCGTATATGAGGTCAAGGAAATTCACGCGGTGATCCCAAAAGTTTCGGCAGAACAGGTGACCGTGGTACGTATATGGCTTTCGAAGTGGGAAGAACTTTATGAAAAAAATTTCAGGTCTAGTTCTGCTGAAAAATTATCATGGCAATCTCCACCTGGGAAACAATATAATCAAGCTGAAGCCACTAGTACATAGTTAGTTGTCTTCGCCATAGTTTATCAATTTACTGGAATATGTGTTATACAAAACAGGATGTTTAGAAGATCGCCCGTCACAATTTGCGACCTCTTCTGAATTTTATTTGAAATTTTTGTTTTCGATTGTGTGTATTACTTTAAGAAATTTTACTCATTTTATGTCATAGTGTAAAAATAAATGTTTTAAGCTTTTCTTTATAGAAAATCCTTACTGTAATATTTTTGTATCATTATATGAGGTGCTTATTATTTTCAACTAACACAATTCACCTAAGTGAAATGGTGAACTAAAAAACAAAAATTTATGGATTTTAAAAGTAAAATAACAGTTATAAAGTAAAACTAACATATATAAAACAAATACTTACAGTAATAACGAATGCTGATTATATAGTTTTTGAGAAAGTTAATTATTATACAACTTTAATATGAAAACCATTTTTATACATCAGCATTTATGACATTCCCTGTATCTCTAATACGTCAAATTAGCTTTCGGGGTGGGGTCTACACCTTAAAAGTGAAATTGTGCACAAACGAAAATATACATACTGCACTATTTTGACGCCTCTACACACAAGCCAAATCTAGTAAATATCATTCATATACAGCTGCTAATGTTCTCTTGTTAGTAGCGGGAAAAATATTGGTGGCGCTACGTCATTACCGCATTCCTTTAGAATGTATAAAATATTTTGTGCCATCACGAACTAATTTCTTTTACTTTTTATAAGTAAAAAGTCCCGTGAAAAGGTATTAGTTTTGTATCAAATAGTATTACACATGGAACCTAGCTTAATCGAAAAATATTAACTCTTAATTAACCTTTGTATGAATATAATCGCTCCATTAGACGTCTGTAAGCTCATCAACTGTATGCAGCTCATTGGTATCAAAGCATGAACAATGAAAAGCGGAAGCACTGATGCGTGGGTATTAGGTTGAGTGGGCTTCGGACTTTGGCTTGTGCAGATGTGTGCTCAATTTTAATAACAGTTTATTTAACGTGCAGAGTATCACAATACAGAACATAAATCACTATGGTAAAGAAATTAGTTCTTTGTAGCCCAAATACACTTCAGCAGAGCTCAAACAATAACACAAAATATTCTTAAAATAACAATATCCAACACAGAATAAATAATACGGTCCTCCAATTGCCTACCAAACACAACACAACATAACAAGCAGGTGGATATTGAAGTCGGTTCTGTAATAGCGTGACGCTAGTCAGTTCTCATATAAAGAATAATGAACTCAACTAGGTTGGATACTGAAAAATATTGCCGCTAACCTGCTCTCCAACTACTAATTACACACAGTCACCAAGAAATCAACAAGTAACAACGGTACCTAACTAAATGATCAGTCATCCAGTTGCACAAATGATAAACCAGTTACATAAAACAATATAATAATTTTCATTTCACTTTAATGAACGTCTGTTTCGATAGAAACAATATCATAGCCGAATTAAAACTCACTGTTTTCAGGACAGAACCACTATTGTAATAGAAACAGTTTCAACTTTCATTCAATTAGCGCAGTCGCGCAGCGAGCATATACTAACTTCTTGGACTTGGTTACTGAAAAAGTATTCAGTGCCTCATGCGCTCTACGCTTTCCTCGACAAGCCGTTACAGAACACTCAAAAATATCCACAGCTCAGTGAAATACAACTAGCAGCACTTAATATTCTTTCAGATAGTTGTACATAACACTGTGCGTCGACTAGCAACCGAGGCCGCCAGTGTACCAACATTAACACCAGTGTCCTCTGATTGTGCTGCTTGTAATCCAGTGAGGCCGCCCATCGCTCCACTGCAGTGTTGGCCGTGTGACCGGAGAAGACGACACCAACTCCTTCACGTTGCTGTCCACACGACAGTGGCCCCTGCTGACCGCTGTCCTTCCAGTATCAGGTCCGCACCAGCTCCATGAGGCCCCTAGGACTTGGTCCCTTGCAGACGAGCCTCGTTCGTGTCTCTACAGGAAATGACGGCTACCACGTCAAGTCCTTGGGCCATTTACGCTGACATCAAAAGTGTCTGACCTGGGCGCTACACCCATAGAGTATAAACATCTATAGAGTGAGCATTTGTATGTGCTGAAGGAGAATTCTGTCTGCACCATTTCCTGCAGTTCAAGTCACGTGATTTTGGACGGTGCATTTTAGCCCGTATAATGCTTAGTGTACTTTCAGAGTTATTACCTCCCTGCTACAGATATATCAGCTTCAAAAGCACCGTGAAACTTTGTACACGCGTTTTATAGAGATCTTGGCAGTTTGATATGTGGAGAAAGGGTATTGTGCTTTTTAGTCACTGTCTCATAGCTACGATTCCATTCATTTACCTTTTTTCCGTTACAAGAAGATGTGACATCCAACAATATTTTGCTCCGTTTTCTGTTGCACTTATTCGTATTGTATAATTTCTGTTCTAACTAATTACGTCACGATGACATTGCATGGGGTGCTGAAGTGTCACGACGCATAGGGAACGGCAGCGAACAGGCAAAGAAACTGATGCACCAGCCTAATATAGTGTAGGGCCCCCGCGAGCATATAGAAGTGCCGCAACCCGACGTGGCATGGACTCGACTAATGTCTGAAGTAGTGCTGGAGGGGACTGACACCATGAATCTTGCATGGCGGCCCGTAAATCCGTAAGAATGCGAGGGGGTGAAAATCTCTTCTGAACAGAACGTTGCAAGTGTTTAAACTTAGAAGAGTGTTACTGAAGCCAATTTGTAGCAGTTATAGACGTGTCGGTTGTCGCATTGTACCGCCGAAATTGCCCTAAGTATATCGGAATGCACAGTGACTTGAATGAATGCATGTTATCAGACAGGTTGCTTACGTACGTGTCACCTGTCAAAGTCGTATCTAGACGAATCAGGGATCCCATATCACTCCAACTGCACACACCCTACACAATTACGGAGCCTCCACACGAACAGTCCCCTGCTGACGTGCAGGGTCCAGGGAGTCATGAGGTCGGCCCCATACCCGTATATGTCCATCCACTCGATACCGTTTGAAATGTGACTCTACCGACCAGGGAACATGGTTCCAGTCATCAACAGTCCAATGTCTGTGTAGACGGGCCCAGGCGAGGCGTAAACCTCTGCGTCATGAAGTCTTCAAGGGTATCCGAGTGGGCCTTCGGCTCCAAAAACCCATATCGATGACGCTGGTTTGCCGCTGACAGTTGATGACCCACCATTGAAATCTGCAGCAACTGTCGGAAGGTTTGCACTTCTGTCACATTGAGAGATTCTCTTCAGACGTTGTTGGTCCCGTTCTTGCACGATCTTTTTCCGGTCCCAGTGATGTCAGAAACTTGATGTTTTACCGAATTCCTGATATTCACGGTACACTCGTGAAATGATCGTCCAGGAAAGTTCCCACTTTATCGCTACCTCTGATGTGTCGTGTCCCATCGGTCGTGCGCCGACTATAATACCACGTTCAGACTGAAATATTGATAACCTGCCACTGTAGCATCGGTAACCGATCTAACAACTGCTCCAGACACTTTTCATTTTATATACGCGTTGCTGACAGCAGCGCCTTATACTGCCTGTTTACATCTCTCTCTATCTGAATACGCGTGACTGTAGCCGTTTCTTTGGTGCTTCAGCATATACAACTGTTATAGTACATAAGTGATTTACACCACTATTTACACCATTATTTTCAATTTTTCTTTATCACTCTTCTCCTTTTTCCAGAGAGGTGAGATATGGGAAAAAATTCCCATTTCATTAGAAAAATAAAACCATATACTGAGCACGAAAATATCAAAGCTCGAATTTTAAGCAATAAAATAAGTGACAGCCAACAATAAATTTACGTTTTGTATTGTACTTATTCACATTGTCGTATCTGTCTTAATGAACTACGTTAAACGACATTGTTTAGAGAGCCGAAAATCATGAAAAAATGCATTTGGAACAATGAAATTGTTACAGTAAATAAGATAATGACACCATCTATTTGACCATAATTTATTCCGTTTTTTACTCCTTGTTTACCTTTCGGGAAACTAGTATACAAAAATGACATAATTGAAGATACTGTCTCATGCAAAAGTACGCAACTACATATAATGGTTTTAGAACATGCGTAAATTATAGGAAACTTTGCAGTCTGATTGAATGTATAAATTTCTTCTTCATACGAACATAGCACAAATATGTGTACAGTGACTGGAAATTCAATCAAATACACTTGCAGATTTATAGAGCACTTGCAAGCAAATGGCTTAAAAGATCGCAGCAAGTACATATACAGTACTAGTCATTGTATTACCACAGTCGAACATGCCAATACCGAACTTCGATATTTCCTCCGACATATAAAGTGCCTCATATCAATATGATATTTACCGTTATGTATCTGTTGTACATACCTATAAAAGTAACTGTCTTCCTTTCATACACTTCTCTTTACTTCCGAAGCAACTGCAGTACTACGTCATAGCTATTACTAATACTGAACACCGAGTGGTGTGTCCCAGTGGTTATGACACTGGACTCGCATTCGGGAGGATGACAATTCTATCCCGCGTCCGTCCTTGCTCATTTAGGTTTCCCGTGATTTCCCAAAATCACTTCAGGCAAATGCCGGAATGGTTAATTTGAAAGGGCAAAGCCCCTTTTCTTCTCCATCCTTCCCTAATCTGAGCTTGTGCTCCGTCTCTGATGACCTTGTTGCCGACGGGACGATCAACACTAATCTTCTCGACTAATGCTCAAACGTGCGCAAAAGTATAACAAACAAGGTGAATACATGTGATATTAGAGATTGGCTATTACCGAAAAATTTACAGAAGCAGCTTCGCCTCAAACCACGTGAGTAGCCTGGTTTGAGTTGAGACAGATACATGTACTCCACGTATTCGACGTCCTGGCGTCGGACCACAGCTTGTCAGCCATTACCCGCAGCAGCTTCCGGCGCTGGCTCAAGTTGATGTTGCTTCTTCCTAACTCCAACCTTCTCTCTTCTCTCTCCCCCCCCCCCCACCCCCTTAGCGCTCCACCGGCCGTTACACACCTCGCTGACCAATGGGCAAACTCTGCCGTCGTGACAAAAAATGGTTCAAATGGCTCTGAGAACTATGGGACTTAACATCTGTGGTCATCAGTGCCCTAGAACTTAGAACTACTTAAACCTAACTAACCTAAGGACATCTCACACATCCATGCCCGAGGCAGGATTCGAACCGGCGACCGTAGCGGTGTTCCAGACTGAAACGCCAAGAACCGCGCGGTCACACCGGCTGGCGCCGTCGTGACAATAGCTGGCCACACGCGAACGGATTTCCGCCACGGGCCCGAACTGTGGGCCATTTCCGCGGATATTTCTCACGGATCCGGCCCGCCGATCTCCGGCCCGTCGTTTTTCACAAACGCACAGACTCCTCCCGTAGGATCTAACCTCTCAGATGTGGAGGTCGGTTATCTCCATGCGTGGCGCAAATCGCCAGTCTCGTGATTTATCGTCAGACTCAGATTGTGGCGCATGCTCGACGGACCAGTTGGCAAAGGCAACGGAATTCAGGAGCTATGACTGTATCTCGCTGAAAGTATTTCGTACAGAGCATCATTTTAAGACACTGTTTGATTGTAGTACGTTTGCAGATTTTGAAATTCCTACATATTGTTGAGAAGAAGTTCTTATGGACGATAGTCAGAAGAAAATTTTGGCAGTCCCACGGGATTTTTACGGCATGTACTCATATATTTCTCGAAATAAACATCGCACAAAATAGATCAAAACATGGATTACAAAATGGCAAGATTCCAGACGTACAAATTTCTCCTAATAAACACAACACAAAATGGGCCAAAATATGAATTACAAAAACGCAAAATTCCCGTTATGTGAATTTAACTCAGCATCGTGAGAATTCCTCAGAGAATCATGAAGATTCAGTATGTTACGAAGAGGTCTTTAATGATCGTTGTAAACTTAAGTAATTCTACACAGTAGTGAACTGGCGATGGTACATCGAAACATAAATATCGATATTCGATACAGTAGAATACTATTGTAGTTAATACTGGTACAAAATACCAACCAAATGAAAATATCGATATTCAGTATACAGGTCCATTTTTTACACTGCATACAAGCTGTAGGGGCTTATCGATGAAGAGATACGGAACAGAAAAAGTCTAAAGAACTTGAGATCGGAAATGGTTTGTTTCCATGCTAGTAACATTTATTCGATCATACGTTGTTATAGAGATAATGGTCTCCCTACTAAAGGGTGATCTGCTCCTCACACGTCATTCCCTAGCGCCCTCTCCTGCCACAATTATGTTGTGCCCGATTCACTTCTATTGCAGACTCGCCTTGTAGTGGATGTGATACAGCGTTGTACGCGATGGTTCCATATTTGAATCGAGAGATTGCGGACATCAGGTTTACTTAGGAAAATTCAAATGGCAACGGGCGGCTTGCTGCAAGATTCTATCAGGAGAACTACCCCCGCCGACAACAACCACACTATTCAATGTTTGTAACAGTATTCCGCCGTTTGTCTGAGACAGGGTTGTTTCAGGGAGCAGGAAATCATGACTTAGAGGAAAAGTGCTTAACATTGTTGAAGGTGACTGCTGTGTCAGTATCAGGCAGTTAGTCCGCCAGTACAAGGGAAGACAGATGATCATAGGGAACAATTTCCGTACACTTGTTACTGCCCTTAGCACTTTCAGAGTGTGTTGGGCTCACTAGCGACGGACTTTCCACATCGAGAGCAGTTTTGTTATTGGTTTCTTCACAAGGCAAACACGATTCCGGGATTTGTCATCCATCCTCTTCACAGATAAGGCCACTTTTAAGCGGAATGTTATCTTCATTTTTCATAACATTTATCTGATGGATAGTATGCGGAACTCCCATCGTATGGTGACAGCGAATCATCAGCATCGGTGCAGCCGGAATGTGTGTTCAGGGATAATTGACGACCTATTTTGGGACCTGTTTTCCTTCCACCTCGAGCAACAGGCATCAACTATCGGCTTTTTTGTGTGTGACATTGATTCCAGTGCTGGAAAATATGCCATTGATGATTTGAAGGGTTATGTAGCTGCTACATGATGGTTCTCGAGCCCCTATCGCCGTTGACGTCCGGACGCATCTTAATCGTGTCTTCCCTGGTCGATGGACCGGATGAAAGGGCCCAGTTGCGTGGCCTGCTGAGTCACCGGATCTCAACCTGTGCCATTTCTGATTGTGAGGCTATCTCGTATCTTGTATGCAGAGCCCATTCCAGATGTGGAGACTCTGCAGCAGCGTACTCATGCTGCCTTTGACGCTGTTCGGATTCAGCCTGGTCGATGTGAACGTGTAACACAACTTGTGACGGCGCGTACTCGCATGCATTGACGCCCATTGAATCCATTTTCGACACATACTATAACTGTTTCTGCATGGTACATCGCATATTATACCGTAGTGTCTGTAACAATGTATGATTGAATAAATTGTCTGCCGGCCGGGGTTGTCCAGCGGTTCTAGGCGCTCAGTCCGGAGCCGCGCGACTGCTACGGTTGCAGGTTCGAATCCTGCCTCGGCCATGGTGTGTGTGATGTCCTTAGGTTAGTTAGGTTTGAGTAGTTCTAAGTTTTGGGGGACTTATGACCTCAGCAGTTGAGTCCCATAGTGCTAAGAGCCATTTGAACCAATAAATTGTCTGCAGTATGAAAACCATTCATTTCTGGACATAAGTTCATCAGACTTTTCTCCCTTATGCTCTAGTCGATCAAACCCTAGAGTTAGTACGTGGTGAAAGAAATCACCCTGTATAGACGTCAAACATTTAGTACGTTGACACTGCTGGCCTGACTACGTTCGCACGATTCTGTGTAACTACAGCTGTGACTTTATGTTGAAGTTAATAACAGAAAACATGGTGAGTAGTAGGCCGTAATGTAGACGCTCTTCGTTTAAATCGTACTATTAGTTACATTCAACGAATTGTCATTTTCCAGCAAGATATTCGATATTTGTCATGTCGTAGTACTTACAGCGAAGTTCAGAGTATGATGTTTATCGTTATTTCCCTAAATTGGATCCATTCATGACAAGTCGTGGAAATTAACTGATCACACAATCCAAATAAATATCGTCTACATTACAGTCTGCTACGGGCCATGTTTTCTTTTATGAAGGATTTGAAGGTGGTGATTTCCCACAGAAACAAAATTTTATCATGAGGTGTTTTGAACTGTGTGCTAATTATTTCTTCAGAACATGAGAAATATATCCTGCGGTATGCCGTTATGTAAGTCGAAAAAGGTTCTAAGGAATCTGAATTTGTTTCATCCTTATCAGGAACCACGTAATTGACAGTAACTCCCATAAAACCGGTCTAAGGCGCTGCAGTCGTGGACTGTGCGGCTGGTCCCGGCGGAGATTCGAGTCCTCCCTCGGGCATATATATATATTATATATGTGTGTGTGTGTGTGTGTGTGTGTGTGTGTGTGTGTGAGTGAGTGTGTGTTGGTCCTTAGGATAATTTAGGTTAAGTAGTGTGTAAGCTTATAGACCGATGACCTTAGCAGTTTAGTCACATAAGGTTTCACACACATTTGAACATCCCATAAACCTTTTTCTTTTATGTGCTGCAGTCCATTCATCAGCGATTAATGTTACTGTATTTGGTTACTTAATTCCTACGTACTCCTACAGACTTTGCCAGTGACATGTTGTAAAGGTGGCAGGGGTAAAATACAGGGAGAGAAAGGCTATTTCCAGTTTGTACAGAAGGCAGATGGCAGTTATAAGAATCGAGGGACATGAAAGGGAAGCAGCGCTTGGGAAGGGAGTGAGACAGGGTTGTAGCCTATCCCCGATGTTATTCCATCTGTATATTGATCAAGCAGTAAGGGAAACAAAATAAAAGTTTTGGGTAGGTATTAAAATCCATGGAGAAGAAATAAAAAAATTGAGGTTCGCCGATGACATTGTAATTCTGTCAGAGACAGCAAAGGACTTGGAAGAGCAGTTGAATGGAATGGACAGTGTCTTCAAAGGAGGATATAAGATGAATATGAACAAAAACAAGACGAGGATAATGGAATGTAGTCAAATTAAATCGGGTGATGCTGAGGGTATTAGATTAGGAAGTCAGAGACTTAAAGTAGTAAGGAGTTTTGCTATTTGGGGAGAAAAATAACTGATGATGATCGAAGTAGAGAGGATATAAAAGGTTGACTGGCAATGGCAAGTAAAGCATTTCTGAAGAAGAAAAATTTGTTAACATCAGAAGAAGAATTTCTTAACATCGAGTATAGATTTAAATGTCACGAAGTCGTTTCTGAAAGTATTTGTATGGAAGTGAAACGTGGGCGCTAAATACACTCCTGGAAATTGAAATAAGAACACCGTGAATTCATTGTCCCAGGAAGGGGAAACTTTATTGACACATTCCTGGGGTCAGATACATCACATGATCACACTGACAGAACCACAGGCACATAGACACAGGCAACAGAGCGTGCTCAATGTCGGCTCTAGTACAGTGTATATCCACCTTTCGCAGCAATGCAGGCTGCTATTCTCCCATGGAGACGATCGTACAGATGCTGGATGTAGTCCTGTGGAACGGCTTGCCATGCCATTTCCACCTGGCACCTCAGTTGGACCAGCGTTCGTGCTGGACGTGCAGACCGCGTGAGACGACGCTTCATCCAGTCCCAAACATGCTCAATGAGGGACAGATCCGGAGATCTTGCTGGCCAGGGTTGTTGACTTACACCTTCTAGAGCACGTTGGGTGGCACGGGATACATGCGGACACGCATTGTCGTGTTGGAACAGCAAGTTCCCTTGCCGGTCTAGGAATGGTAGAACGATGGGTTCGATGACGGTTTGGATGTACCGTGCACTATTCAGTGTCCCCTCGACGATCACCATAGGTGTACGGCCACTGTAGGAGATCGCTCCCCACACCATGATGCCGGGTGTTGGCCCTGTGTGCCTCGGTCGTATGCAGTCCTGATTGTGGCGCTCACCTGCACGGCGCCAAACACGCATACGACCATCATTGGCCCAAGGCAGAAGCGACTCTCATCGCTGAAGACGACACGTCTCCATTCGTCCCTCCATTCACGCCTGTCGCGACACCACTGGAGGCGGGCTGCACGATGTTGGGGCGTGAGCGGGAGACGGCCTAACGGTGTGCGGGACCGTAGCCCAGCTTCATGGTGACGGTTGCGAATGGTCCTCGCCGGTACCCCAGGAGCAACAGTGTCCCTAATTTGCTGGAATGTGGCGGTGCGGTCCCCTACGGCACTGCGTAGGATCCTACGGTCTTGGTGTGCATCCGTGCGTCGCTGCGGTCCGGTCCCAGGTCGACGGGCACGTGCACCTTCCGCCGACCACTGGCCACAACATCGATGTACTGTGGAGACCTCACGCCCCACGTGTTGAGCAATTCGGCGGTACGTCCACCCGGCCTCCCGCATGCCCACTATACGCCCTCGCTCAAAGCCCGTCAACTGCACATACGGTTCACGTCCACGCTGTCGCGGCATGCTACCAGTGTTAAAGACTGCGATGGAGCTCCGTATGCCACGGCAAACTGGCTGACACTGACGGTGGCGGTGCACAAATTCTGCGCAGCTACCGCCACTTGACGGCCAACACCGCGGTTCCTGGTGTGTCCGCTGTGCCGTGGTGTGATCATTGCTTGTACAGCCCTCTCGCAGTGTACGGAGCAAGTATGGTGGGTCTGACACACCGGTGTCAATGTGTTCTTTTTTCCATTTCCAGGAGTGTAGTTTGGACAAGAAGAGGATAGAAGGTTTCGGAATGTGGTGCTACAGAAGAATGTTGAAGATTAGATGGGTAGATCACATAACTAATGAGGAGGTATTGAATAGAATTGGGGAGAAGAGGAGTTAGTGGCACAACTTGACAGGAAGAAGGGACCGGTTGGTAGGACATGTCTGAGGCATCAAGAGATCACAAATTTAGCATTGGAGGGCAGTGTGGAGGGTAAAAATCATAGAGGCAGACCATGAGATGAATACACTAAGCAGATTCAGAAGGACATAGGTTGCAGTAAGTACTGGGAGATGAAGAAGCTTGCACAGGATAGAGTAGCATGGAGAGCTGCATCAAACCAGTCTCAGGACTGAAGACAACAACAACAACAACAACAACAACATGTTGACATACTGAATGATCGGTCTTGTGCCGGTTGTTCGCGTTGTCCTCAGACGACACTTGGACGGCGTGACTCGCTGCAGTCTGTCCGTCGAAATACAGTGCGAGAACGACGCGAACAACTTGCACAAGAACGCTTATTCAACGTACTCCTTCCTTGCTGGAGCGGCAAACGAGGCCGTCAATATTTTTCGTTCATTAAGTTAACAAAAGTCTTTAGGGTTGGTATTTTATAAAAAGGGGCAAAAAGTATATTTCACCACAGTATAAAAAAGCACAAAAGGTATGCAAATACGAAATAAATTCGTTTCATTTATTTTTTGTCGTCTTTCCTTATTTCTGTAAACAAAATAACAATTTTCAAAGCAGCGGCTTTACCTCATTGTGTACAATCTGAATAAGCAGCTGAAGAAGTTGAAGCAACTGGTGGACTAGGAGTGTGAAGTTTACTTCCTATACTACCAGCCTTCGATTTTGAAGCCATTTTTTATCGACGAGCCTGTAGCCGTCCATTCCTGGTTAAAAGTTCGGATACTGCTACTTTAATGAGCTTTTAAGCTCGTGGTGTTACCGTAAGTTCAGAGCACCTTCCCACAATAACTTCACTAAGTACTTTTACTCTCGTTTGTTCTAAAATAAGTATACGCATTGCTTTTGAAATGCATTGCCTTATTTACTATTTTTCCCCACTGCAAAATCACTAATATAAATACACATCGATCGACGAGCAACAGAGATAGAAATATTTCGAAAGTTACATGTCTACCAAACTTACTTTCGAGTGAGAGCAGATTACGAAAATACGCAAGTGTCAACAGTCAAAAATTCTCTGGGAGCCTCAAAGTAAAAAAAAAACCCTGCATCTGGTGTTCCTATGTTTTGAATATTTTCATACTAAAACGAATGAGGACCTGAGTCCTCTCTGCTATGACTTATATGATGATAATAAAACTGTCCAATTATATTGCCACGAAATATCGGTGTTATCGGCATAAGTACCGATAAAAAGTGGAAACTGACGTTTGGATACATCGCTGTCTTACATCTGAACCCTGTAGTGAACATTGTGTAAGCAAATTTTTATTGGCACAAAGGATAGGAGGGGTATGTCTATATATCTCAACCTTCCCGTTCCTCCCGCCCCCCTTATGTTCACCATTTTACATTTTTTTCAGGCAGCCTTCTACTTTGTGAACTTTTTTCTGAAAGTAACGCCGATGTTTTTTTTTTTTTAAATCCGTATTTGCAACTAAACGAAAATGCATATTTTTGCTACAAAACGCGTTTTGTTTCATTGAAACAAGGGAAGCTGTTTTTATTTGCGATATTTTGTGTCTTATTTTCGCTCACATCTGGAAACGCCATCTGTTTACATATTTTTGAGTATTCCCTCGTTTTGGTATTGCATCTTGTACCATAACTGCAAATAGCCATTAAAATAGCTTGTGTAATTATATAGCAACTATGGACAATAAGGCCACAAAAAATGAAGTATTTCCTTTCTGAATCTTTATTTCAAATTTTGTAGCTTATATTTTGTAACACTTTGGACCATAACTGAAATACTGTCTATAAATTTTAGACCACCTTTCTGTGCGCCATGTATCATACGAACTTGCTCATGTAACGGTCAAGTGTCAATTTTCAACAAACAAAATATTTCATGGTAAAATTCTGTAAGTTTATTCATGTTATCATAGGTGCATCCTTTCACTATACATGGTGTTACAAAAAGGTACGGACAAACTTTCAGGAAACATTCCTGACACACAAATAAAGAAAAGATGTTATGTGGACAAGTGTCCGGAAACCCTTGATTTCCATGTTAGAGCATCAACATGTTAGTGTTCATCACGAACGTGGTTTTGCAGTCAGTGCAATGTTCACAAATGCGGAGTTGGCAGATGCCCATTTGATATATGAATTAGCACGGAGCAATAGCCGTGGCGCGGTACGTTTGTATCGAGACAGATTTTCAGAACGAAGGTGTCCCGACAGGAAGACGTTCGAAGCAATTGATGGGCATCTTAGGGAGCACGGAACATTCCAACCTATTACTCGCGACTGGGGAAGACCTAGAACGACGAGGACACCGGCAATGGACGAGGCAATTCTTCGTGCAGTTGACGATAACCCTAATGTCAGCGTCAGAGAAGATGCTGCTGTACAAGGTAACGTTGACCACGTCACTGTATGGAGAGTGCTACGGGAGAACCAGTTGTTTCCGTACCATGTACAGCGTGTGCAGGCACTATCAGCAGCTGATTATCCTCCACTGGAACACTTCTGCGAATGGTTCATCCAACAATATGTCAATCCTCATTTCAGTGCAAATCTTCCCTCTACGGATGAGGCTTCATTCCAACGTGATCAAATTTAAATTTTCACAATTAACATTTGTGTGCTGACGAGAATCCGCAAGCAATTGTGCAATCACGTCATAAATACAGATTTTCTGTGAAAGTTTGGGCAGGCATTGTTGGTGATGTCTTGATTGAGCCCCAAGATCTTCCACCTACGCTCAATGGAGCACGTTATCATGATTTCATACGGGATACTCTACCTGTGTTGCTAGGACATGTGCCTTTACAAGTACGAAACAACATGTGTTTCATCCACGATGGAGCTCCTGCACATTTCAGTCGAAGTGTTCGTATGCTTCTCGACAACAGATTCGGTGACCAATGTTTTGGTAGAGGCGGACCAATTCCATGGCCTCCACGCTCTACTGACCATAACCCTCTTGACTTTCATTTATGGGGGCATTTGTAAGCTCTTGTCTACGCAACACCGGTACCAAATGTAGAGACTCTTCGTGGTCGTATTGTGGACGGCTCTGATACAATACGCCATTCTCCAGGGCTGCATCAGCGCATCAGGGATTCCATGCGACGGAGGGTGGATGCATGTATCGTCGCTAACGGAGGACATTTTGAACGTTTCCTGTAACAAAGTGTTTGAAGTCACGCTGGTACGTTGTGTTGCTGTGTGTTTCAATTCCATGACTAATGTGATTTGAAGAGAAGTAATAAAATGAGCTCTAACATGGAAAGTAAGCGTTTCCGAACACATGTCCACATAACATATTTTCTTTCTTTGTGTGTGAGGAATGTTTCCTGGAATTTGGCCGTTCTTTTTTGTAACACCCTGTATATGTAGCAAATAAATCCTCCTGCACTTCAAAACCACTGGGCAACTCACGGAGCCTGTAAATGTTGCAATGTGGCCTGTCAGTGAAACCCTCACTTTCGTGCCCAGCTGGGGTTCCGTGTTCACCATTTCCGAGAATTGCAGGTGAGAGCCAGCAACGCTTCGGCAGAGTCTGCAGGTTTAGTGCAACCTTTTGGAAATTCCCGTGGCCCGTCGTTAAGTTCCGGTCTCAGGTGGGTAAGCTGTTGATACATGGCCACCGGCGACGCACAGCAGGATTACCAGCCGCTCTGACGGCGGAAGATATTTTCAGTTGCTCGTCGTATAGCAGACTGGCCGTAGCCATCCGTTTCCGCTCGCAGCAGCGAGACGCGGGCTCCTACGGCGGTCACATATCCCGCGGCTGCTCTAGCGACACCAATGCCACATAGTCAAGAACGTGTTCTCTGGCTCCGGGTAAAATAGCCGTGACATTCGACACGGCACAGTATTTTACTCGTGGAGAGTTTATTAAAAGATTAATTTAAACGTAGTGAAATGGAAGGCGATACACCGGAGAAGCTTTAACGTGAGCCACGTGGTATTCGTTTATTCATCTACATATACATATACATTTATACTCCGCAAGCCACCCAACGGTGTGTGGCGGAGGGCACTTAACGTGCCACTGTCATTACCTCCCTTTACTGTTCCAGTCGCGTATGGTTTGCGGGAAGAACGACTCCCGGAAAGCCTCCGTGCGCGCTCGAATCTCTCTAATTTTACATTCGTGATCTCCTTCGGAGATATAAGTAGGGAGAAGCAATATAATCGATGCCTTATACATTGCGCTCCATAAATTCCATCAGGAAAGACAATCTTTAAGTATGTGCAATGAGGCAGTGAGACAAGTAATGTACCAGCGGAATGACGCCCCTGTCGAAGTACAAAAAAATGCAAATATGTTCCTACTTATTTTGAAAGATTCTAACTGAAAGTGGTTTACTAGCATTATTATACTGTAAGGTATCAGGCAAATCAAACACCTTCCATGAAAACCCTGACATGATAAGCAAATCCTGTAGTATGTCACATAGCTCCGAATAAATCGTGACATTAAATTAACCAAAGTAATACGAGTAACGATTGAGCAAATGGAAGACCACAGACTAACACAAGAATGCCTAAATGCATGTCGTACCTTCCCACCGTGAGACCGACGCAGTTCCGAGGGGAGAAATGAGAACAGAAGCCGAGAGCAGAACCGTGTTAAGCTAGAAGGCCTACGATAAGGGACGGACTGGACACCCACGTCGCCAGCCTACCTCTAAGACCACCACCAGCACGTTTTAGGGTGAGTTTTTCGCGTCTCTGTTACGTCAAGGACCACCCCCCAGCCCATGTTAAAAGCTAGAGCCCTCCAGAAGAACAGTATAGTTCTCACGATAACGCTAAAAGGACCACACCAGCTGCAGGTTTTAGAGTGAGACTTTTTAGCGTCTCTGCTATTTTGCAAACTTTAAAAACATTGCCCCACCACAAAAAGTATAACGTTTCTCATTGGATAGACAGAATTTTTGTAGGCGGAGCTTAAGGTTAACATTGAGACCCTGATTGGCCAGATGAAAACACAGCCAGATAGTTTTTTCTTTAAACTAACTTCGGTAAATGTAGTAAGGAGAAGTTAGAGAGAAGTTGCTTCCGAGACGGCGAGGTTAGCGGAGCTGCGCCGGCCGCCGCCCCCTGCCAAACACCGACAAGGTAACGAACGCACGCGATGCTGCATTTTTTAGCGCATAAGGCTTCACTCAGAACTGCAAAAGTCTCATCTGTTAAACCCCCTTTTTGGCTAATACTAGTGACGATCGTTAATTAAAACTCATGGTGTTCACATTTGCCACTTGAAGTAAAGATCTGAAACGTGATGATATTTCTTTATATAGTTATTGAGAAGCCACATCAGCCACTGCAATTTACAAAATAGATAAGTTATTAAAGATAACTGAGGGTCACTGTAGACCATTTTGATAGTTTTTCTCTTTTGTGAAACTTAATTTAAACCTAGATTATAGATGTGATATGGTATAGGTCATCCTTCGATCGATTGTAGAACTTGGACACCCATTCAGGGAATATTCGTTCACATTTTTGTTGAACGCAGTTTGTTTTTACCATCCTGTTTTAAAACATCTCTTTTTATCAATAGTGCAACTTATAAACAATGTTTTGTGAGTAGAATAAAATTTCCAATGGTAAACGTAACTGCTTTTTCGACGTCATTTTACCAGCTAACTAAAAATAGGAAAGCCTTGAACCCCTTCCACTAAATTTAGTTAGTATTAAGATTCTTTTACAGGGAGTGCAGTGGAGTTGACGCAGAGATCATTGAGTGTTTGGTTATATCATCGCTAGTCTCACCGAACTCTTCTGAATTCTACATGTCATGTGTGGTCTGGCGTCTCCTTACCAGCAACAGGTCCCAGGTTCAAACTAGTTAATTCCCTAAAAAACACGCTCAGAGCGTGGTAGGGAGACACGATACAGAACAAACAGCCACCACCATGAATGTTTAGAATACCTTCCTCAGCACCTTTAAGAATTATCGCACAAATTTTGACATTCAAAGATGCTCACGCTTTTTATTTTAAAATGCAACTCACCTCAAAAGCTCACAAGCCCTCGAAACTCTAACTTACTCACACCCACTAATCCATCGGTGCTAGTCCCTAAAACCCATCAACTCCCAGTTGCCCTTTCTCACTCACTCATTCGGCACAATTCATTGTCATTATTCCTTTGTGGCTTTCAAACTGTTGCTGTCTGCCGTGTCACAGCCACAGCTCCTTACCTCCTTCGTTCTGTCCTACTACTACGGTCTTCTGTCACTGTCTCCCTCTGGCTCTCTCTCTTACTGCTAATATTTCATTCCCTCTGTTGCTGTATCTTCTCACTGTCACTATTTCTTTGTTCCTCATAGTCACATACACTCTCTTTCTCATTATCACTGGTTCTCACTTATTTCCATTTTCCCTCTCTCCTTATTCCCCACCACCACCCGCTTGACACTACATACTTACTCATTACCTAGCACAGTTCCTTTACTGTCAGCTGTGTTCCATTGCCAATGTTTTCCACATTTTCTCTCACACTGCCATTGCCCCTTCCCCCCTTTCTATACCACAACCACTGCCAACTACCCTCCAGCCTTTATTAGTTTTCCTACTCTTTGCCAATGCCACTGTCTTCTTCTATCCCAAAATAGAAAGCACGAAAGTGTTCACATGTCAAATATTTTTGGAAAATTTTTAAAGGTGCTAAGTAACGTATAATGAAGTAGCCGATACCCCACATTTTAATAAACGGGAATATATTGGCATTTTTTGTGTTCCAAAAGGACCACTTTTCCGCTGCTTTCCTTCTCGTCCAAGTTGCAGAAGGACATGTAACTCGTATGAAGATAAATGTATGGGTCAGTAAAATTGAGGTACTTTACTTATGTGAAATTTAGATAAAACTAATTTTACACCGGATTTTAAGTATTTCAGTATTACAACATGTGGGTTCACAGATGATAACGTAAACACTTTACAGTACATTTCTCAGCGCTGCATCACTTTATAAACTACCTTTTCGCTTCACATCGGAGTACAAGTAGGGTAATGTTGAACCTCTTTATCGCAGAAAGAGATAAAGGTATCAAAAAATTTTCAAGGCTGTTCGAGATTGGGACCGTAGGAATACATCGTAAATATTACAGCCATTTGCTACGTGTACCCATCTCGGATCCCGCGGCTGGGTTTTGGTGCTAAAAAGTAAGTTTTTGAACTATTTTTCGATGACGAATAAAGAGTTTAGAAAACTGGGTGTGGTTCCTTTAATTAAATTCCTTGATAATGTACGGTTCAAGTTTGAGCAATTTGCTGCTGTTATTTATTATTTAGATTAGGCGCCATACCTGAATTTACGTAGAAGTTGGGTAAGTATAAACGTCTGTATCTTGGAAAAGGATAAAGATATGAGGAGAATTTTCAGAGTTATTCGAGACGGGTATCTTATGAATTTATCGTAACAATTTCAGGTAATTGGTGTGAACAGCCGTCATGGAATCGACGTCTGGGGATGGGTCCACTGATGACGGTGAAAATATTGTAAAAGAAATCTTTTTGTGGGGTTTCCGAAGAACCGACGATGAACCAACGATATCTCCATACATCTCATGAAGTTCACCGTAGACCACATCACGTCCAAAGACAACCAACCGATTTTCTCTATTTGCATTTGCCAAAGAAGAGGAAGTGTGTAATGGGAGGGTTGCCCAGAAAATAAGTTCCGATTAGTCGCGAAATGGAAACCACCGGGAAAATCTGGTAAAATTTTGCACAGATGTGTTGGGCAGTGTCTCTAGTATGCCAGTCGATCATGTCGCGTCGCATTTTTCAATGTTAAGTGAACAGTGAGCACATACAGATGCATAGGGAATAGCGTCTCCCGCCAAGTATGAGGGCCTGGTTAGAGATTTCGCCTGTGTCATGCAGCCCACATAGCACAACTGTAGAGCAGTTCCTTCTTCATGCCAATTCTCGGCCGCACACTACAGGGGTAATGAAAACGCTCCTGCACCGTTTCCGATGAGAAGTGTTTGATCACCCTCAATGCAGTCCGTAACTGGCTCCACCTGAGTCATCTCTGCTCACAATAACCGCTGGCTATGAAGACAAAATTTTTCCACAGACAACGAGCTGCAGACTAGTGCAGATAACTGGCCGAAAGCACAGGCGGCTGCTTTCTATGACGAGGATATTGGAAAGTTGACACAACATTACGACAAAACTCGAAGTAGGAGGGGTGACTACGTAGAGAAGTAGGTGGAAAGTGTACCTAATTGTTGCAAATAAAACGTTTCAAGTTTTCACTGTGATTTCCATTTCGCGACCGGTCGGAACTTACTTTCTGGACAACCCTCGTATGACAGATACTATACTGTATGACAGTGACACTAACAGTCCTCCTGTTTCGTATGCAAATGGTTCCTAGCCCTGAGTTTTCTGCGGGCTACTGCTGTAAAGTATACCAACAACAAATCGTGAGTACTCAGTGGGAAGGTACTGAAAATAACTAGGGTTTACTAAATCAGGCAATAACCAGTTACTTCGAAAGAGCTGCTATTCTACCTCTTACGCAATTCTGCTGCTGATTTAATCTAATACTTGAAAGTAAAAATTTATGTAACGTACACATTCGACAGAACACTATTACACTTCAGTAAAGAGAGAAAGTAAAAATCCGCATCAAAATGAATTTCAACATAAACCATGTTTACTCAGGTGTAAATATCTGATATATTATATGAGTTGCTAATAAAGTACTCTTTTGCTTTGATTATAAATAGCGTTTTACAGTTTTCTGCCTCATGTCCGTCGACAACCTTTATAAACTTTAATCTCTGTGATCAGACTCAGAGCACTGCGCGTTGTCGACTAGCTGGTCATCCCCTGCAATACGGCGTCATTGGGATGCGTATGGAAGGCCAAGGGGTTGTCACATCGCTCAGTCTAGCACTGTCGGCTTTCCCGACTCATTCAGGTGCCTCCTCATTTAGCATCGCGAGGGTGGACTCCGTTCCAGTCTTTCACCAAGGATTAATGCCTTGTAGTACCAGCAACTGAATCTAAGTCATCGACCTTGCACTCAAATACCCTACGAAGAACTACGGTTACTGCATCAGCTAACGTGGACAAAATGGACTACACCGAAATTATACAGTTGCACAAAACTTGCTCCACTGCCAAGAAGCATAGAATACTATAACTTGGACCATACAAACGAATACTGTTATAGTACAGTACAGAATGAAGCTGAAATATACGCAGTGAGATTAACAGAAGCGACACTGTTTTTGAAAGATAATGGTTACTGTTATGTATGAAGCGGAACTATGGGTGTCATGGACAAAGGGTGACTGGGCTGAGTAACGCAATTTCACTCTTAGTCTGATCACGAGGTGTGGCCATTAATTGCACGCGTTGATCACGTAAGCTGACGTGAGAATCAATGAACTATACTTGATGGGATGTATCTGGAACATATTAGGTGATTAGAAAGTTTGTAGACAGAAATAAAATTAAATACTTACCTTTAATTCACCATAAGCGGTGAAAGTCGATCTTGACTTTGTACAATAATATTTGCAAGTGCATTTATATACGAAACTGCGAATACTTCTTTACAATTCTGATTGCTTCACGAATATAGATCAGTTGTCACTGCATAAACTGTATGTGGCACCTGGCTAGGTCGCAGCTATTGACTTAGCTGAAGGCTATGCTAACAAGCATCTCTGCAAATGAGATCTCTGAAGCTATAACGAGTGAACAATTCCTATTGAAGTCGTCTGCAGAACTGGGCCGTGAGCTAGCTTGTCTCGTAAGACCAGCACAGTGGGCGGCGCTCGGTCTATTAGCGTCGACAGTGGCGATTCACGGGTCCGATGCGTACTGACGGAGCGCGGCCGATTTGAAGCCTACAACCTAGCAAGTGTGGTGCCTTGCGGTGACACCACAGTTACTCTGAAGTTACCGCGATTTGTGAAGGTCTACTGTAAGTCACAAATGGCGGGACATGGTTCTTAATGTGATGCGTGATGTCTTCAAATTGGTCCCATGCTGACCACAATGTCGGTAAGGAGTTTCTGTGTTAGGACATCCCATTCCTCCAACACCGTGGTTGCCAGTTGCTGGGTTGCTGGTTCATGTAGTCAGGCTGCAGTACGTCCACCATCATGTCCTACATGTGCTCGATGCGATCTACGGTGAGGAACGTGCATGTCAGTAAATTCGCCTTATATCCTGTCGTTCCAAGAGGTCCACAACCTCCGCTGTTCGGTGCAGCCGCGCATTGTCGTCCATAAAAAATAAAGTCAGCGCCGAATGCTCCCCTGCAAAAGACGCACATTGGGATGGAGTACAGTGTCACAATAACGTTTATCGATTAATTTACCGTGTTCAATAGAGGTCAGTACGCCAACCTAACTGAACCGTGATTTATTTTCAAAGAATGTTCTTAAGAATATATTTTATTTACTAGCGATTCGTCAAGAACATTAACATATTTAATCACACTATGTAAGCATGGAAGTAGTTGCCAGGGAGTAACTGATGATATCATAACCAAATTCCGTTTAACAAATGGGAATTTTATTCGCTTTAATAGGGCCTAAAAGCAATTCTTTACGGAAATACATTTTAAATTATAACCAGAAAGCACCCGCTAAATATCAAAGTTGCAATTTATTCAGAGGTAGAAAGAAACAAGTTTTGACTGTATGGGCTTTCGGGCAGGCAATCTAGCTGCTCCCTTTTGACACGGCCGTATTTACGACCGCTCACAACAGCCTCTGAAAAACAACACTGGTGCAAATCTGCAACACACCAGTTAACTTTAAACTAAGAGTTTTAACAATTTACACAAGCACACAAACTATGCACCCCCCCCCCCCACCGTAGGAGGGATGGTACAAACACTAACAATTAAAATATTAACCTTCCCACCGAAGGTTCAACTTGATTTCAACTTTCAGGAAAAGTCGTACGGTGAAAGGGTGGCAACTTTATATACTAAAATGATCATTTAAATAAAAGCCCACGAAATGCCATCTTATGACATTCTGCAAGGTTGGCCAAACAATAGTTAAGATACTCTACAGTACACAGATGCCGCCTCTCAAGATCAGGGCCAATAATATCAAAGTTTCCACAGATCAAAACATGTTTCAGGTATTAGGACGTTACACTCGAAGCAATAAATTCGCTAACACACCAAATCCGACAAACATGACAGAGGCAGCTACTAACGTACTGCACATTGATAGGGAGATTACCGAACAACCCGAACCGCAGGTTGCTCTAACCCGCCCCTACTCCACAAGGGAAAAACGAACCACCCAATTTATAAACGACCACCTTCCCGCGAGTGGGCAAACGGAGAAGAACGGTGGGTCGTCCCCAAAGCAAAACGGCTGGTGACCTCACCAAGAAAACAAGTAGAATTTAACAAGAGTAAATCAAACAAGATATCACCAATCACTTAACTTCTAATAAACTGCGATTTCTCTAGAAGACCAGGCGCAGCACCCCCAAATAGCTCTCCCGAACCGCTGCCAGCCGCTTCAAAGCACGCAGGAAGGAGCGCCGATCTCCCGTGTCACGGTGTCGCACCGGCCAGACCGATGTGGTGGGTTGACTCCTGTTGCTCTCGTGTCAACCGCGAAGTCACTACCCCTCGCTATACGCCGCGGTCAACTGGACTCACGTGGTGACCTCACATGCGCCGATGCTCAAGACGGATAAGTCATCTTGTGTCTCAGTGCGCGACCGACCGACCAACCGATAGATCCAACCGCCAAGACCCAGACTGGCGGTCGAACGCGCAGTCTCAAATGCGGGAAATAAGCCCCTACCGGGCGATCACTCGCTGAGTTCCCTTACTGGTGGAGTGGAAATTCTCTCATTTCGCTGGCTTTAAAGGTTGATCTGAACGACAGACATACTACCACTCCTAACGGCAGACACACAGTAACTGCTTAACAAACCCGGACGAGAAACAGACTAGAAAGCTGGGGACGAGAGACTGACCCGGACTGACCGACTGGCGAGCTCATAGCGCCCCTTAAATGCACGTGAACAGGCAGCCTTTCTCCTTTCCCACCAGAGGGAGACACCAAAGCTGCGACTGCCACAGCGGCGCCATCGCCAGAAACGGAGGGCGACTGCTTCACACCACGCGCTGTGGCGCACTCTTAAAAACAGCAATTTTTACCACGGCTCAGTAAGATTAGGCCCCCCGACACCGTAATACCTGGACCTCCTAAATGTCCATATTCGACAATGTTTCAGCCTGCATTCCGAGTTCTGGCGTCTCTGCATATCGCTGTACGTTCAGCATTGTCAAGCATTATCCTTCTGGTGGTATAGATGTTAAGAAGTGTGGAGACATAACGCTCTATGAGTGTACTTACCTCCAAGTGTTTGAACACTGTACACTCACCGGGACATGTTATTGTGATGTTGTACTCCTTCCATACGTAGGTCTTCTCATTGGTACATACGGCCCTGATTTCATTTTGATGGGTGGTAATGCGCGACCTCATCGAACAGCACAGGCGGAGGAGCTTCTGGAACGAGAGGATATTCGTCGAAAGGCTCCGCCTGCCCGTTCTCCAGATTAAAATGCCGTTCAGCACGTGTGGGATCATGCACCGACGGCCCTCCACCGCAAGTTAACTACGCTCTTGCAGGAATGGAACACACTACTGTCAGAACACATTACTAACCTCCTGGTCATCAGGGGAGCACGTTACAGAACAGGCGTTGCTCTCCCTTGTGATCACACACCTTATTTAGAAATATACACTGTCTTTAATAACGTCCAGGGGAAGATCACAAGACACAATGATTTTAATGTAATTACTATATTTGAATAAAAGAGTCATTTCTGTTCATTTCATTGCGTATTTCTTTAAATTACCTTCAGTACCACTGTAGCAGTTCTTTCTACATATGATCGAAATTTCATCGACTTCGAGTGATAATATTTGGCATTACCCAAGCATTTTCCCAGAAGATTATGCCATGGGACACTACAAAGTGAAACTACTAAATAATTCTAGGAATAGGTTCTCCAGTCAGTATTCCGTAGTCCAGGGGTAACGTCTTGACTAACGGCCCTCGGCCGAAGGTTCGAACCAAGCCACTGCTTAAATTCTGAATAAAAATCATCAGCAATGGTGGCCGAAGACCTCTTTCAGATAAAGTCACCCTCGTCCTGCAAACGGTCATCTCAAACAGGGCGGATGTTCAGAGCACTTTTACCATTGCGGTGAAAAACGGTCACTAAAGGCGGAAGAATCAGCAATGATCGACGACATGAGGATTTGGAAAGCAATGGAAACCACTGCATTAAAGACACATGAAGTGTATCCACTCGAAAAAATGTCGTGATAATCTCTCCATTGGCAAAACATTCCGGAGTCGTACCTCATTCGGACCTCCGAGAGGGGACTGTCAAAGGGGAGATGACCGTGAGAAAAACACTGAACAACCAACAAAAGGGTAACGTTCTATGAGTTGGGGCGTGGAAAGTCAAAAGTCTTAACGCTGCTGGGAAGCTAGGAGATCTGAAAATGGGAATGCAGAGGCTCTAGCTAGATATTGTGGGGCTCAGTGAAGCGAAATGGAAAGAATATAAGGAAATCGGGTCAGACGAATATAGGGTAACCACAACAGCAGCAGAAAATTGTATAACTGGAGTAGGATTCATTATGAAAAGGAAGAAAGGACAGAGTGAGTTAAAACTAATATTTCAGTAATAGGGTTGATCTCAATATAATCGACAGCCGACCAATACCGGCAATAGGCCAGGAATATGAGCCGATGTCGGAAGCAGAAAGACGCAAAGTGTATGAGAAAACTGAACGGGTAATTCAATACCTAAAAGGAGATGAAAACCTAACAATGATGTGGAATTGGAATGCGGTTGAAGATTTCAGATATTGGGCTTTAAAGCGTACCCAAGGGCAGATACAGACTCTGATCACAATTTACTAATGATGAAGAGTAGGCTGAGGTTTAAGAGAATAATCGAGAAGAATCATTGCTCAAAGGAGAGGGATACGGAAGTACTAACGGAGGAAGGGATATGCTTGAAGTCCTCTGAGACTGCAAATGCTCCGATAATGAATATTTCAGTGAGCAGTTCAATTGACCTGGAATGGACATCCCTAAAGAGGACAGTCACAGAAGCTGGAGAGAAAAATGTACGTTCCAAGAAGGTAACTGTGAAGAAACCATGGGCAACAGAAGAAATACTTCAGGTGAAATAAACTGGAATTGCAGAAAAGCAAAGGCGAAATGGCTGCTTGAGCATTGGACGACTTAAGAGCAAGTAAGGTAAAAGGGATTGATAACATTCCATTAGAATTACTGAAAAACATTGAGGAAAGTGACAATAAAAAGACTATAGTCGTTTGCATGTACAGTGTGGGAGACGCGAAAAATTCGAAGATAGCAAGAGGCAAGAACTGTGAGAATTACGGCACAGTCAGCTTAACAGCTCATGCATCGAAGTTGCTGATATGAATAATACGTAGTACAGGAGAATGGAAAACAAAACTGAATATCCGTTAGATTACGATTAGTTTGGCTTTAGAAAAGGTAAAGGCACCAGAGAGGCATTTCTGAAGTTTCTGTTGATAATGGAAGTAAGACTGAAGCCAAGGCAAGGCACGTTCTTAAAACCTTCGACCGTGAAAAAGCGTTTTTTTTTTTTTTTTTTTTTTTTTTTTCATCAGTTTTCTGACTAGTTTTATGTGGCCCGCAACGAATTCCTCTCCTGTGCCAACCACTTCATCTCAGAGTAGCACTTGCAACCTACGTCCTCAATCATTTGCTGGATGTATTCCAATCTCAGTCTTCCTCTACAGTTTCTGCTCTTTACAGCTCCCTCTAGTACCATGGAAGTCATTCCCTGATGTCTTAACAGGTATCCTATCAAGCTGACCCTTTTGGTTATCGATATTTACCACATATTCTTTTCTTCTCCGATTCTCTGGAGAACCTCCTCATTCCTTACCTTCCTGCTCACCTAACTTTCAACACCATATCTCAAATGCTTCGATAGTCTTCTGTTCAGGTTTTCCCACAGTCCTTGTTTCACTTCCATAAAATGCTGTGGACCAAACACACGTTCTCTTAAATTTATTTCTCAAATTAAGACGTATCTTTGATACTAGTAGACTTTCCTTTGACAGGAATGCCCTTTTTGTCAGGGATAGTCTGCTTTTGATACCCTCCTTGCTCCGCCTGCAGTTAGTATTTTGCTGCCTAGGTATCAAATTTACCTTCATCTACTTCGAGGCCTTCACTCCTGAGGTTTAGTTTCTCGCTTGTCTCATTTCTGCTACTTATCATTACTTTCGTCTTTCTTCGATTTACTCTCAGTCCGTATTTTCCAATTAAAATACAGCTCATTCCATTCAGCAGATTATGTAATTCTTTTTCAATTCCACTCAGGATAGCAATGTCATCAGCGAATAGTATCATTGATATCCTTCACCTTGACTTTTAATTCCACCCCTGAATCTTTCTTTTATTCCATCATTGCTTCTTCGATGTACGGATAGAACTGTAGAGTCAAAGGACTACGTCTCTGCCTTTCACTCTTTTTTAATCCGAGAACTTCGTTCTTAGACGTCGACTCTTATTCTTCCGTCTTGGCTCTTGTACACGACGTATATTACCCGTCTCTCGCTGTACGTTACCCCCTACTATTGTTAGAATTTCCAACATCTTGCAGCATTTTACATTGTCGAAGGCTTTTCCAGTTCGACATATCCTATGAACTTGTCTTGACTTTTCTTCACTCTTCCTTCCATTATAAACCGCAATGTCTGAACTGCCTCTCTGGTGTCTTTACCTTTCCTAAAACCAAACTATTCAGTGTCTAAGAAAGCCTCAATTTTATTTTCCAGTTTTCTGCATATTATTATTGCAGACAACTTGGATCAATTAGCTGCTAAGCTGATTGCGCGATAATTCTCGAATTTGTCAGTTCTTGCAGTCTTCGGAAGTGTGTGGATGATATTTTTCTGAAAGCCAGTGGGTATGTTGTCAGACTCAGACATTCTACACAACCAATGTGCATAGTGGTTTTTTTGTCACTTCCTCCAATCACTTTAGGAATTCTGGTGGAATTTTACTTATCCCTTATTTGATCTTAAGCTCTCCAAAGCTCTTCCACATTCTAATTGTAGTACTGGGTCTCTTACATCTTTTAAATCGAGTCTCGGTTCTTCTTCTGCCACATCAGACAAATCGTCCTCTTCATAGAGACATTTAATGTACTCTTTCCACCTATCCGATTTCTCCTCTGCATTTAACAATGGAATTCCCAGCGCACTCTAAATGTTACTATCCCGAATGTTTTTTGACTTTGCTATATGCTGAGCAAGTTCTTCCGACAATGATCACTTTTTTCTATTTCTTCACATTTCTCATTCAGCCATTTCGTCTTAGCTTCCCTGCATTTCCTAATTATTTCATTCCTCAGCAACTTGTATTTCTGTTTTCTTGAATTTCTCTGAACAATGTGGTGCTTCCCTCTTTCATTGGTCAACCGAAGTATTTCTTATGTTACCCATGGTTTCTCCGCAGTTACCTTCTTTGTACCTTCTTTCCAAATTCTGTCATAGCCCTTTATAGAGATGTCCGTGATCCTTTAGCTAATCTACTCCTTGTTGCTGTAACTATAGCCTTAGAGAAATTTAAACGCATATCGTAATACCTTAGTACTTCTGTATCCCACCTCTTTCCTTATTGATTCTTTCTGACTAATGTCTTAAACTTCAGACTACTCTTCATCACTACTAAATTGTGATCTGAGTTAATATCTGCTCTTGGGTATGCCTTACAATCCAGTATCTGATTTCGGAATCTGTGTCTGAGAATGATGTAATCTAACTAAAATCTTCCTGTGTCACCCGTCCTTTTCGAAGTATACCTCTTTACTTTGTGATTCTTGAGCAGAGAATATCGTATTACGAGCTGAAACTTATTACAGAACTCAGTTAGTTTTTGTCCTCTCTCATTCATATTCCCAAACCCAAATTCTCCTACAACCGTTTCTTTTACTTCTTCTCATTGGACATATATCTCCTGAAGCTATATTCTACATGCATCACGCAGGACCGATGTTTTAAGGAAGTAGCTTATTTTATTTATTTATTTATTTTGCAGTTTTTTGCCATAGTTTATCGTAGAGAAATCTGCAAGCACAATGTATATCACGTGCTGGAAATACATTTCTGAAATTGGAGTATTAACCCCATTACATTCCACACGACTAATAAGAAACTGAAGCAATCTAACATTATAGCCTGTATTAAGTGTAGAACCGTGTAGTCTTAGGAAAGCATGTCTTTAGGTTTTCTTTTACCAATGCCCTCCTGGTACTGACCCCAGACGCTAGGACAATACTTTAGAATTAGTAGCATAGTTAATTTATGTAAAATGCTTCGAACTCCATCCGTCTGGAGCTCCATTATGAAAAAAAACTAGTTTTTTTTCTTCTCAACTGTCTGCTACTACTTCATAACACTTTCAAAACTACTACTATACACAGATAAACTGTGTTAACCTCCTCGACATGCACGCATCTGGAGAAATCTTGTGCACTTGCATGGGTGCGGACTCGACAAGCTTCTCGCATTCACGAGACGCAAAATGTAGTGGTCTACTCCTGGTCAGCTGCAGATTAGATCGGTAATGGTGCTGCGGGGCGGGTTGGTCAAAGACAGTGCCAGGGGATCTTCAGTCTCTAACTTTATCCTAACAATGCGACAATGCCCTATGACTCCTAGCTGCATAGAGACAGGTGGTAAATTACACACTATGCTCGAGGTGGTAGAAATATGTAGATTGCTTTTCTGGTGTACTATGATGATGTATATGTTCGAGAATTAACATTGAATGGACGTACTGCTCATTCACCTGTCTACATTTGCAATGGTACTCGCAAAGTAGAGGGGACGCCATTTAACGATGATACTGAAATTGGGAAACACGCTGTCACATCATTGGTTGGTGTTGAAATTACTATAAAATTGCTACAACTGTTCACAGTATAAACTGTTATGATTATTATTACGGTACACTGACGGTGTCTTTTCCACATAATGACTGACTGACATCGTTTGTTTGAGATTGAGAAGAGTCTTGGTAGAGGGGCAACACCTTCTGGGGGTGGTTAGCACAGAAACAGTGATCACTAAATTACTGCAGTATGAGGAATCAATCGAAATGGAACACAGTCATCAACTATCTTATCACTGTGATAAATGAGTTTAAAGTAGGGGTCGTCATTCGGACAGCAGTTTTGAAACTCTCCACAACACTGCAAAACTTCTCCAGATGTAGTGACTGTCTTTTACTTAAAATCATCCAGCGTGTGTGTGTGTGTTGTGGTAGCAGCTACCACAACATGATTTACACAGTGTGATGTCTAGTTTTCTGTTAGTGGTAAAGGATCTGAAAGTTTTAATTTCAGTTTAGAAACTGACACAGACCTCTCAGTCGTTACCGTAAACACACAATGTATGGCAGTGTACAAAGCGTGTTACACCAGAACAAAGGAAACAGTGCTTCAAACAATGACACAGGAAGCCTCTCTTGCGACTCTGGCAACTGACAGTATAGTCTGTGGGACATGAGCATCATCCTTCAGTACAGGGGTTGACACTTTACTCTGGTCTGTGCAAGCGACTTCGATCACTGGCCACATGCTCCAATGGATCGATACCTGTATATTTAATAGGGTCGCCACATGCACTGATGCAGACAGTATTTGTTTTCGATGTATGGGAAGAGAGAGATACGGTTAAAATCTTGTCGAGTTCTCTTTTGGATGAAGTTGGTAGAGCTCTTCGTAATTTTTCTCTGTTGGATACTACAGAATAACGATGATAGATTGTTGTGGTGACAGACGTGAACTGACCCTGAGGGACATGGATCTACTTCAGACGGTAGTTCCTGTGCGATGTTGAGTGTTCCTAATTTTCCCGATAAGATACACCACCGTAACTGTTCATATTGTCTTTATACTACCTCGTGTTGCAGGAGCGGGTTTCATTTGGTGCTGACCTTACACATAGTACATTGTTGGGGGAGCTAGGACGACATGTTCCATTTCCATTAAATGATGAAAACATGGTCTTTTAGCAATAACTCAACTTAGCCCGTTTCTACGTGGGCTGCAGAATATGGTAGATATAGCTATCGCCGATTTCTGCTTACTTTCGACTTAATTTGCATGATCATATGCGCAAAGATGCAGTATGGCAGCACAGAGTCTTAGGGGCAGTTGCAAGATGCATAGTGACTATGACTCTAGAGAGCTGAAAAAGTAGTGTAGAATTGTTACATCCTTAATCAGCACACCACCTACTGGTTGTGATCCTTCTCAACCAACCATTGCCTATAATCCAGTGGATATATCGTAGAATGTCTGATGAGGCATTGAGGCAGAATTTGTTACAAACACTGGAGAAATATCTAGCGGCAGCGTGAGGCAGTTGCAAATACCGGTTTCGTACTACGGTCCTAAGCCAAATCACCTTCTGAATTAGGTAATTTTATAACAAGCTTAAACCGGTCAGCAACGTGAAACCGCACTTTTCGTCTAATAATATACACAGCGGCGATCAACATCTATATTCAGTGTCGTGGTAATTGTCTGGAAGAACCATCACATTTGGAGGTAATGCCATACCTCTATTTATAAGGCCTGTATAGTTTTTAAAACAGGTATCATAGCGATACTTGTGAGCATCTGTAGAACCAAGACCGGTAACATGGTCGTTGCGATCGTGTTTTTAACATCCAGCGGATGTGGTACCACTCGAAGGAAACACTTACGAGACATGTCCACCCTTTGCTGATTTTCGCGACTGTAACATTTAATTGTAAGTACAGCGCTATGTAGCCGGTTTCTGTGCGAGAAGTTCGCAGCCTGTGGCGGGCATGATTCACATTTCCATCTAACAGCAGGAGCCGTTCGAATGGAAAGCTCGCTTGGGCTACAGGGATGTAGCTGACTCAACCCTGTCGTCCTCTAGACAGCTGAACAGTGAACCAATACTCCGTATGTGTTGGACAGCTTTCATGATCGCGTGTGTTCCCCATGGAAATTTGAGAAGATTCAATGTGGACGTGTGCTTCCGCTGGACCATTATTGTCAGCCATGTAAGTTGTCTCGCTGACTGCTTCTATACATTTCCCGCCTTTATTCGGTTGAGAGAACATCGATTCTGGCGTGTCCATCTAGCAGGGGAAAGACGGGTGGAAGAATGTTTGCTGGTTCTCTAGACATGAGAAGCACCTTTGTTGACTTTGTAAATAATAGGGATAATTGCGAATCTGTTACATCACCGACATCGGTCTTTGCGAGTGGAAATATCAGTTTCCTCTATATTTTTCGAGATTTTACATAAAGATGCTCACAGGTGGGATACGTGTCTAGTTACTCAGTGGTTTGTAGCAAGCTGCATCTCACTTAAGTTTCGGGTTTCTAGAGAAATATGCAAGTGATATTTCTATGTGCCTGTAAACGAGAAGGAGCCCTTAAATTGTATAATACTCTGGCAAACCATATGAAAATTCATGTGATCTTGTATCCCAGAGTCTGGAGATTGGTAGTACTAAGAAAGCAAGCAATGAGGTTGGGGCCAGAGACAGTGACGCTATTGTGCCGAGGAGAACCCATCCAGCCTTTGTACAACAGTCTTCGCTGTATATGTCTGAGTATCTGGCGGTCCCTACCTCTATGCAGGAAACATAACTGATGATTCTATATGGCGCAGAATACGAATTGCTTGTTTACTACATCGGTGTGGTAGGTGGTGATATATAACCGGGTTGGAGATCGATAACACGGTGAAGTATTCAAGCTTCCGTCGTCAGTGGCAGAGCAGCGTAATTGAGGAAGTGTCTTACCCTATTTGGCGATCTGCAGACTAATTTTGCAAGGTTTGAGTGTCAATGCGGTATGGCGATTTGTACAAAATAGTTTTCCCGCTAAATGTCTTATCCTCAGAAAAAAGGCGGACAGTTTTCCCACACCCGCAGCATCAGTAAATTGGTTGGTAAATTCAGTGAGAGCTAATCAGAATGCTCCATTCATTCACAAGACATCCTTTGTGCTGGGACATAGGAGTCTCTATGGAGTGGTTCTAACAAGAAGGGGGCAAGGTATCGATGGCAGGATGCAGTCATTCATCCGCATTAGGACATGTCCAGCAGCTGTAGGAAACCGAAAATTCCAGACATTTTTCTCTTCTGCAGGATTGTGCTTCGAATTCTGTTTGTGTAATTGTTCTGATTTTGTTGTCTGCTACTGGCTAGTGCTCGCTTCACAACCAACATGAATACCTTTATGATAAACAGTATCTTCGCATATATGCACATACATCACGAAAGCCTTTAGCGATGAGAACGTTTACCATTTCTGAGAAGTATGTTGAAAGCAGGACATATCAATTTTCTCCTGGACAGGAGGATGGATGAGGTGCATCATCAGAACCATCAGGGAGAATGCAATTGTGGTTATTCTGGACTATACTCGTAAACAGGTGCTGTTAGGGCCTGTATTTCTATGCAGACCAGCTGAGACATCACGATAGCTCCTACAACAACAAAAGCAACCGTTAACCATTTCTGAGACACATCACGAATTTCGAGAAGGAACTGATATGTGATGGACAGGCTGTCCCATCCTGTGTTATTCTGGAAAGCATTGCAAAAGATTTCTATAGCGCGTCCTGAGGGAGACCTAGCTTTTTTTTTTACATAGAAATGAAATGTCATGTCGTATAACACTGACAACCTTTTAGCTGCACCTTTGGCGGTGTGTCGTTAGGGAAACATCTCGCTTGGTAATTAGGCTGATGTTGGTCCCACAGGTCTGATAGCTATGCGTCAGCGAAAGTACACACGTGTGCAGCCAGACGCATCTCGCATGTGGGACGGGCTGTCCCGTTAGGACTGCTAGGAAGAATGCATCCGGTAATCATTTCGCCTTGTAACTCTGTAGGGAACAGTTCGCTGATATGTCGCGACCGAACTTCTTGACGATAGTCCGAAAGCGTTTTTACATGCAGTGTTCGTGCACTGCATTATTTCGGCTGCTTAAGCTTTGTGAGCATGTTTGCATATCATTATTTTGTCGATTTTACGCGTAGTGAACGTGTCTATGCATCAGTGTACTGTACTATTTCGGTAATTTGCAGGCCTGTGGATTTTACAATGCATTATTTCGATAGCTTACAATTAGTGTGCATGTTCGTAGAGCGTTATACATGCATTATTTTGACAGTTTACGATTTTCACCAACTGCGGCATAGTCGCTTGTACAAACGGTGATCCAATGCTGTCAAATGTTCCTTATTCCAGTCTTCGATCACAATATCAATTCTTTAGACGATGGCCGGTTTTAGTCCATAATGACCATCCTCAGATCGTTTTTACACCATGGACACTTTACGACATAGTGTAAAAAAGATCTGAGGATGGTCATTACGGACTGAAACCAGTCATCATCTAAAGAATTGATATTGTGATCAAAGACTGGAATAAAAGACATTTTAATTTACGAATATTTTCGTGTCTGTACATCACTGTATTGCATTATTACGGTGGTTTACAAGTAGTTTGCAAGTCTGTAGGTTATTTACTGTGACCCCAAGCATGACAGAGCGAGTGTTTTGTATCAGCTTGATAAATAAACTATCGGAAATCCATCCCTAAATAAATTGTTGTAACTTCCCACAGAAAAAATAAATAAGAGTTCACTCCTACCTTTATCCAGCAGCTAGACACAGACTGAGTCCTCTTTGAACTATTATTCCCCCCAGACGCCAATGTGACGAGAGTGCTCTCTGATTGCAGTACTGTGTAGTGGGTCAGTTGGAATCTGGATCTCACGTTGAACACACTGAATGTAGCTACTGCCTATGACAACGCACATTGTTTAAATAAACCGTGCATGCGTGTTTGGCTAGTGGAGGTAGCCCAATTGACCTATTTTCGTGCCGAAAATTTAACTTCCGACCAAGACGTCATTGCGTCGTTGCCACTTCTATCACTGCTACCTTCAACCCACCATCTAGAATAAATCTGGCAACAATGCAGAGTCGAGTACTGCCCCTTGCCCTACTGCTGACATAAAGGTGATCACAAGATAGCGGAGATGTTGGACACTGGTCACAGGCACCAGATCTTAGAGGGGGTAGCCCGTGACCAATACACAGCGCCATAGACTCAATATAGGAATACGTGGTGCACCCTGTCAAACACACTGTCAAAATTCTCAGGAACAATCGGTGCATGAAGTCTGCACACATCTGCCAGCTCAGTCACGTCACGACAGTCTCCAGTTGCTGTCTGCATGGTAACTGTGCCACCCTGCATAGTTTGCACAGTGTGGAGTTAACGTGGTAAGAGGGGCCTGCAGTGCGCCACCAATAACCGCACGAAAATCTTATAATCAACATTTAACAAGGCGATACAGCGGAAGTGGCCCGTAGTAATTCCTAGCATAGGATTATGAATGGGAACAATAATGTCCTCGACAAAGGCTTACGTAATCGCAGCTGCAGATGTGATCAGTTTATTATACACTCCATCCATCATGCAGATATAAGACCACAAAACATTCTGAATTGAGTAGGGTGTCCGTCGATGTCTGGTGACTTGTGCAGTGCACCCATGAAGATAGCAGTAGTGACATATGCCGTGGAGAAAGGTTCCATTAACATAACCCCTTCCTCGAGTTTAGGGCCTACAGAACGTCAACAGCAACAGGATTGCAGTCCAAGGCAGCCCCATTATCAGCATGATAAACTCGCGCAATATGTTCGACAAAGCTGTCGACAGATGACCTGTCGATGATCTATGAGTTTAGTGACTAAGCTTTGTCTGCTGTGTCTGTGACCATGCACAATGTGATGTATGGAGAGATTCTTACGCCACACCACATCAGGTCTGCGGGTATGCACCACAGCTGCCTGTAGTTTCTGGTGAGTAATCGCTAGTAGCTTCACCTTAATCATGCTGTGTTAAATTTGCACTTAAGGGAAAGTGACTGGCCACCAATGTCACGGAGGGCGCTCAAGTAGTAGTCTCCCTCCTGTGATAGATGAAAGTGCGACAGAGCATCAGTTTGTAGATTTCAGTCTCCAGTGCACCACTGATGCGTAGGATCTGAGACGTCGTTCGCACCTTGTCTACGTCCTAGGATCCTACTGATGCTGCGTGTTGAAATTCATTGATGCCCAATTCCTCCAGACCTCCTGGCGGGGAAGGAGCACTGTTCACATGTACGTGCAGTGGTCAGAGAAACCCAAAGTCGAACGCTCTACATCGAGCACCGCATCAACCAGCCTACGGGAGACATAAATGCAGTCTAACCGAATAGGCGAATGGGTCGTGTGAAACGTGAAGCCCGTGTCGTCTCCGCGCCGTCTCTCCCAGGTATCCCACAGGAAAACATCATGCACAATGAGACGCAGCTCCTGGCATGGTATAAAATTGGATTATTGATCTTTGCTACCGAGTAAGGAAAGATGCTCATGTCGACCTAAGAAAACTGGGGCAGTCTCCTCCGCATAATACCTTGCTCTTTCAAGCAGACGTCCAGCACCAGAAGCAGCATAGACATTGAAGACATGCGTGGAGTGAATCGTATGTCATACCCCTGGTTGATGGCAGATACATGATCTCGTCAATTAGGATGCCTTCGTGTACACAGACCGCCACTTCACGGCAAAGGTGAACTCCATGATAGTCATAGAAGTCGTATCCTACTATCTGGGGTAGCACTGCTAAGTGCACCTCCTGGAATAGTGAAATGTGTAGTTCGGAAGCTAATGTCATTTCTTGTAGAATATGGAGCACGAACGGCATACGGTGCGTAGACCTGTGCGTACCTCATGGTGGGTGGCTGCAGGTCGCTTCTGTGAAGATGCGGGGGCATCTGGAAACAGGAGCTGCTGGCGCCCCTCGCACGGCGCAAAAGTTGACATTATCGCGTGACCTCCACTAATGGTGGACAGTCCTTTACAGGGTCTGCTGTTTCTTCAAAATCCTCGCTCCACACGCCTGCGGTAACTCCTCGCCGCGGTATCCACATGTCAGACGGCTGCAAACACTGCCAGATCGGATGGAACCGTTCCTTCTTCAGTAGGGGTTACAGAAGCAGGAACATTACAAAATATTGTACATGGCTGCACTTTCAGAGACCATGAATAGTTGCAATTGAAAGAAAAATAGCCCCCGGTCACTATTTTTAACAAATTAACCTGCTTTCGAGACTGCTAGGAGTGTCTTCTTCAGAATTTAAAACAATGGTCTATGTTCTATGACATGATCACAGAACAGTGACTAAAAACGTATGATAGGGTATAAGTACGGAATCATCGTAAACGATTGACAGTACTTACGTCATTTACAAAATAATAAATATGCCGAAAGGGCATTAGTCACAAAGATATTTAAGATAAAGAAAACTATGATGGCGAGCCACTAAGGGCTGTTCGTTACTTGCGTTCCGTTTTTTAATCTGCACCACGCAAATTCAGGGTGAAGGTATATCAATGATAGGATTAGCTGATGAACTTGCTACTTTAGTGAAAGTGTGAAGGAATTACAGGATTTGCTGAATAGAATCAACAGTCTAATGAGTACAGAATTCGAATTGAGGGTAAATCAGGAAAGACTAAAGTAAAGAGAAGTAGCAGAAATGGGAACAGAATTGTGGCTCACAAAGTGGACGAAGCTAAGGAATTCTGCAACCTAGGCAACAAAATAACCCGTAAACCCATAATGGATATGAAAAGCAGACTAGCACTGGTAAAAAGGGTATTTCCGACAAAGATAAGTCTGCTAGTATTAAACATAGGCCTAAATTTGAGGAAGAATCTTGAGAAAGCACATTTGGAGCGTTGTATTGTGTGGTAGTGAAACATGGACTGTGGGAAAAGCGGAATAGAAGGAGAGCATTAGAGCGCGGTGCCACAGAAGAATGTTGAAAATGAGGTGGACTGACAAGATATGGCACGATGAGGTTCTCCGTAGAATGGGCGACAAGAGGAATGCATGGAAAACACTGGAAAGTAGGTAGGACAGGATAATAGGATATCTATTAAGACATCAGGGATTAACGTCTATGGTACCAGACAGTGCTGTAGAGGGTAAAAACTGTAGAGGAAGACAGAGATTGGAATACATTCAACAAATAATTGAGGATGTGCGCTGCAATTGCTACTCAGAGACGAAAAAGTTGGCAGGGTAGAGGAATTCATGGCGGGTCGCATCAAACCTGTCAGAAGACTGACAACTCAAGAATACGAAACAAAAAACAGGCAGAACTCATCATCTTGGTTCACTTAATTTATGCTAGCAGCTCAGGTTCTCAGTCATATACATACTTCATATTTTCACACACCAAATTTCAATTACTGCGTACCTGTTGTTCTCAGTTTCTGTTTTTCGTTTATTACTGGATTACAAGTGTTTTTGTAAGATCCAGGCCTAAGCTTCCTGCTATAATCAACTGAAAACCGTCTACCTTTGTTCTCGTAATTGTATTGGTATGCATGTCTTTGCGTCCTAAATGAGTGAAGTATTATCATCAGCAGATACCAAGATATTTGATAATTTATGCGGGTACAAAATGGAAGTAGGAGAACATATTTAATCTTTCACCACTCCAGGTTTAGACTTGTTCCTGCAGCACTGTCTGTTAGTTTGATGAACTGTATACAGTGACCCTGCCGCAGCAGTAGCGCCGGTTCCCGTTAGATCACTGAAGTTAAGCACTTTGCGCTTGGCTAGCAGTTGGATGGGTTATCGTCTGGATCTCTTGAGTGTTGTTCGCAAGCAGGGTGCACTAAGCCCCTATGAGGAAAATTGAGGAGCTACTTGACTGACCAGTAACAGCTCCGACCTGCTAAACTGACAATGGTTGGGAAAGCGGTGTGCTGACCAGATCCCCCTCCACATCCACATTCAGCAACACTTACGGGTTGAGGATGAGACGGTGATTGGACAGTACTGTTAGCCTTCACTGCCTGGCGGATCCAGATTTCCGAGGGTTTTGCTTCAGCCCTTTAAGGTTTTTGGCATCATTTGTAATTTACACAATCGAATGATTTTGACAATGTGATAGGTATTGTCAGTAAAGTGGTTTGTGGATTATTTCTAACACAACAGATGTTATGGGATACTTTATTGCTTCCACTTTAGACAATCCTTCACTCAATCTCGAAAGTGAATTTGTTGAAAGGTTATTGTCAGAAATAATGAGCAGTACTCTGTTAAAAGCTCAAATTATTTTGATAACACTGTAAGCAAGTTGGCTGAGTGATAATTAGAGATCACTTACTTATCTCGACTTACGCAAGTGGGTATTACCAGTGCATGTTTCAGTCTTTCAGGAAAAACACCAAGTCTCATCGACTGGTAAAAAACTAACTCATGGAGGTGTGCTAATAAGCCATTACACGATTTCAGTACTTTGCTGGAAGTACCATCGTAGTGATAGGAGATACTGCTCTTCAGTAACTTAATATGTACCTGTGTTGTAACGTATTTAACAGTTGTGCTGCAACAACCGATGTATATTTACGCATTAGTCAATGCCTGATTGGATTAATGGATCTGCTTCCTCTGGTCCAGTTTCTGGTACCGTGTTTTCCTCTATAATTACAAAGAATTCAATTAACGTAGAGGCCAATGATTTGAATCTAATATCACCGGTCTTTAATAGCATTTTCTTTGAACAGTTATTTCGTTTCATACCGAATCATGCCTCAAAAAGCCAATTTTTTGTTACTGTAATTTGATGTATTTCGTGCATAGTTCATTAATTTTACATGTGTACTGTATACAATAAATAATTTTAAAGTATTTCGCAGTGACTTCTACAGTAGAACTATTCCTACTCTGCAGCAATAGAACTCTCACTTAATGGAAAGGATGCTTCGAACCAAAATGTTTGCCAACATTCCCTCGACATCAACAATAATTGTCCCTGATCTTTTGGAAACGACATACCTTTTTTAATCCACTGCCTGCCATTGGTAAGCTTTTCCCTCCTTAATTAAGTAAATTTTGCATGAGTAGTGTAGCAGTTACGATTCTGTGCGACTCTACTTTTTCACCATACTCTATACCTGATGGATAGAGACGCTGTATTGCTGCCATTTCAACACAATGATTATATAGCTTGAGTGAATCGGAAAAAAATGATAACCTGTTGCAAAATACAGGTATGTTAGACCTTCACCATGGTTTCGAGAGCCTTAAAACATCTTCTTCAGAAGGTATTGTACACATAATCACATATTATCTGAAACAAATGTGAGAGTTGTTGACTCTGTGTGATACACGCGTGTGTCACCCACTAAACTACCATTTAAAAGAAATGGTTTAAAGGTAGTAGCTCTGACCTGAAGAGCTCTTTTTCAAAACCTTTTAAAATACCTTACATTTCATAACAGATCAACATGTAGTGTGCCATGGTTAAGGTTTAAATAAACCAGGATTTTGCAGCTCGTTGGCTGTTATTTCCAATCTATTGAAGCTCTTAAATGTACAATTGATGAAGCGCAGCCATGTTCAAAATTGTAATGAATAAGTGTTTCATATTATGGAGATTGTTAAATTTCATGAGAAACAGATGGATTTTGAAATAAATGTTCAGTCGCTGAGTTATTATATTCCTTTACAGCAGTTGGTGAAGTTACTAAGGGGAAATAACGAAAAATATACATCACTAACACTAGGTGTACTAAATCAGTACTAACGAAGGACGAATCAGTATTAAAATAATCTGTGACTTCCCAATTATTTGTTGTAAGTCTTACTAGCATTCAAAGTCATATGTAAGTTATTCATCATACGAAAGGCGACTACTCATTAAGCACAGTGGAAGACCATTACTCTTCATCGAATTACGAATAGAATTCCAGTTGTAGAAATTAGCTCATACCAATTTTGTTGCCTTAAAACGATGAATTTTAACATGATTCATATTATTTAAATACCTTATTACTGTCTTACAACTTGTTTGGGTCTGTCCGTTATTATGTACTTGATTTTAATATATTCTGCATGCAAGTTAATGTATTTCCAGCAAAAGAATGGCCTGTGCTATTGTGTGTAAAGCGATGGTATTCTCTATTGGAGGCTGCTGGATGAGGACGTGTCAGAAGCTGCCGCAAAGTAGTGGAATAATTATTGATTAAGTATGGGACCGCCTATTTGCAAGTACACAAAACTGTTGTTTTGTTTCAACACCTAAATATGTTTCACCACCATTATGAAGTCCTAAGTAGATTTTTAGTTTTGTTTTCCTAAAATACATAGAAACAAATTATGTTTGGTTTATGAAATATCTTTCTATGGATTTTCGTGTTATTTGAATTTATATGAACGTCACCTTATACTTTACATTGTGTGTGTTCTGTGGTTGCCAAGTGGGATCAGACAGAGGTCTAAATTAGTACATCATGTCATCTGCAAACATGATGGGTATTAGGATGTCGTTTGAACTCAGTTTTTGTTCGTAATGCAATTTTTAAACTATATGTTAGGCTAAAAGCCGTGGCATATGTCCGTTTTTTGCCTTAACATTGTAGTATATGTCTATTCCTGAGCTGTGGGAAGTTTGTTTTTGTGCGCCACACGTGGTTTTGTGTACGTGGGTTGACCTGTTGACACTGGTAAAAATTTTTTGGAGCTTAGGTACGGAATACTTTTAGTGTAGTTTGCTGCTGATGGATTGTTTTCCGTATTTTGACAGCGTTTACTCACGTTTTCTTCTGCTCATTTGAGAATACTGCGTCTTGCTATGTTCCTGTGTCTTGAACACATGTTGCACTGCACAGATTTATGTGCTCCCGCCTCTCATTTGTTTGCTATTTTGTTTTGCTGTGACGACCACGAGCTTTGAATCTATTCTGTCTGTTTTGATTTTGCGTGGGTGTGTGTGTTTCATTTTGTGTTGTCCGATAGTTCACATAGAGTGGTGAAAAGCGTTTTGTTCGTTTCGTTACATGCTACTGTTTGGTCATTGATAGCTTTTTTACCCTGCGTGATAGCTTTTGCAGACCACATGTGTACCCAGTTAATTAAGTGTCAGGCAAAATAAGCAAGAACAAGCTCGTTGTAAGGTCTGGTAGCCCAGAGAAGAAATTTCAAATACTCTGAAAATATTAATTTTTACCCAGAGACGTGTTGCAAAGAAATTTTACATGTTACAACAGCCAAATAGTGCAACAGATAAAATTATATGCCTATCTCAAAATTTAAAAATAGGGCAGTAATTACTTTTATGTACACCAAATCTGAATCTAATAGCAGAATAAACCTTAAAGGAAGCATACCTCAACTTCCTGTAACTTAACTCTAGTCGTAATTGAAATAGAATTTGTACTGACCGAATTAAAATGCAAAAAATAATTTTACTGAATCGAAAGAGTCACGTAACGTGAATAGAAAAGAATTATTTCCTTCGTTCTTTTTGACAAGGATTACAGCGAATAAATTAACATCAATAAGGTACATATTTTTTAACATAGAAATTCTGGGAGTGATATATCTTTTACAGTGAAAGTAATTGTTGGCCAATATCATTTTCACCGGCCGTTGTGGCCGAGCGGTTCTAGGCGCTTTAGTCCGGAACCGCGCTGCTGCTACTGTCTCAGGTTCGAAACCTGCTTCGGGCATGGATATGTGTGATGTCCTTAGGTTAGTTAGGTTGAAGTAGTTCTAAGTTTTAGGGGACTGATGACCTCAGAAGTTCCATAGTGCTCAGAGCCATTTGAACCCAAATATCACTTTCGACAAAACGGATACAAATAGAATCTACCGCCACCACATGTACCGGCGGAACACAGTGCAGCAAATAGCAGAGTGACACATAACTGATAGCAAGTACTGTACTTAAACCGGATCACACGAATATCGTGAAGTCCAGAGTGAAATTCTGAAAATGCGCTTCAACTGACAACAGACCATGACAGAAAACATAACTCAGCTTACTTAAGCGTAGCTCCAGTTTTTTCAGGTTGAATAATAATGCTCACAGCTCACAGAGAAGGGGCAGATCAATTCACTGTAACGTCATCCGGCGTATGGCTATAATAGGAGCAAGACCAGGAGCTAACTAGACATCAGGGGACACAGTGTTCAATGTTTTCAAACGCAAATCCTCACCAGCAACAATGACTAGCGTGCAGTCGCTCTGATGCAGTTGTAGTTCTGATACCCAGCATGGTTCCTATGGTAGCAACGAAACTGCTTCAAAACGATCAGGGACATGTATAGCAGAAAACAAAATTCCTTCTGAAGACTGCACATCCTTGTAGTGCCCCGCTAGCAACGGTCACTGGTTGCTAAGTCTCGCCGTACTGACAGTCAGAGCCTCCTGCTGGCAGAAGACTCACACGCTTCTCCTGTAGGCACGGCCGCACTGATCTCCTGCCGTCAGAGACAAAGTTGCGAGGCACGCTACCAAAACATCTTTGGTGTGTCGATATCGATACAACAGGACTTCGACCATAAATATAATAGCCCAGCCCTGACGTCATTTTCATGGTCCCAACATCTCTGGGCTGAAGTCACGTGAATGTTGGCAAAATATGGTTGTTTCGTGTTGCGCTTAAGGTTGTACTCAGCGCGTTGTCGAGGGAAATGGCATTAGATTTCACTTGTAAGTGTTTCTATGACAGTGCAGTTGCGTTCATTGATATCTGCTGAAGTGACTTTTATAGGTTTTTTACACTTGAAATAGAGCATCACGTAAATTAAAGTGTTGAAAGTGATGCCTGTAAAGTCAGACTCATATTACATTTTGGAAAGTATATGTAATAATTCGGTTACAGAAGTAAGTATAACTGTTTCTCGTTCCTGCTCATAGGTTCGCTAAGGATGAAACCGAAGGCAGCTTTGGATACAGGCTCTGAAACGGAAAGCCTTTAAACCATATGCACATACGCGCCTTCTTGTATATGCAAGTGAGATTAGAATAGAGTAAGAGCAGCTATAGTCGACACATGAAGAGAATTTTTTTCTACCTTCTAATACTATTAAATAAATGTAGGCTCCAAAATTATTTTCTGAAACTTTAAAGTCTCACCTTTCATCTAAAATATAATTTTTTTTAAACTGATAGTTAAAACTTTTGTAAAAATAGTAGGAACTGAACCTTTGAAATGCACCTAAAATTCATAGTCTAAAATGGACCTGCTCCTAAAGTCGACAATTTTCGAACCTATAGTTGACATAATTCCCATATCCCATTTTCTTTTAAAAGTGACTACAGCTCAAAACGCGGCGAATCTAATATTTGAAGTTTTGACACGAGCCCACTCTTGCTGTTTAAAATAATTTTAACGACATTTTACTGTAATTGATAGTTTATAGTAATTTCGTCCCGCTGCCCACCAGAGGGGCGTTCGATGTATTTGTTACATTTTATAAATGGTACTGTGGACAGGTCAAATGTAGTTCTGACATAATTTTTCGCAAAATAAAAAGTAATTTTTGTTGGAAGCTCTTGGCAGTCAATTGAGGAATGTGGGTAAAATACGATACAAACATAGGATGGCATACCGCTGATTTGAAATCCCTCCAATTCTTGCCAACAGTCACGTGGTTTATGTTGGAGGCACATCAGCCCTGTAGCTTCTGCACAGAAAGGCCACTCTATTGGCATCTATGGTCGAAGCAACATGATCAGTCTGAACCGGCCCGACTCATTCTCTCCGCTTTAATAAGGAACCAGGTGGGAGGTGGGTTGGGAGAGAGGGAATGGTATGAGGTTCCCCATTCGTTCCCGTGCTTATCCGCGCCTGTAATCTGACTAATATGTATCCTGATGGTCTTAACACATGGTCGTGCACCGTACACAAAATATATGTGGACTAACTTCTGCAAATTTATAGGGACCAACAAAACGTGAAAACACATCATTAGAAATGTTATCTATCGCCTTAGTGTGGGCCAATTTTTTTTAATTTTTTTTATTTATTTATTTATTATTTTTTTTTTTTTTTTTTTTACAAATGCTATGTCTCTGACTTCCAGCGGGGCACTCCGCCTTCACCAATTGTAACTTTCACCCTCCCTGCGATGACCCAGCCGTTTATTCTTCAAGGCTCTAGCCGAATTTTTTTTATCAACTTTGGGTTCACTTTCTTGGGACGAAATCATTGATATTCCATCAGTTAGCGATGGGCGAACTAATCTGATATGCTTACATTAATTTGGCAGGGGTGGTTTCGTGCGCCTCTTGGATCTCAGAGTTGAAGGCCAAGTATGGCCAACACAGGGACTTTTCCTAATTGGACTGACTGTCACCATGATAATCAATCCATACTTCAAATTCCTGTTTACTCTTTCAGCAAAGGAAGACTGCGCATAATAAGGGGCAGTGACGTGGGAAACGCCGTTTCCAAAGCAAAACATGCAGAACTCCTTAGGCCTAAATGCGGAATCGTTATCGTTTACAAGGACCTTAGGCGGCAGAAAGGAGGAGTAAACGTCTTTAAGACGCTGAATGGTCGTCTCGGTAGTACATTCCCGGCTAGGAAAGAGCCAGATGAAATGATTACAGGGGTCTACGACCAGTATTTTATCTTCGAGTCCATGGCAACGGTCCTAAGTAATATACAAATAATTTTTCCCTAGAACCGCACTCTCCACTCTAACTGGGGAGACCTCTACGGGAGTTCTGGCTAGGCTTAGCAATCTAACATTGGGCGACAATTTTTCTAATATATGAATACAAGATAGGCCATGTTAGGTTTTCTCTAAACTCTACGCACGTTTCATACTTCCCCAGGTGGCCTCAAAACAATTACCTGTGAAAACAATGAAAGATAGCTTGGACCAACTGTCGGAAAAACAAATTTTTGGTTTTGTTATTGGGTACGATAATACTCCTGAATGGTCTTCCTTGAACACGCCAAATAAGCTCCTCACGTTAAAGTCGTCTGCGGCCGTATGGAACTTTGAGGAGCACGCGTAGGGACTCAGTTGTTCTCAGCCGTCTCCGAATTGGACATACGCGTCTGACCCACAGCTATCTCCTTGGCAGTGAGTACCCATCCAAGTGTCGCTGTGATGCAGGGCTGACAGTGGTCCACCTTCTGATGGTCTGCCGCCTTTTAGACCCCTTGCGGCAGTCCTTTAATTTGCCAGCTGAACTTCCCTTAATTCTAGCTGACGATGCCTCTATAGCTGACTCAGTTTTACGTTTTATCCGTGCAGCTGGGTTTTATCATTCACTCTAGTGTGGGGTTTCTCGCATGATTTCTCTGGCTACACCCACACCAGCGACTTTCCATTGTGACGTGTATACCAAAATAGTGTCTTTTATGGTAACAAGTTTTGTTGTTACCTCTATCAACACTTTCCAGATGGAGGTTCTTCGTTTGTAGTCCAGTGCTAGCCCTTTTACCTGATCCATCGACCACTGTAGTCTGTTTTACTCTAGTTAACTATTTTCTCTGCTCCTCTTAAGTGTCCACTGATTTGTGTTATTGCGGTGTTCCTTTTAGCTTTGTACCCCTTGGTGTTCCTTCCCTGTGGGTGCAGAGGTTACGCTTTTACAAGTATGTCTGTTTGGAACAGGGGACTGATGACCTCGATGTTTAGCCCCCATCAAACCCCAAACCCAACCAACCAACCTGCTTGAGGGAAAAATTCTGGAAAAGGTAGGGGCTCTCGGTCAACACAGTGACATTGACGAATGCCCCCCCCCCCAGCACTATCTAGAACTACACAATCAGATTCTTAAAGTTGGAACATACGACTCAATGCATCGGCCACTGTGTTATCCGACCTTCTGATGTGTTTCGCCGAAAACTGAAATCCGGAAATGCGCACGGCCCAGTGGTCTATTCGGCCAGGTTTCCGTGGCCTTGCAAATACACAGCTCAGAGTTTTGTTGTCCGTCTCCAGTCTAAAGCTTTTATGCTCAAAATAGAAATGGAACTATTCCAAGCTGAAGAATACAGTATGATCTTCAAAATTCATTTACGGAGTACTTCTTCTCCACCTCAGTGAAACCCATAGAGGCACAAAGAATGGGCCGAAGGTCTCTATCCTGCCCTTGGAAGAGTACTGCCACTACGCCAGTATAAGACGTGTCGATCTGGAGAATGAAATCTTTGTCGAAATCGAGAATCCCTAAAACTGGAGCTTTAATTAGGGCGTGAAAGGTTCCTTGCTGTGTCTCGCTGCATCTGAAGAGTGGCCTTTCCTCCGAAGTCAATTTAGAGGTGCTGCCAACTGCCCAAAATTCGGAATGAATTTTCGAACAAAAAAATATCATTCGAACAAAACAGGGAATTCATCTTTTATCATTGGGCGTTTTGTAATCTCTAATAGCTTTAGTTCTCTCATGGTCGATTTTAACCCCCTGCTCCGACACCAGATGCCCCAATGAAAAAATTTCAGAACGTACTATATTGACATTGATGGGCTTCACCGTCAACCGGCGCCTCTTAGACAGTTTAGTACGTATCTCAGATAGTCGAGGTTTTACTGTAAACAATGACATCATCTAAATAATAATACACGAATTTAAACTTAGCTCTCGAAAAATTGAATCAAACAAACAGGACAGGACTGCAGTACCTGTGGCTAATCCGAAGGCAATTCGCTTAATCTCTCACAAATTCCAGTCTGTACAGACGGCCTTAACAAGTTTTGATTTCACATACAGTTATCTAATAGCATGACTGATTTTAGTACATTAAAGTAGCGAGCTCCACTAAATCAGGAGAAACAATTATGTAGATCCTGCAAGGATATTGACTACATGACAACCTTATTTTTTAACGCCCGATAATCATCTACCTGTCGATAACCCGCACCTCCCCTCCCAGGAGCAAGAGAACCTGATGCCGCATGGGATAGATTCTATTTACCCTGTCTTTCAACAGATGACTAATGAACTTCTTTAGCTTGTGGATCTTTCGTGGGGATAATCCGTATAGCAACTGCCACACTGGTACATGATCGGTCAATTGAAAATCATATTCGATGTTATTAGTAACTCCAAGTCTTTCGTTCAGGGTTCACAGGAGGCGCTTAGCGACTATTAATTCCAAAGGCAAGGGAAAATCCTGTACGCTCAACATAGCTCATATCTTCCGGACCAATAGCAGATTCTCTCTGTTGGTATCGCGACATTGCTGTTGGACAGGCTTCAATGGGAGAAACTTGGATAAATATTCATGCCGTTCTCATTTATTAGGGAACAACTACTTCCAGACTCCAAGAGGCTGCACACCCACTGCCGGTTAACGGCGGCGCAAATGAAGAGAAGAGCACCATTCACGCCCCTGATGTTAGTATAGTCTTCAGACGCCCTCTCCCTCTTTCGCCAGCACCGTCAACTATTTTTACCGACCGAGCAGGGTGGAAATTTTCAATCTGCAAAATTCCCCGGCTGGTTGCAGCGGAAAGAGTTCTGTGATCGAACGAATACGTACCGATTGTTCTCTTGCTTTGTCCTACCACAACTTTTGCCCTTTCATGACCTTTCGTTGTTCGCTTTCCAGAAACTGAAATCCTTCCATAGCTGTGACCAACTCATCAATTTCTCTGAAATTCTTCGACCTACCAGCTAAGGGCACCATCTAACAGTCCTGCGGACGCATTACTGCCAAAATTTTATGTTTCCACTTCAGTAGTTGCAATAGGAAGAGCCAGCCAGCACTACGAACGTTCCAGATAACAGGCCAAACTCTTATTATAATGTTGCACCCTAAAACCATGATCATTCATCAACGCGTTTCTACTTCAACAAATTTCTACAAATGATGATTTTACGCGAGTTCTCTGCTGAACTTTGCTTACTATTAGACTGAGTAACCAAACCACTTCATCTACCTTTTGTCGAAGGATAATTCGAAGTACCAACGAAGTGGACGTACGTGGGACATCAGCTTGTGTTTGTAACTTAATCGACAATCACAGAATCTATTTCTGATCTTAACTCAATTGAGAATACATCACTCACCTCTAGTAGTTTGGCTAGTGCATTAGGCAACTTACAGAGACAAGACTACGCCCTTTCGTTGCCATTGTTTTGCAAATATCTTTGCTGAGAGGTCAAATTCACCCATCAACCTAACTTACCTGTGCGAACAAGCCGGCGCTTATGGTTAACAGTTGGGACACTCTATGCCGTAAACTGTTTAGCGTTACGGTGTTTTCTTTGTTCGTATTACCTAGGGTCGGATCCCGTATTGTATTAAAAAAATGACTTAGATTAGCCTTAATACGCATTATCTGCTTACGAGTTGGAAAAATGTCTCGCAAAAATTCAGTATTAGCTTGCACCGCAAGGAGCTGTTCGGCACATAGGGAAGTTGCAGGAACTAACTCGTTATCATTCGATTTACGCAATTGAATCATACAATGTAAGCTTCATTTTGTATTCTGGTACCTGATTTTTAATTCAGAACACAGGAATTTCTTCTACAAATGAGGTATGGCTATCACCTCTCGTGCACCCATTTTTAGAGACGATAGCCTGAAACAAGCCACACCCAGTAGTTAGCAGTACAATTTGCTTAATAATATTTCTTACAGTATTTTACTAAAATGCCATATTTCCTTTACGACGAAACCATGCTTTTGATACCAATATACACCCAGTTAATTAATTACTGGGCAACGTAAGCAAGAGCTGGGGAGTGGTGCCGTGTGGTAGCCCGGAAAACAAATTTAAAATTCTCGTAATATACTTATTTTAACCCAGAGACTTGTTACAACAACCAAAAAGTGTAACGTATAAAATAGTGTAACATAAAATTACAGGCCTTTCGTAAAATTAAAGAAAAGGATGATAATAGGTTTACTTTTTTTTACACCAAATCTGACCTGGTAGAACAACATACCTTAAAGGAAAAATTCTTCACTTTTTGTAACTCAACAGGAATCTTAATAGAATTAAAATTGATACAGACTGAGTTGAAATGCAAAAAATAATTTGGTAAGACAAAAACAATTGTTATCTTCCTTTTTTTGACAAGTATTATAACTAACAAACATACATCTGACAAATATAAGAATATAAGATAGCGTTTTAGAACACGAAAGTTCTCCTCGTGATATATCTTTTCAAGTGAAACTAAGTGTAGGCAAATCACTTTCGACAAAACGGATCCAAATCGATCCTTCCACCATCACATGAACAAGCGAAACACCAATTATGACAAAAAATTAGCAGTCAAGTTCTCCGTTCACAGCAGTTGAGAACAGTTGGAAGTAACTTTAGTTGGTTCACTGCTACTAGTACAATTTCGTACAAAGTCGAGAGTGAAATTTTGCCCAGTCAGTGACCAGAAAACATAACTAAACGTACATAAGCGTAGCTTGAGTTTCTTGCTGATTGAACAATAATACCAACATATCACAGAGAAGGAGCAGATGAATTCGCTGTAACTGCATCCGGCGTGTGGCTGTAATCGGAGAACGACAGAGAACCAACTAAGAGGCGCATTCAAGTTCTAAGGCCTCCGATTTTTTTTCTCCGGATTGGAAACTGATAGAAACATGCGCATTGTTTTACAATGAGGCCGCGTTCATTGTCAATACGTCCCAGAGATGGCAGCACCGTAAGGCAGATGGAATTTTACCGCCAGCGGCGAGAATGACAACTGTTTTAAATACTTAAAATGGCGACGTTTTCCTTACTTGAACAGCGTGCAATAATTCGCTTTCTGAATTTGCGCGGTGTGAAACCAATTGAAATTCATCGACAGTTGAAGGAGACATGTGGTGATGGAGTTATGGATGTGTCGAAAGTGCGTTCCTGGGTGCGACAGTTTAATGAAGGCAGAAAATTGTGTGACAGCAAATCGAAACAACCTTGGCCTCGCACAAGCCGATCTGACGACATGATCGAGAAAGTGGAGAGAATTCTTTTGGGGGATCGCCGAATGATTGTTGAACAGATCGCCTCCAGACTCGGCATTTATGTGGGTGACGACCTGAAAATGCGAAAAGTGTCATCGAGGTGGGTGCCACGAATGCTGACGGACGACCACATGGCTGCCCGTGTGGCATGTTGCCAAGCAATGTTGACGCGCAACGACAGCACGAATGGGAACTTTCTTTTCGTCGGTTGTGACAATGGATGAGACGTGAATGCCATTTTTCAATCCATAAACAAAGCGCCAGTCAGCTCAATGGAAGCACACAGATTCACCGCCACCAAAAAAATTTCGGGTAACCGCCAGTGCTGAAAACATGATGATGTCCATGTTCTGGGACAGCTAGGGCGTAATTCGTAGCCATTACGTTCCAAAGGACACTACGGTAACAGGTGCATCCTACGAAAATGTTTTCAAGAACAAATTCCTTCGTGCACTGCAACAAAAACGTCCGGGAAGGGATGCGAGTGTGCTGTTTCACCAAGACAACGCACCCGCACATCGAGCTAACGTTACGCAACAGTTTCTTCGTGATAACAACTTTGAAGTGATTCCTCATGCTCCCTACTCACCTGACCTGGCTCCTAGTGACTTTTGGCTTTTTCCAACAATGGGAGACACTCTCCGTGGCCGCACATTCAACAGCATTGCTGCTATTGCCTCAGCGATTTTCCATTGGTCAAAACAGACTCCTAAAGAAGCCTTCGCCGCTGCCATGGAATCATGGCGTCAGCGTTGTGAAAAATGTGTACGTTTGCAGGGCGATTACGTCGAGAGGTAACGCCAGTTTCATAGAATTCGGGTGAGTAGTTAATTAGAAAATATTCGAAGGCCTTAGAACTTGAATGCACCTTGTATTGTAACATGCCCTTACGAATGATGAATATGAAACAAACATGCGCCATTACAGGTTTCGCTCTCTCCCTTCTACATGATAAACGCGCGCGCGCGCGTGTGTTTGTGTTTGTGTGTGTGTGTGTGTTTGTGTGTGTGTGTGTGTGTGTGTGTGTGTGTGTGTGTGTGTGTTTGTAAATCCGTTAAGTGTTTCAGAGTTGGATTATAGAGCATATATTGAAATTATTTCAGTACTATAAATACCCTTCCATGTAAAATCCATTAAGACTTTTTGCATTTAGCATTTTTAGCTGTTCGAGCATCATAGCTTACTAGCTGAGCCCCTGCCATTACCCGAAAAATATGAATTTAAAGTAATGGTGCAAAAGGCCACTTGCAACTATTTAAATTAAGTTGATTCATTTTCAGAACAGCAGAGAAGCTGGCAGTACAATTTCTAAGCATTTTCTTACTGAATTCTTACGTAAAGCCCAACTTGAATCTTGGCCTAGACTAAAGTGGGCACTTGTAATATCGGGTGGCTGTAATTAAACTTTCCCTATTTAACACGTTGTAACTGGGAAACTAATTACCGCACGAGTACCAAACTTGGTAGCATTACAGTCTAGGATAGAGGGAAGAGAAATTATGCAGAATCTGTTCAACAGACACAATTTTGATGTGCTGCTACGGTACATAATACCATTACATACCGGTCCCATTACTGCTACAAAACGGGCTCAATACGGCACCGATCAGTGTCCAGAAGAGTCTGCAAGGGCAGAATTGCATTCTGGACAGCAGAACGGATCATGCTTGTAGGTATGATGGCTACCTTCCTTGATATGCTGCGCTTCAGATCAGCACATGTGTTAATGTTCGCCTGGTAAACCCTGTCCTTCAAGTAGTCCCACAACCAGAAATCACAGCGAGTGAGATCAGGTGATCGTGCCGGCCAGACATTTGGAAACGATCAGTAGATATTTCGATAGTTTCGAAATGCTTTTCGGAGAAACAGGTGAACTTCACTAGCAGTGTACGGTGTGGTCTCATCTTGCATGAAAACTGTTGAATTCAGTGCGTCTTTGAGGCTATTTTGACTATTTTTGGACCGTGACAGTCTCAAGAAATATGTAAAGTTTTTTTTTAACAAATTAATGCTACCGGACACAAACTTTTTCTATTATTGTATTACTTATGTATATTTCTACTACAGAATTGTTTGTGGTCGTGTTTCCAAGTTATTGCAATGTTAGTGACAATTTGTGAACAGTGACCAAGAGAGCCACTGAAATGGAAACACCGCAACGCATCGGAACGAGACTGCCACTCCAGAAGAACAAAGGTAACCACAACATCTACGAGAAGACTATGTAACATCAGTATGACCTTATTGTAAAGTTGTTTTTGTAATGCCATTTAGCCTGAAGATGAGGTTTAACCCTCGAAACATGTCACTAAATAAATAAGTAATACAATAGTTGACAATGTTTGTGACTGGTAGCGGTAATTTACAAAAAAGAAAACCTTTGCATGTCATAGCGTCTTTCCACTGTGGGTCCGGTATGACATACTGGTGATGCATGTCGCAGTAACGGTGCACGTCTTTAGTCCTTCAGCGCCAAGCTGTTCAAAAAATAATGGGCCAACTATGAACGCCACCGTGAAGCCACAACATACGGTGACACTTTCACTATGCAGAGAAAGTACATGCTCAGTGACTGGAGGTGAAGATCCTCACACTCGGAAATTGTGTGTGTTCACGCACACATCCGCAGGATGCTTCTGGTCAAGCCCTCGTCAACGTCAGTCCTTGCTATAAAGTGAAAAGCAAAGTCAATAACTCGTTGTGCGTCCTGTGTGGCAAGCTGCTGTGCGATGTGGATGTAGTGCGGATACCAGCTGAGAATGGTTGAAGCACCTTCTGTACAGTGGACCACACGGATGTTCAACTGTTGGCACACAACATGCACTCTGCCTGACGATCGGGAAGTGCGCCCAACGTCGTCGAGGATAGCTACAGCAATTTTATCAACCAATTGTCGTGACCAGTTCTCCAGTTGATTCGAACTTCACCATCGTGCTCTGCACAGCAGGTGGGGAATGAGGACCACTCCCTAATCGTTTCAGCCTGCGATATCCTCGAACTGCTGCTGCAGCATTACTGTTGTTCTGGTAATAGATCTTCACCAGTAATGCCAAGCGCCTTTTGGCCAAGTTCATGTTGACATGTCAACAAGTGCTTTGCAACTGGTCAGGTGACTGATCATAGGAGCCGCGCGGGGTAGCCATGGTGTCTTGGGCGACTTGCCACGTTCCACGCGGCTCACCCCGTCCGAGGTTCGAGTCCTCCCTCGGGAATGAGTGTGTGTGTGTGTTGTCCTTAGCGTAAGTTAGTTTAAGTTAGATTCTGTAGTGTTTAAACTTAAGGGCCGATGACCTCAGCAGTCTGGTCCATGAGACCTTACCACAAATTTCCAAATTGGTCATGGTACCTTGTAGCCATTGTTGGAACTGAACGGTGCTGCTGTGACGAATGTGAATTGTACACCCCATACTCTGGACATTAATGCTGCGAAATTTGGTACTCTTAAGGTAATTAGTTTCCGTGTTACAACGTGTTAAATAGAGAAAGTTTAATCATAGCCACCGGGTACTTTTGTGAACACTAAGGCGTTTTGCTATAGAAAGTTAATGGAAGCATTAAGTAATGAACAATAAAGTATTTCTGTCGCAGTTAGTATAACTACCGATGCTAAATAGGATGCCAAATAAGCTCTAAGCAGGCATATTGCGATTCCTTGAACTCTGGTAGTGGAAGCCCCCGCGCACGCACCTCTATAACGCTCCACTCCGTATCACTACCGCTCTGGGAGAGTTTTACGGATTGAAATAGTAGCTTCTTACATTGTTGCTGTGCGCCGAATACAAAATTTGTCGTGGTAGTTGTCAGGAAGAGTAGACGGTCGTGTTTTGCTGTCAGTGTTACATCGGGGTACAGCGCGGGAAGATGCGCCCGCAACAAGCTGAAGATGACGATTGTTCGGAGAGAAACGTGGACCTCCGGAAAACCGGAGGAATTAAGGCCGCAGACAAGACAACAACGGAGTCAAGAAGAAGAAATCCTTTATCTGGACAGATAGGGGTCCGTTGGCTATATGGTGTTTGTCCGATATACCGGGGATGGCTGTAATGAGACCTACGGGGATCATACAGAAGATCTCGGTTATGGATGCAAAATCACAGCGATGGATAATGATCTTACTTCAGATCCCGACGTTCTGTTCGAGTGATCAGGACAAAGTGAGGAAAGTGATGAATGACACTCTCCAATTGGGACAGAAGACACGACGATTTGCGGCTCTGCCACGCGGGCTAACATGGATGTTCGACGTGAAAGCAGTGCTACAGGCACTGATGCACAGTGGATGGAATGCCACGGTGAAATCTCACAAAGGAACTGGTAAGAAGGAACCACCACTGTTCATTCTGGCAGTAGATCCGAACACTGATTCGGTTAGTTTCAAGAAGACAGAAGACATCTTAAATGTGGCTGACTTGGTTGGCTTCGAAGTAAAGATAGAACCTCTCCCATCTGGATTCGATATTAAACGACAAGTGTTATATATGTCAAGAGCAGGTCCATGTACCAAAATAATGCTACAATAAAGTGAATTGATTTGCGTGTGACGGTATTCATGACAACCGGAGCTGCATGCAAAAGATGGAAGATAATACAACCTGTGCTCCTTGCGGGGGACCACACGTTGCGTTCTGCCGTAGTTGCAAGGCCTTCAGAGTTCGTTACAATGTTGGAGATAAGAAATAAGCGAAGTCCGTGGAAATCGGTAAGAAGAGGAGGAAAAGACGTGGGAATAGCGGGACATCATCTCCGGAGAAGATCAAAAATGGCCCGGCAGCGACCACTGTACCCGGTCACCAACCGGCACATGGTGGGGGAGCGGTTCTAGGCGCTTCAGTCCGGAACCGCGAGGCTGCTACGGTCGCAGGTTCGAATCCTGCCTCGGGCATGGATCTGTGTGATGTCCTTAGGTGAGTTAGGTTTAACTAGTTCTAGGGGACTACTGACCTCAGAAGTTTAGTTCCATAGTGCTCAGAGCCATTTGAATCATTTTGAACAATTAACCGTTTGCTAATCTTACTTTATAGCTAAAAAAAATATGTAAAGTGAGGGACGGCATACCGGATATGAGGGGACATAGTGTTCAGTCTCACACTCAGATCTTCACCTGTAACAACGACCGGCATACAGTCAGTCTGATGCAGTTATTGTCCTAGCGGAAGAAGCAACACACTTCTCCCGTAGGCTCGGTCGCACTGCGGTCAGAGACAAATCTCCCGAAGTGAGCCTCGCACAGACCTTTAGTACGACGATATCGATCACTTGGATGCACGGCTCAACATGGTGTACTAATTTAGACCTCTGGCTGATCTCTGTTAGCAGCCATAGGGCACACACAATGTAAAGTGCAGATATAATTTAAATAATAAGAAAATCGGATGTAAGATATTCCCTAACACAAATATTTGCGCGTATTTCAGGAAAACAAAACTGAAAACCTGCTGAGGATGTCACAATTGTGGTAGAGAATAGTTGGGTATTAAACAACAATAAATTTCTATATGTACAAAAAGGCTGATCCATTCTCAATCCTTCATTATTTTCCAGCACGGGAACAGAGCTACAAACTCCAGTATGCTAGTCGAACCCTTTTGTTAACTTGATAAAAGCTGAAGTACTCATCTAACGACGGCTGGAACTCGGCCGAGGGAGAAGATCCTCCAGCGGGAGAGGTCGAGGTATCCGTGACATGGCGCCTCTAACCACGCGGTCGAACACTGAGTACTTCCTGGCTGGGGCAGGGTAAAGATACCGAGAAAGAGAACCCCGGAATGGCAACTAGATTGGTGCTACAGTCGTGGATGGATAGGAAAACCTCAGTAGGACCCCGGCCGGACAGGTGGAGTTGGTAGCTGGACCCCGTTGGCAGGATGACAGAAGAGCGGCGGCCACCCAACAGTTAAAGCCAACGCTATGACAGTTGTCGACTCGATGTCTCGCGGCTTCGTACCAAAACGGGTTTGTTGTGAAGATGCAGATTCAGAAGTCACGTATGCAGCGTGATATAGTGTCCATGGCTTCGGCAACTGTCCGGGCACTCGGTGGCAGGCTGACAGCGACTCACGTTGAACGACGTGGTGGGACACTGAGTCAATGTCATGCGGTAAGTGGCCCATTTTACAGGACTAGGTCCATCTGCATAGGCTCGTGTCGCTACTCTCTTCATCTCTTCGAAGAATTCCGTACACTATTCTCCTTGTTGCTGCACCAGTCTGTGGCACCTCTACAGCCAAAATATACAGCCAGACACACAATTCATAGGTTTCCAATCACTAACTGTCGCGGGAAACTAGCTCTAGTCTTGGGAAGGAATACCGGAGATGTGTTACCAGATTAGCGCTACACACTTAAATTCCTTTTCGTGGTTCACTCGCTAATTGCTGAAGCGCTCTCCAAACTGTCGCATTGAGGAGTGCATAGCATTTTTGCTGTGTATTCGGCAGCTTGACAAACCATTTCGTAGGAATAGAGGTGTGAGAATCAAAGAGGCGTCTTACAACAGAGTTACCACTAACACTAGAACCTTTCTATCCACCGTTACAATATATCAACCAGTTCCATTCTGTATTTAGAGTTAGGCACGTAAAACACACATTATTGAACATATTTATCCCATACTTCATGTGACACAGTTGCCTACTGTCCTATTATGACGTATTACTACATCCTAAAACATAATCACATATGTTTGGAAAAAAGAGCTTAGCATATATGTACAAAACAAATCCATGATGTAATCAATATAATCGCTTTTCCGATCATTATGGTCCCAGAGTCTCTAAACTTCATCTCGCATCCCCAAGAGCCCCTTTCCGAGTAACATCATGCTTCATGAGCTCTGCTGTTACACAGATGAATTTACTTAATGAAAGGTACCTTAACCGTTACAACGTATGCCTCTTAATTCAACTCTGTAATACTTCATAAATCTTTCCTCTTCATAATTCAGTGATACCCGATACATTCTCACGTTATGTCATACACTGGTTCTGACAGTAGTCGAAGCAGCCTTAGATAGTGGGAGGTATAACCGGAAGTGACCACATGATTGTGAGACCGGAAGTGTCTACATCCTGGAAATTGGAAGTATATAGGAACCCATGATAACAGCAAATGATTGGTCTGTGGTGCAGAAAGTGCCAACATACTTTGCTCCAAAGTACTTATCATCCCTCACATGCTAGAGAAGAGGACGAAACAAACCCACGGACGCTTAAGTTTGTGGCTATTATCAGAGAACCTGGGCAACTTTGTTATTGACATTAGTAACGTAAATGAGACTGAAAACGGCAATTGTGTCGCTGTATGTTGCGTGGAATCTATATAGAAATGGAAAATGCATGTATGTTTGAAACAAAAAAGAAGTGTCACCATCTTCCATTAAAACTGGGGCCATTAGTATTTTTCTAAGCAAAGGAATCAGTCACAGGGTGGCAATGAGCCAGACAGAAAAGTGGGTATGGTTTACTTAAATTCCAGTGATTACTATGGAAAAGGCATACCACACTACACATTTCAACTGTGCTGCATAGTCCAGAAAATGGAACTCCGTGCAGCGTGCGTTTAGTAACGACTGAACATATTTTTTTCTCTGATTATATAGTCTCTGTTTTTATTAGTTGCCTGTGTTCATGGAGCCGTGATAGGAAATCTAGCATGACACTGAATTTTTTATTTGAATTAACGGTTATATTTTCATTGTGATTGCGAGCTACATAGTGACAGATTGAGACTAAAAGAGCATTCTGTCCAGTGGAATGGTGGTGTTCTATCGTGACAGTAACTGAGTGGCAAGCTTTCCTCTATTGGTTGTTTAAAAATGCCGATTGCACACTACATATGATGCGGCAACTGTGCTTTATTGTTGGGGTACATGTGTTACTGTATGTCTATCTGTTACTCGTCATTCGTGACTTATCGCGTAGCGAATAAGGCGGGATCTGTATAACTGCATTCGTGTTGTATAAATGATGCACAATTAGCCAGTTGCTATCGACTGCGAGTGAACTGTTATAATAAACAGCGTTCCTAATACGATTACAAACATGGTTACCAAATCCAAGGCCCCAGAGATCATATGAGAATAAATGCGTTCGATGTTTTTTTATCCTTGTAGCCTGACACAAACTACGGAAGTAATCATCGTGACTTATACAGAATGTTAACGTGGTATTTTGCTTTTGATACTCTTCGCACTAGCGCGATCTAACAGTAACAGAGCACTTCCTCTATTTTACATGGCGCATGCTACACTTACGTATATGCAGAGGCAACCACCGTCGAAGATATACCAAGGATGTATGCTAGGTATCCCACTCTACAACGGAAGAGATTCCTGCAGTGCACCAGTAACATAGTTAAAGATGGTAGAAGTGTAGTAACTGTATGGTTATTCAGTAAATCACCAAAAAGTGACTACAGCATTGTTATACAGATTTAAAATATGCTATCAGCGACAGACAGTAACAAGATGCGACATTTGCCAACTCAGTCCCTTTCCGTCTCTTTTCCGCACACATATTGCCAAGGTTGTTTAGACAAAGCTGCTTTAGTTTCACTGGGAAGCTGTTACATGTCGCCGGCCGCTATACCCCCGCGGTTCTAGGCGCTTCAGTCCGGAACCGCGCGATTGCTACGCTCGCAGGTTCGAATCCTGCCTCGCGCATGGATGTGTATGATGTCCTTAGGTTAGTTAGGTTCAAGTAGTTCTACGTTGTAGGGGACTAATGATCTCAGAAGTTAAGTCCCATAGTGCTCACAGGCATTTGAACCCATTTCCTTACATGTCCTCCATAGAGTCTCAATTCCTTCCTGTGCTATTTACATATTTTTGGACTCCTTTCCTATGTTATTTCCATATTTTTGGAGTAAAGAAGGAAGACATTCAGGGCCGTCAATTTGCTTCGCATGAAGAGGTGCACGTCTTTGTACAACCATAGTTTCGTAGTCCATTGAAAACATTTTTCCATAAGGTCGTCGAGCATCGTTTCTAACATCAGAATAAATGTATTAGCAGTTATGGCGATTACTTTTGAAATTGTAAACAGTTCACTAACATTTTTCCATCTGTCCTTTTTGTATCTGACTGCCCATTATACACAAAGAATCTGACGTAACAACTCCAATAAGTATTCACTCAGCAAACTGAAAGTAACTCTACTACATAAACAGGAACTCGGCGAAGTTATTTTGTGTACGTATATAAGAGACTGGACAGGAAATTCCGTGGAGTGATTGTCTGTAAATTGAAAATCGAGCAGCACTGGTGGTGGAGGAAGTCGTCTTTTCGGGGAAAACACTACAGCTGCAGTACAAGAAAACTAATTTACGTCTGTAGAGTAGAACTGTGCAGAGACATATCTACAGTCTGCCCACATACGTTCCTTACGTTATACTTATTAGCAACTGATCTGTGTGTTCAGTATTACGCTAACAAATTTTGTGGAGACTATACACCCCGTGGGTGTGTCTGCAGAATGTCGCTAGTAATTCATAATGCGTGCTGTATATGGCTTCGTATAATGTTGTGAAATAGCATGTAATGGGTTTTTGTAACATAGCTGAGTAGAGAGAGAGTAAGGATTCGCCTGTTCGCTCCTCAATACGCTGACGCGAAAAAGGAGGGAAGTGCATCACCACAAACCGCCGACCTGCATTCCTAGACCGTCTACCTTCCACATCCCCCCACCTACCCCCTAATCCACCCCGTCATTTCTGCTAGTACAGAGATTTTCCCCTAACAAACTCTGAAAACATGTAGTATTAGATCTTAACCCAGTAGACTTAACAACATACGTTTGATTTATACCATTAAAACACCATTTGGCAACCTGCGATTTTGCCAATGCATGATCTGTCATTCCTGGGGAAAAATAAACGTGACGTTTTTGTAAAGAATTTAATGTAATTTACTTCTGTAGCAAGTTACAAATTATTCAAGAAAATCAGAAAAAGCGAGCTTTAAACGCCACCCCCACCCAGTAGCACCCCACCGCTCACATCGTAACTGTCAGGACCTTTAATATGTTGTTCACGTCACTCTCTCCTACCACTGTAGAAAAATTTGCAACCACAACAACTTTTTCCCCCCTGCAGGTTTTCTTTCCTCACTATTGAATGGTGTAAAGATCTAAGTATCTATTCCTTCTTTCTTGAAGAAGCACACAAATTGCATCTATTTTAATCACAGATATGATATTTATTGCTTCCTCCTTCAGTTTATTTGTCAGAAAGTACATCTTCGGATGTTTCCAAGTTTTTTGGGGAGTTTGGTTCCCTATTCCAAACTTTGAAAAATTTGCTGTCCTGTGATGCCAGTTGAAAAATGTTCACATTTTAATTGGTATACTAGAATTTTCCTTCCACTAATTGTCCACATGTCTGCAGATTGATGACATTTTCTCCACTGTGCATTGCCTCCATTATTACCATGCCCGCTTTATCAATACTGTTCGTAGGAAGATATAGCACTGCAGCACACATGTGGTAGAGCAATCGGAATTCTTCCCTATCCATGCGTTTCTCCGTTCATCCCAGTTCTTACATTTTGTTACACAGACATCGATTGAATTGAACGGTGCAAACAGAAATGGACGTTGCGGGTACACAGTTTTCATTGCTTTAATTGTAGACACTGCGAAGTCCAGCGCTGCAGTTTTCGATGAGTGTCTGTGTGTCTTAATTTTCAATCCAGAAAAAAGTCTATCATCTGAATTTTGCTGGGAGTAAGTAAAATGAGCAGAAAAAAACTTTGTCGTGTCCTAAGTGCTTCCACTTTCAACGAGTGTGGTGTAAAATTGTTTGAATAGTTTCTAATGTCTATTGCCCCACCATAAGAACAGTTCCAACTATCCCGTCGGTAAGAACAGTTCTTTTGTCACAGTATTTTCTCCACTTCTTAAGAAACGGACACCAGCTGATCGTCTGAGCTAGTACTAGATCTATGTGTCATACCAATTGCCTCTCCTTGCTATACTCCATACCGTCTTGTAGCTATAATAAATTGACATATTTTCGACTAAATGTAAGCCTTTATCTTTCAGATCTTCAAATTAATTTTTTATAAATTAGGATAACGGACCGTGTCTGTGCGTCGTGACTCTTATCCTTCAGTTTTGCATCACCCTGGTTCCCAGACCTCCTGAAGATAAACGTTGACTGTGGATATTGTATCACACAGTCCCTTTGACTGTTCAGAGACGTCACTAAGCCTGCCCAAAGATGTAAACAACCAAGCATGAGCAGCAGTTCCAGTCATTCCACCAGGAATCAGGTATCCGGCTCATGTTGTCTGTAGTTCAACCATGCCTAGACGGTCAATACCGCGGTTAGATCTCTTCAGCATTGTTACTTTCTGCCTGGAAGGGTTCTCAACGAGGGAAGTAGTGTGCAGGCGTCTCGGAACAAATTAAAACGATGTTGTTCGGACGTGGAGGAGGTAGAGAGAGACAGAAACTGTTGATGACATGCCTCGTTCAGGCCTCCCAAGGGCTACTACTGCAGTGGATGACTGCTACCTACGGATTGTGGCTTGGAGGAAACCTGACAGCAACGCCACCATGTTGAATAATGCTTTTCGTGGAGACACAGGACGTCGTGTTATGAATAAAACTGTGCGCAATAGGCTGCATGATGCGCCACTTCATTCCAGACGTCCATGGCGAGGTTTATCTTGGCAGCCACGACACCACGCAGAGCAGTAGAGATGTGACCAGAAAATTGCCGAATGGACCGCTCAGGATTGGCATCACGTTCTCTTTACCTATTAGTGTCACATATGCCTTCAATGAGACAATCGTCGGAGACGTGTTTGGAGGCAACATAGTCACGCTGAACGCCTTAGACATACTGTCCAGCGAGAGAAGCAAGGTGGAGGTTCCCTGCTGTATTGAGCTGGCATTATGTGGGGCCGACGTACGCCGCTGGTGGTCATGGAAGGCGCCTTAATGGCTTCACGATACGTGCATGCCATCCTCCGACCGATAATGCAACCATATGGGCAGCATATTGACAAGGCCTTCATCGTCATGGACGACGACTCTCGCCTCATCGTGCACATCTTGTGAATGATTTCCTTCATGATAACGGAACGACATCGCTGGACTCTATCGAACATGCCTGGGATACATTGAAAAGGGCTGTTTATGGACGACATGACCTACCATCCGCTCTGAGGGATCTACGCCGAATCGCCGTTGAGGAGTGGGACATCTGGACCAACAGTGCCTTGATGAACTTGTGGATAGTATGTCACGTCGAATACAATCATGCATCAACGCAAGAGGAGGTGCTGTTGGGTACTAGATGTACCTGTGTGCAGCAATCTGGACCACAATCTCTGAAGGTCTCGCTGTAAGGTGGTACAACATCAATGTGTGGTATTCATGAGAAGTAAAAAGGGCGGAAACGATGTTTATGTTGATGTAGCAATCCAATTTTCTGTAGAGCTTCCGAAACTCTCGGAACCGAGGTGACGAAAAACATTTTTTGATGTGTGTGCTATCGTTTCTTAATCCGCACATCTGCGTCCTCAGGTTGGGAAGAATTTTTCTGTTCATCTTCGATTCTGCAATTTTTAAACGGTCTCTCCACTTACTCCTTTAGGAATACACGGACGACTAATTCGTATACACGCATGAGATATTCAGGGTGCCCGGTAATGATGATCATCCTTGACAAAACACGGCTTTCCTTTCATTGCTGTAATAATTTCCATTAGTCACAGTGTATAGTCATCAAGTAACTTAAGCCTACGATACTCTATGGAAACCAAGCCTGTCAGCGAGTGTACAGCCTGACAGACGGTAACAACTGCTGGTGGACGGCTGGCGTAGATCAGCACTGGGAGACGCTCTGGTCTGAAAACCCACGGTGCCAAACTACTTGGCCGGCAGCTGCTGTGCCTCAAAAAAGGGTCGGAAACAGCAGGGTCGTAAAGCACTCGTAGCCATTTGAACGTTGGTGCAGTGCTTTATACACTGAGCCACTTCCCGTTGATCCTGCTCAACACAAGTAACACAGAGGTAATCAGAATGCAAGCAAAGTCTCTGGCGTAGCACGGGAAGCTATATACCAGTAGGTCGTCACTGTGGCCCGTTATTTGGTCAGTGTGGAAGGTAGCGTAACCGTTTTATCCGAAATGGAGCTATGCGATCTAGCAACGGTGTGGGAAAGAACTGCGATATAATCCTTACACCACTTAGCACTCTAGACTATTGTGTCTTTAACATATACTCACACACCTGTGCACCAAGGCACACAGAATGCAATGGTTGTGCAACGGCTGATCGATTCGGATACTTCATTTTATCCGTTGTGAGTAGTTATGAATGACGAAATGCAAGTGTGGCGTCGTACCAAGTGCACATACAGGGTGGCGCACAAATACTGTGCACATTTAGTATTGTCATAACGCTTAAGTTCCGGAGCGAAAATTTTCACGTTTAACATACATATGGTTTGGTCGATTGAAACGAGTTTCACTTCATCAAGTGTTCAATATGCACTCCATTGTGGCGGATGACTCCGCGCAAAGAGTACACATATTCCTCACAACTTTTTGGCACAAGTCTCATTTGTTTTGGCACAAGTCTCATTTGCACTATCCGAGGACGCTTTTTCATAACATTCTGTAGCCTCAAAGGGAACAGTTTCTCTTTCAAGTAACCACCCCCCCCCCCCCCACCCAAAAAAGAAATCATATGGGTTTAAATATTGACTGTAAGGACGCTAAAAGATTGCCCCATGATGGCTCTGGGGGGTAACGATGCGACATCGCACGATTGCCGAGTATTTCCTATGGAACACCCAGTACAGAATTAGATGTATGATGTTTCGCGCCATCTTGTATAAGTCATTAGCTGCTCAGCGGAAGACTGGTAGCAAGAAGATGTGGCAAAAGTAATTTTCCAATGTTGTGTTGTATCTGTCGGCATTGACAGTTCCGCTGAAATACACTAGCGACCGTGACTGGATAGAGCTTCCCACACTATCACTTTTCCCATGCGACATTTTCTCATGAACGTTTTGTGGTTATTCTCTATCCCAAAATTCCACATTTTGTTAGTTCACTGCTCCATTGACGCGAATATGAGCTTCGCCCTGTTGAACATTATTTTATGTTTCGCTCCTTACCCGCAAAGAATAATCCAGTCTTCTCAGTTTGTTCCGCTGAGTCAGCTTCTGTAACAATACCATTTTGTAAGGGAAGAACTCGACATCAGTCTGTACAATTTTGTGTTCAGAACGACTATCCACAGGGATCGCTTGTTGGGTCTTCGCTGAGTGGCGACTCGCAGAGCTGCAATGTTTTCGGGAAAGTGAACAGTCGGTGCCCGATGTCGTTTCCCTTTCAACTATCTTCTTCTTCGAATTTTCTCGTTAATCGGAGAAACGTGTTCCTTTATGGAGCCCAGCGTGTGTGGAATAATGCGTTGCTGTGAAACTTTTCAGTTCAGTATAAAAAAGAACTGCCTTAACACGCTGCTGAACAGATTCGGCCATGGTGAAACGCTATTTGCGAAACAAGATACTGGTGATACTGCAGCAACAGGACGTCGAGAGACATTCCCATGAAAAAAAAAAAAAAAAAAAAAAAAAAAACTGGAGAGAAATTTTAATGAAATGTAGCGGGTATTGCAGTTTTTATCCAATGCTGAAATGTGTCAACTATTCTTGCGCCCTCCTGTAAGTACTGTGTGTTTTAACTGTCTTAAATGTCTTTTATCGGAATAAATTTGTCATTGACACCATGAGGCATTGTAGCCACCACAAACCTAGCGTCAAGCGCCGTGTGGTGAAGAAGAGAATGTTCCTGTAAAACGTCCTTCTGATGATCACCATGCAGTGTTCCTAAAACTGTTCAGTGGCACAATAAATACAAAAACCGACTGGTTGCGTATTGTCACTGTTACTGGGAGAGTAACTGAGTCACCCAGTCCCAGTTGCAGGTTTCCTGTCAAACAGTTTCCAGGTACAACAAAAAATGTTGTTTTCGGTATTACTGTCTCAATTTATAAGTTTAAAATGCTATCATTATCTGCCTTCCAGGTACAACAAAAAATGTTGTTTTCGGTATTACTGTCTCAATTTATAAGTTTAAAATGCTGTCATTATCTGCTTATCAACGTGTAATGTTTCGCTAAAATTTAAAGCAGTAAGTCAAGACATAGAAACTGTGTACCTGTCTTGAGGCAATGTCTCGACTGTAATCATGGAATATTTGAGAAAGAGAACACTTTTCAACTTCCATCAAACCTTATACATAATTTCATATACATAATTTCGAACATTTTCCATTTTTTTCCTCCCTGACAGCCCCCACAGCACAGCGAAAGAATTTAAAAGCTTACTAAATTTTTTATCTTCATGCAGTGAAACTTCAACATCAGGCATGACGTTTTGATTTATTACTTCTTTCCTGCAGTACGCTTAGCTGTCGTCTCCGCCACAGCCGCCATCTATGCAGCGACATGGCTCGGCACTCTTTCCCGAAGGGAGGGGGATGTAGTATCTGGCTGGCGCCTTATGATTCCACCACACGTCATGTATCAAAGTGCTGCGGGTTGCCGGCCTGGCAAAGCGGATGCAACTCACTCGCCTCTCATCCTACCTGTGCCAACGGCTGCAGTATTGGGGATGCCACATCGGCCATATACAGCGTTGCTGTTGACAGCAGTAGCTCGCCTCAACAAAACTTCCCAGTATTTCTCCACTACGCTGCCTCATTTCAAGTGCGATCAAAAAGTTTCTGTGTGAGGGCGTTCTTGAAGTGTATGTGGAACATAGCCCGACTCCGATGCGGGTATGTAAGCACCGACATGTAGGCGGAGGAGTAGAGGGAGATTAGCGTAACGTTGAGATCGAGATCATTAGGAACGAAGCACTAGTTCGGATTAGGGATGGATGAGGAAGGAATTCGCCTGCGCCCTTTCGAAGGAACCATCCCAGCATTTGCCTAAGTGATATAGGGAAATCACGGAAAACCTAAATCTAGATGGCCGGAAGCTGGATGGGACCGTCATCCTGCCGAATGAGAAAGTAGTGTGCTAACCACTGCTCTACATCGCCCAGCGACGAGGCATTAGAGTGGCATTCGTGTCTTCCCAAACAGCATGTGGTATATACGGAAATATGAACTACGCGACGTTATTTCCAAACTCATCCTAACAGAACGAACATCCTGTTGTTCGTATTTTGGCTGCTGATGGACGAACGCTAGTAGATAACAATCGGACAATGAAGAATGTATCTGGGTCAGCAAGTCTGCCGAAAACAACTGTTGTGGAATAGTGCTCCCCAGATAGTTAACTCCGCTTCATAACTGACGCCTACATCCGATACTGTTGCTCGAACAATTCAGTCATAAAAAAGTCTAATAATACTGTGCTGTACCAACTGGCAATGTGCGATCTTTGACTCTCCTGCTTCAAACAAGCTTAGGTCTTGTCAAATACACTACTGGCCATTAAAGTTGCTACACCAAGAAAAAATGCAAATCATAAACGGGTATTCATTGGACAAATATATTATACTACAATTGACATGTGATAACATTTTCACGCAATTTGGGTGCATAGATCCTGAGAAATCAATACCCAGAACAACCACCACTGGCCGTAATAACGGCCTTGAGACGCCTGGGCATTGAGTCAAATAGAGCTTGGATGGTGTGTACAGGTACAGCTGCCCATGCAGCTTCAACACGGTACAACAGTTCATCATGAGTAGTGACTGGCGTATTGTGACGAGCCAGTTGCTCGGCCACCATTGACCAGACGTTTCCAGTTGATAAGAGATCTGGAGAATGTGCTGGCCAGGGCAGCAATCGAACATTTTCTGCATCCATAAAGACCCGCACAGAACCTGCAACATGCCGTTGTGCATTATCCTGCTTAAATGTAGGGTTTTTTAGGGATGGAATGATGGGTAGAGCCACTGGTCGTAACACATCTGAAACGTAACTCCCACTGTTCAAAGTGCCGTCAATGCGAACAAGAGGTGACCGAGAAGTGTAACCAATGGCACCCCATACCATCACGCTGGGTGATACGCCAGTATGGCGATGACGAATACACGGTTCCAATATGCGTTCACCGCGATGTCACCAAACACGCATGCGACCATCATGTTGCTGTAAACAAAACCTCGATTCATCCGAAAAATGACGTTTTGCCACTCGTGCACCCAGGTTCGTCGTTGAGTAAACCATCGCAGACGCTCCTGTCTGTCATGCAGCGTCAAGGGTAACGACAGCCATGGTCTACGAGCTGATAGGCCATGCTGCTGCAAACGTCGTCGAACTGTTCGTGCACATTTTTGTTGTCTTGCAAACATCACCATCTGTTAACTCAGGGATCGGCACGTGGCTTCACGATCCGTTACAGCCATGAGGATAAGAGGCCTGTCATCTCGACTGCTAGTGATACGAGGCCGCTGGGATCCAGAACCGCGTTCCGTATTATCCTCCGGAACCCACAGCTTCCATATTCTGCTAACATTCAACGGATCTCGACCAACGAGCAGAAATGTCGCGATACTATCAAACGTAATTGCGATAGGCTACAATCCGACCTTTATCAAAGTCAAAAACGTGATGGTAAGCATTTCCTCTCCTTACACGAGGCATCACAACAACGTTTCAGGCAACGCCGGTCAACTGCTGTTTGTGTATGAGAAATCGGTTGAAAACTTTGCTCATGTCAGCACGTTGTAGGTGTCACCGACAGGGCCAACCTTGTGTTAATGATCTGAAAAGCTTAATATTTTTGCATATCACAGCATGTTTCTGCTGTCGGTTAAATTTCGCGTCTGTAGCACGTCATCTTCGTGGTGTAGCAATTTTAATGGCCAGTAGTATAGTTGTTAGTTCTCTCTACAAGGAAAAAAAAGATGTTGCACTGCATTGTTTGAAATAAGAAGCTATCTTATGGTGGAAAAATTTTGATCTATAATTTGTTACACACCCTCTTTTCAACTGATGCAGAGGCTTTATAATGTAAATGATGATGATGCGGCGTGTATTGTTCTGCGTCTTGCCTACCACAAAGTGTGCATCCATGTACACTCCTGGAAATTGAAATAAGAACACCGTGAATTCATTGTCCCAGGAAGGGGAAACTTTATTGACACATTCCTGGGGTCCGACACATCACATGATCACACTGACAGAACCACAGGCACATAGACACAGGCATGTAGTCCTGTGGAACGGCTTGCCATGCCATTTCCACCTGGCGCCTCAGTTGGATCAGCGTTCGTGCTGGACGTGCAGACCGCGTGAGACGACGCTTCATCCAGTCCCAAACATGCTCAATGGGGGACAGATCCGGAGATCTTGCTGGCCAGGGTAGTTGACTTACACCTTCTAGAGCACGTTGGGTTTCACGGGATACATGCGGACGTGCATTGTCCTGTTGGAACAGCAAGTTCCCTTACCGGTCTAGGAATGGTAGAACGATGGGTTCGATGACGGTTTGGATGTACCGTGCACTATTCAGTGTCCCCTCGACTATCACCAGAGGTGTACGGCCAGTGTAGGAGATCGCTCCCCACACCATGATGCCGGGTGTTGGCCCTGAGTGCCTCGATCGTATGCAGTCCTGATTGTGGTGCTCACCTGCACGGCGCCAAACACTCATACGACCGTCATTGGCACCAAGGCAGAAGCGACACTCATCGCTGAAGACGACACGTCTCCATTCGTCCCTCCATTCACGCTGTCGCGGCACCACTGGAGGCGGGCTGCACGATGTTGGGGCGTGAGTGGAAGACGGCCTAACGGTGTGCGGGACCGTAGCCCAGCTTCATGGAGACGGTTGCGAATGGTCCTCGCCGATACCCCAGGAGCAACAGTGTCCCTAATTTGCCGGGAAGTGGTGGTGCGGTCCCCTACGGCACTGCGTAGGATCCTACGGTCTTGGCGTGCATCCGTGCGTCGCTGCGGTCCGGTCCCAGTTCGACGGACACGTACACCTTCCGCCGACCACTGGCGACAACATAGATGTACTGTGGAGACCTCACGCCCCAAGTGTTGAGCAATTCGGCGGCACGTCCACCCGGCCTCCCGCATCCCCACTATTCGACCTCGCTCAAAGTCCGTCAACTGCACATACGGTTCACGTCCACGCTGTCGCGGCATGCTACCAGTGTTGAAGACTGCGATGGAGCTCCGTATGCCACGGCAAACTGGCTGACACTGATGGCGGCGGTGCACAAATGCTGCGCAGCTAGCGCCATTCGACGGCCAACACCGTGGTTCCTGGTGTGACGGCTGTGCCGTGCGTGTGATCATTGCTTGTACAGCCCTCTCGCAGAGTCCGGAGCAAGTATGGTGGGTCTGACACACCGGTGACAATGTGTTCTTTTTTTTCATTTCCTGGAGTGTATAAAACTTATAGCTGCATTCTGTGTGTAGTCTCCTTTTATCTGAAGTGTGAAATAAGGTTCATAACCACGCATCCTGGCTGACTCCATGTGCCACATATCGATTCACGCGCGATCAACAGCAAAAGGGGCTCTGTCTGTGTTCCTAGTAAAAGTGTAATGTTCAACTTTGATATTGAAACTACATAGGAAGAAATGATCATCACGATAAAATAAGAAAAATTTTAATGCTCGTTTTTCCCGCGTGTCGTTCGAGAGTGGAATAGTAGAGGGACAGCTTGAAGGTGGTTCATTGAACCCGTTGCCAGGCACTTTATTGTGAATAGCAGAGTAACCACGTAGATGTAGAAGCTCATTAAAATCTGATTGTTATTACCGATTAACCTGTCTCACAGTCCACGATGGAAACACTTTTAACTATCGAAGAATCGATATAGGTCCCCCAGGAGTAACTGCCCTTCACTTTTAATCACGAAACTGTTTTTTACTTGAATTAAAGTGTTAGGCTATTAACTTCAAAACAGTATGCACTGCAAACGTCATTACTTCAGTAACACAATAGTACCAATCACAGAAACATAAATTCTGTAACTCAAGCTTGTATATTGCGAAAAAATGTATTGCATTCACTGCATCTCTTTTTTTCCATAACTGACCTCAAATACACCATATAATTCCAACTCTGTATCAGACATTAGTGAAATTCTTGGCCAGATTCACTTACGTCTGTTGACAAGAATACATGTTAAAAGAAATAACGGCGGATCAAAATCCCTACTTCAAAGGCTTCATATTGCAGTATTGGCGCCCAGGGCTCCATGGCTGCTGATACAGTCCCGTTGTCACCGTTCGCGCCTCTGTGGCTGGATGATTCCATGTCCTCCAGAACCTCCGTATACAGTGTGCGGTGTGCCGTTGCAATAAATACCTTTCTACAACGTATCTTCCGCAAACGTTAGTATAAATACATCCCCCCCCCCCCACCTCTTCTAGATAGCTTATCCGGTCAGTATTACTGGTTGTTAAAAATCTATATTCACAACAGACTTGAGGATCAACTGAAGAACTGATAGTCCTGCTAGGCAGTCCGTCACAATCGTTGGTCATTACGTTGACAAGCTGCCAGTATCATCATCTGGGTTCTTTCATTTACTCATCTGTGTCTGTGCTATTACGCTTCCCTCCCCATTGAAATTGGCATGTAGGGTCTCAAGCGATTACACTCGTGAAGAATCGGAAGAGCAATGACTGTAGGTCCTATCGAGCCACCAATCTGGACCTATATTCTTTACGAAGCCGGAAGCTTGTAAAAGTAACTTCAGGGTTCATGTTATACCCCAGGGTGGCCTGGAATTTTGGGCAGAGTCTCTGAAATGTCATTATGCTTGTAGATGGGCAGCCTACCCATTGGGAACGACTGCGTAGTAGAGTTCTGAGTTGGCGATGCAGGCCAGAGAATATAAGATTTGGGGAATGTAGAATATTCACTGTTGGTGACGGGAAAGGCAATGTTGATGTTAGTGATACTCATCTCGGCGGTGTTCTCGCACTGCTGATTTTGACTGCCCGTATGACCACTAAAGACACAAATGTTTATGGGATAGCCGGAAGCTGATATCTCTGATGGCCACTGAATTCATTTGTCCATCATGAGTGACATCTAAAGTAGCCGATGTCAATCTAAGGAACCTCATAATGTTAATGATCCATTCTACTATAGAACCATGAAATGTTTTTGGTGTATGTAGATTGACAACCATAGATCTGGTCAAAAACACCAACTAAGAAGCATTTCTCCCGCACTATTCTCAAACTTTTTGTGCTACTGTATGTTGTCAGTGATACAGAATTTTTCAGCCCTGCCTAATTCCATGACTTGTGTGATCTCTGAATTATTCGCTAATGTGTCTATTGACTGAGCTAAAAAACCTGTGTGGTTGTAAACAGACCATATTCTGCTTGACGATTTCCTGTTTAGAGCTATTGGTAAGGAGGAATACTTGTGTGTTGACTAGCATGTTTCGAAGTTGTCTTCTAAAAAATTTAATACTCATATGCATTTTTAAACACTACTGCGAACTTTAATTGCTCGCATGTTTCTATGAGATATTATTTCATTTACTACTAGCGGTTTGTGGTCATAAATAAGGCAGAATTTCACTCTGCAGAAGCAGATGTTTTTGTCCTGTACGGTATATACACACACCAAAAAAAGTTTTGCATCATCTCGGTTCCCAAAGTTCCGGAACCTGTACAGGAAATAAGAATAGAGATGAAGATAAAAATCATTTCCGGCCTTTTTATTGCTCGTGAAAGCCACACATTGCATCTTGTACCACAATACACAGCGAGATATTCAGAGGTGGTGGTCTAGATAGCTGTACACACCGGTACCTCTAATACCCAGTAGCACGTCTTTTTGCGTAGATACATGCCTGTATTGGTAATAGTATACTATCCGCAAGTTCATAAAGGCACTGTTGGTCCAGATTGCCTCACATCTCAACGGCGATTCGGCGTAGATCCCTCAGAGTGGTTGGTGGGTAACGACGTCCATAAACAGCCCTTTTAAATCTTTCTCAGGCATGTTCGATAAGGTTCATGTCTGGAGAGCATGCTGGCCACTCGTCGAATGATGTCGTTATCCTGAAGGAAGTCATTCACAAGATGTGCACCATGGAGGCGAGAATTGTCGTCCATGAAGACGAATGCCTCGCCAATAAGCTGCGATATGGTTGCACTGTCAGTCGGAGGATGTCATTTACGCATCGTACAGCCGTTACAGCGCCTTCCATGACTAGCAGCGGCGTACATTGGCCCCATATAATGCCACCCCAGTACATCAGGGAACCTACACCTTGCAGCACTCGCTGGACAGTGTGTCTAAGGCGTTCAGCCTGACCCGGTCGCCTCCAAACACGTCTCCGATGATTGTCTCGTTGAATGCATATGTGACACTCATCAGTGAAGAGAACGTGATGCCAATTCTGAGCGGACCATTCTGCTTGTTGCTAGGACCATCTGTACCGCGCTGCATGGTGTCGTGGTTGCAAAGCTGGATCTCGCCATGGACGTCGGGAGTGAAGGTGCGCATCATGCAGTCTATTGCGCACAGTTTGAATCGTAACACTAGGCCCTGTGGTTGCACGAAAAGGATTATTCAACATGTTGGTGTTGCTGTCAGGGTTCCTCCATAGGTAGCCGTAATCCGGCAGTAGCAGCCCTTGGGTAGCCTGAGCGAGGCATTTCATTAACATTCTTGTCTCTCTGTATCTCCTCGGTGTCCGAACAACATCGCTTTGGTTCACTCAGAGATACATGGACTTTTCCATTGTTGAGAGCCCTTCCTCGCACAAAGTAACAATGCGGACGCGATCGAATCGCGGTATTGACCGTCTAGGCATGGTTGAACTACAGACAACACGAGCTGTGTACGCCCTGCCTGGTGGAATGACTGGAACTGATCTGCTGTCCGACCCCCTCCGTTTAATAGTCGCTGCTCGCTGCTCACGCATTGTTCTTTACATCTTTGGGTGGGTTTAGTGATATCTCTGAACAGTCAAATGGGCTTTATCTGTGATACAATATCGAAAGTCAACGTCCATTTTCAGGAGTTATGGGATCCGGGGGTGATGCAAAACATTTTTGGGTGTATGTAATATCGTTAACACAGATTGTTTTCCTCTGTGCACAGTTTACTTTAGCCTAGTTCTACGCCTTGGCCGATATGCAGTTTGTTACTCCTGTCCAACAGCATATCTGTGCTCGATAATATCACCTGATCCAACTAATTCTAGCTGCCACTAGGATAAGTGTAACTGATCGCATAGCATAATGGGTTCAAGTGGAGGGGCAGATGATAGTTTCAGTTTTGGTACAACGAATGATGTATTGTATTTCGAAGACGGTATGTACGGATGGCTTCTTAGCTAGGCCTACGAAGGCTGTGTATTATCTCAGTTCTAGATGGGCTATATTTGTCGTAATGGTTGAAGCAGGGAAGCCAGCAATTCTGTCAGGTTGTAGGGTGCTGGTAAAAAGTGTATGATTTCAAAAGATTGGTGGGTTGATAATAGTCCACTAGAACTACATAGGTATCGTATTTATTCATTAGGAAACATATGCTTAATGTGATTAGGTTTTAGGCCTCATTGTTTGATCTGCCAGAAAGAGTCCACAATGTATTAAAATAATCCTGGTCATTTACACCAGGGACAACATTATCACATTAGGACATCTAGTTTCAGAATTAATTGTTTCAGACATCTCTAAAACATGCCGAGTGCATATGCTGCCCCAAATGATCACCTCTTGTATTAATACAAGTGAAAACATGTTTGTTACAAATGATGATGTGAATGCATACATACAATTTCCGCTATGTGGCCTCACAACGCAAGATCAGTTTTCCAGGAAAAAAGTAGTGAACCGTAAAATTACTACTGGTTCCCGAAAGGTTATTAATCTCAATCAGTACACAGTATGTAAAGTGGATGTAGATGCCAAGGAGTAACTGGTGAAATTACACACAACTTTCAGTAATACTCTTCATTCAAATTTGGTGCAAGACTTTACAATATAAAAAAAACAATCATTTAAGAAATAAGTTCCAATTTACGATAGAAAAGGACTTTTAAATCATTATTTTACTATAAAAAATTTCACGCCAGTAAAAGGCAAGCAATTTAACGTACACAAGGCGACGCTGTATAATATTTCAAGCTCAGGTAAATTATAGGTGAATTCACTCCACTCATAAAATGGCGCAGAATGTAATTTGTCTGCAAAATATAAAGACAATCCTGTTTAAACAAGTTTCCAAATAGAAAACCAAAACGTATGAGTCTTGCACACGAGTTGACATTGACAGTTAATAACATTAACATTTCCAAAATATATAAAAAAACAAATTTTACTAATTTCTGCCAGTTAACTTACGGCTAACACACACGCTCACCAGGTAGGACTTGCTAACTTTTACAGCATTCTCCTTTCAAGGCAACAATTTCTACCCGTAATGCAATGGCAAACTTTTGCATGGCAAGAAAACACACTAATAACCAACTACCTGTACAAAAAACGTAAGCACGGTGAGTAAAAGCCATAAAAGGTATGGATTGGAAAAACACAACAGTTTTTGCTCACTAGAAACAATGTAAAAAATCCACTACGGCGTACATTAACCTTGATTGATTATAGCCAAATATACATAATCACATATTTACGTACGTTAAAGCTTCCAGATGAGCAAGAATTCGTTATGAATTTGAGTAGTTCTTACCACGAGGCAAAAGGAAGTTTTCTTCTTGCTTAGAGTACCTTTCACACATGAGTCTAGTAATATTAGTTACGGCAGGCGAGAGAATGGATCAGGTCTTAGTGCCTTGCATTTTAAACAGTACAGTCATTGGTGCCTTAGACTTTCACAGACATGGCAAAGGCTAACAGTCGAATAAACCCGTAGGTAAGCTGGGAGGGGAAAGAAGCAATCCGAACCACTGATTTACTCTGAAACCTCCCCTTTCGTCCTCAAAAGGGGCAAAACGGACCACCCTTTCTAATACTACCACCTTCCCGCAGGTGGGCAGACGATAATGAATGGCGGGAAACCCCCCAAAAATACCGCTGGTAACAAGAATAAGTAAAGTGAATTCAATTAAACTTCATAAAAACTGTTAACAGTGAATACTCAACTTCTGGTGCGTTACGACTCCCAGGAATGAACCAACGAAGCACCTCCAAATGGTCTACCGAGCCACCCACTGCCAGCCATTTCAACGGACGCAGGAAGGCACGCCGATTTTCAGAACCTCCTCGCCGGTAGACAGCATACCGCCGAACAGCAGATTAGGGCCCTTGCGGACCCACGCTCAGAACGATTCCTTTCGCGACGAGCAGCTAACGCGCCATACCACGGAGCCGCTGTTTGCGTCGATTACGCTGATGCCGCGGTCTGCGTGCTGTCCCTGTAGCACCGGCAGAGAAGTCGCTTCTTGATGCCTCGACTGCCAACTCTCCCGGAGAGAGTCCATGCAGCCATTTCTGAAACCCACGCGAACCGCCCACTTTTCCTCTTTCCCGCTAGAGGAAGACACCGAAGCCTTAAATTGCGACAAAGGCACCACCGCCAGAAAACTGAGGGCGACTGCTTCACGCTACGCGCTGCAGCGCGGTTTTCAAAGCTAACTTTACTACGGCTCAAGGAAACACCTTCATTAATTACTTTTATAACTAGCTTATGTATACTATCCTCAACAAAGCTTTCAGAGATACAATCTGGCACGGTTATCGCAGCAGAATGGTGCAGAACACTGCGAAAGAGGTAGTGCACTAGCTGTTCCGTGGGTAGGGTCACTGACCATGGTGTTTACCTGCCATCAGAAATAGGTCACGATTTGTAGTTCTTACGAGGCCCTAAAACACAGTACCACGAAAAAAATTTGTGCACCGTTTTAGAGGTTTCCAATTCTCTCACGTCTTATTGTTTCAACAGTACTTAGTGGTATATCAAATGATGACACTTACAACTCAGTAGCTGAAGCGGTTCTGAAGTACCTGGTATGGATCCAAGGTGAAACACCCATATTGGTATGTGGTGTAGCCCCTAAGGGTAGTAATGCAACCGCTGACTCTGACATCCAGTCGATCGTGCATCGTGCTGGCCAGGGAAGTTGCTGTACGTCTTGCAGAGCACACTGAGTTTCAAGGGCACTGTATGGGCGAGCATTATCCTGTTGGAACAACAAATCATCTGCCTGTTACAAGAACGGCAAAGAACGAACCACCGAGCGCTGATTGCCGTCCCCTTCAGAAATACCAAAGGTGAATACGAGTTGTAGCTTGTCGCATCTCGGACTATAACGCATGGGATCGAGCCAGCGTGTGTTGGACAAAGAACTCTACGAGACATCGCTACCCAGATATACGCCGTACTTGGAAACAACCATCACTTTCTGCAATCAAAATATGTTTTCATCGCCGAATACCGCAACGCGTCATACCACCTTCGAGATGATCCTCTCACGGCACCAGTCGGAGCCGTATACATTCATACTGTGAGGTGAGTGGAAGACAGGGTAGAGGTTGAGTACCTGTGGTCCATCGATAATAACAGCTGAAACAGATAGTGTTGACGTGGCTTTGCTAACAAACCTCTTATCTGTGCTGGTGTAGCTGTACTATATGCCACTGCTCCTCTTACAGTACGACGAACCTAGCCGGTGTCTGTGATGGATGGACGTCCAGCACCTCGCCTACTGGTGTGAGAAAGTTCACGTGACCACTGATACCAACATCATTGCACAAGTGGCATAACACCACCAACTTGTGTGACAATTCTCCGAAAAGACGATCCCGCCACTCGGAAGTCCGGAATATGACCCTTTTCAAACTCGCTCAGGTGGCTGTAGGAAGCACGGTTGCATTTGGGTGGAATGGTAACCAGCTTGATTCACACGTTTTCACCACGCTGGCTGTAAGCATTCCCTTTTGAAGTGTAGATGCAGGTGGCGCTCTAATAGCTATACCTCTACGCTATCACCGAGTGAGGTGGCGCAGTGGTTACACACGGGACTCGCATTCTGGAGGACGACGGTCCAATCCTGCGTTCGGCCATCCTGATTTAGGTTTTCCGTGATTTCCCTAAATCACTCCAGGCAAATGCAGGTGTGGTTCTTCAGAAAGGGCAGGGCTGACTTACTTCCCCATCCTTCCCTAATCCGATGAGACCGATGACCTAGCTGTCTGCTCTCCTTCCCCAAACAACCAAACCCAACCCCTCTACGCTATCCGTTGGCGGACGACGTTAAAACTATTATCACTACATGTTCTATCCCCCAGGTGGCAACGTCGAATGAAAATCGACGCCACTTCCCGGCGTACAATTTTTCTTTCCTCCGGCAGTGTACCTCGGACCTGACCTACGCTTCACGCAGTGCTGTGTTTCGGTGTGTTTGGTTACTCAATAACTCCTGCTGGGCGCCCTGTGTTTGCTTCGTGCTTATACGTGCGCGTTATTCGGTCTCTCTGCTCCCCCGTAGATTGACTCGCACGTCCAGTTTCGTTTCCTCTTCCCGGTTTCATTTCCCGGGGCTTGTAGTCGAGCCATTCTCGTCTATTTTTTGCCGAAATGATTGTATCGTGGTGTTTTCACGCCAGTGCAGGTTGAGTATTATCCATTGCAGTTTGCATGTTAATATTGTTTTTCAAATCTCAAGTTACACATGAAAAATCGTTTCTTGACCCTCATATGTGTGTTGTACAACTTCTGCAACTACGTAAAGTATCCTCATTTCGCGCGATATGTCTCTTTCTTTCGTAAGGCTCAGTGGAAACGGCATTGGTTGAATACCAGCTAACATACAATAAAAAAAATGTCGTGTGACTAGGGCCTCCCGTCGGATAGACCGTTCGCGGGGTGCAAGTCTTTCGATTTGACGCCACTTCGGTGACTTGCGCGTCTATGGGGATTAGATGACGATGATTAGGATAACACAACACCCAGTCCCTGAGCGGAGAAAAACTCCGACCCAGCCGGGAATCGAACCCGAGCCCTTAGGATTGACATTCTGTCGCGCTGCCCACTCAGGTACCGGGGGCGGACTGACTTAGAATGTGAGACTAGGATGGTAGTCCACGCCTTCTTGTAAATAATCTGGCAGATTGCTAAGACAAGGATTAAGAGGTGAAACCATGCAAACGGAGTCCAGCGCGCCTAAATAAAAAATTACAATGCTATACACAGCTAAAACATTTCCGTCGTTTGGTACTGAGGTACTGAAATGTTCGTTACAGTTGGGAGCTACTAGATACCTTACATGTAACTTGTCTCATTTCGTAACTGACGCAAGATAACTATGGGCTGTAGGACATTGTAGTTGGGGTTCTACGTTCATTGATAAACTATCGGTCACTCTTGAATATAGTTGAAATTTATAAGTAACTTAGCACCCGCTGCCTCGCTCACGTTGACTGTATGGTCAGCTCATATTTGTTTTGTTTTCCTTCATTCGAAATTTTATTTTGTTCACGAATTCCATAATCTTTAAAACTCTGCAAGCGATCTAAGGCACGATCTCTTTCCGGATGTACTTCTGACCAAAAAGTGGCAGCTAGAGCCGTATATATTTGTTAATGCTACCTTTTCTTGTAATGATATTTCCACAGAAACATTCACCCTCTAGCACATATTTCTTTAGAAGACAAATATAAATATTCATAGATTTAGCTTTAAAACCGTTCTAAGGCAACGGAATATTTTCATAAAAATTTTCATCCCTGTTTCATCCGGCCATGGTTTGAATTTCAGAAACACTGAAACAGGTACTTTTATTACACCTAATCTGGAAGTCAGGTACCAATTTTCATAGACGTAGGTTTAAAAATGGTTCAAATGTCTCTGAGCACTATGCGAATGTACTTCTGATGTCATCAGTCGCCTAGAACTTAGAGCTAGTTAAACCTAACTAACCTAAGGACATCACACACATCAGAGGCAGGATTCGTACCTGCGACCGTAGTGGTCGTCCTGTTCCAGACTGTAGCGCCTAGAACCGCCTGGCCACTCTCGCCGGCAGACGTAGCTTTAAAAAAAAGCTTCGTTGGACTTTAATAATGAAGTATTTCCTAAGAAAAAAAGATTTCTCCCTTCATCTTACGTCCTTAGTGGTTGAATTTTCTAAAATACACTCCTGGAAATGGAAAAAAGAACACATTGACACCGGTGTGTCAGACCCACCATACTTGCTCCGGACACTGCGAGAGGGCTGTACAAGCAATGATCACACGCACAGCACAGCGGACACACGAGGAACCGCGGTGTTGGCCGTCGAATGGCGCTAGCTGCGCAGCATTTATGCACCGCCGCCGTCAGTGTCAGCCAGTTTGCCGTGGCATACGGAGCTCAATCGCAGTCTTTAACACTGGTAGCATGCCGTGACAGCGTGGACGTGAACCGTATGTGCAGTTGACGGACTTTGAGCGAGGGCGTATAGTGGGCATGCGGGAGGCTGGGTGGACGTACCGCCGAATTGCTCAACACGTGGGGCGTGAGGTCTCTACAGTACATCGATGTTGTCGCCAGTGGTCGGCGGAAGGTGCACGTGCCCGTCGACCTGGGACCGGACCGCAGCGACGCACGGATGCACGCCAAGACCGTAGGATCCTACGCAGTGCCGTAGGGGACAGCACCGCCACTTCCCAGCAAATTAGGGACACTGTTGCTCCTGGGGTATCGGCGAGGACCATTCGCAACCGTCTCCATGAAGCTGGGCTACGGTCCCGCACACTGTTAGGCCGTCTTCCGCTCACGCCCCAGCATTGTGCAGCCCGCCTCCAGTGGTGTCGCGACAGGCGTGAATGGTGGGACGAATGGAGACGTGTCGTCTTCAGCGATGAGAGTCGCTTCTGCCTTGGTGCCAATGATGGTCGTATGCGTGTTTGGCACCGTGCAGGTGAGCGCCACAATCAGGACTGCATACGACCAAGGCACACAGGGCCAACACCCGGCATCATGGTGTGGGGAGCGATCTCATACTGGCCGTACACCTCTGGTGATCGTCGAGGGGACACTGAATAGTGCATGGTACATCCAAACCGTCGTCGAACCCATCGTTCTACCATTCCTAGACCGGCAAGGGAACTTGCTGTTCCAACAGGACAACGCACGTCCGCATGTATCCCGTGCCACCCAACGTGCTCTAGAAGGTGTAAGTCAACTACCCTGGCCAGCAAGATCTCCGGATCTGTCCCCCATTGAGCATGTTTGGGACTGGATGAAGCGTCGTCTCACGCGGTCTGCACGTCCAGCACGAACGCTGGTCCAACTGAGACACCAGGTGGAAATGGCACGGCAAGCCGTTCCACAGGACTACATTCAGCATATCTACGATCGTCTCCATGGGAGAATAGCAGCCTGCATTGCTGCGAAAGGTGGATATACACTGTACTAGTGCCGACATTGTGCATGCTCTGTTGCCTGTGTCTATGTGCCCGTGGTTCTGTCAGCGTGATCATGTGATGTATCTGACCCCAGGAATGTGTCAATAAAGTTTCCTCTTCCTGGGACAATGAATTCACGGTATTCTTATTTCAATTTCCAGGAGTGTATTCCTTTTAGTTTCTGACACAGAATTGAAATACCAATTTCTGTAGCTACAGCTCGAAAATTGCCTTAATAGCGCCATGTATTCAAAAAATCTATCACAACCTATTGGACCTCCTTGTGGGTCCAATTTCGAACAAACCCTTGTTAAACGATGCCTACGTTATAAGATAAAATACTTTCCGAATTACAACTTTCTAAAGTTAGCGATTTCGTCTGGATGATGATGAGTGAATGAATCAGTGAGACCGTATTTCACCCCTTTAGGAGTTGAATTTCTCAAACCACTAAAACACGTTGTTTTTTATCTCTGATCGAAAGGCAAATACACGTTGTCATTAATCTTAGGTCCGAAAATGGTTAAAAAATGAGATAATTGCATTAAAAATTTCATCCCTTATTTCATCTCCATCGGCGCTTGGGAAATGATTTAGTAGTTATTTCATAATGATATGTTTTCTAAAAAGCATTTACCAACTATATCATACGCAATGGTGCCAAATTTCCGGATATGGTGAAATACGTATTCCTTTATTTCTGACCGAGAGACCAAATACCAATTTTCGTAGTTATGGCTTGAAAACTGCATTAATATCAAAAATTTTTTAAAAAATAATATTAATCCCTGTTTTACCCTCTTAGGTACGGAATTTCGAAAAAAAATTCTTAAAGGATGCCTACAGTATAAGATCACCACCCTCTCCATATATCAAGTTTGTGTCCTTAGCAGTTTACGCTGTGCGATGATCAGTCCGTGAGGTCATTGCCTTTATTTATAGGGAGATTTACTTGTCTGTATGTGGAGACAGAGAGAGAGAGAGAGAGAGAGAGAGAGAGAGAGAGAGAGAGAGAGAGAGAGAGAGTGAGAGAGAGTAAGCGGAAGCATTTACATGGTGCCTGTGTACCAGGAATGCACCGGTATCAACTGAATCAATATTAATTTGTTGGTCATACGCAGGTTGAGTTTATTTTCCATCCCTGTAGTTTTGATGGACATGGCCTACGTGACCACGTCTGTTGCAGTAGTCGCAAATTGTTTTTGGAACGGCTAATGTTGATAAAGCACACAATGTAACAAGTTCCTGTGGGAGATTGGTTTTGTGCATGATGATACTGCGGCTTATTAAAGTGAGAGCAAACACCACGTTGATGCAAAAAGTTTGTATTCGGACGGGACTGGTACTTTGGGATACACCGAAGGCTAGAACGGCGCCGAACTGTCCGTTACCCCTGCGGCTGTCAACCGTGGTGGGCTTTATATATTCGTAAGAGACTGATGTGGGTGGCAGACGCTTTTTCCTCTTGCAACTACCTTCCAGTGGCTTACGGCACCACGAATTTTTGTGCGAATCGGAGCAATTCGTCTTACGGCTAATCTGATTTCAACGGTGCTTTTAGCCGTATTACGTTATCCGCTGTTGCTACAAAACATCGTCGTGGACTAAGGCATCTGCGTATTATTTGTGACATTTAGAAAGAACAAACTTACATTTGCGGTCCATCGGTAAAAGATTTGCAAACCACACATGATACCACTCATTAAATAAGAATCTCGAATGCTTGGTGCTCCTTACAGTTAAGATATTAATTAAAAGACGGGTTGAAACCAGCATGACACGATCTTGAAATATTTATTTGCAAAAACGGGTTCGCGTACATAATTTGTAGTACCTGCTACAGAGGAACAAATAACTGTAGGCACATTAATTTCTACAACATGACAACTGTATGTGTAATAGCAGAAATAAAAGTCTACATACATTTTGGAAGTCTATATCAATGATATAAGTGTCACTTAATGTGACCGGATATCGGATTCGTCCAATCACATAGTACACGGGTATTGAGAGTATTAATTATGACACATAAAACTATTAGAAAGTTTCATATAAGCTTGCAAAAATATTTGTGAATATAGGTAAATCGTATAACTAACTACAATGGTTAATCACATAAACATGCATCAAGTAGCGAAAATTTAGGTAAATATCATGAGGGCAAAAGTCTTTTTAACTCTCCACTTAAGTGAGAAATGTTCGGTTACTATTTATTCACTAGTATATATTACCTCAACCATCTTCAAAATCTAGAACAGCGTATATTTCTGTCCTTACACAAAAATGTGAAATCAGTACAATTGTGCAGCACTCGCTATCCATTATGTAGCATGTTCTATAAAACTGTTTCACTTTTCCCCTAGTATAAACAAATATTCAGTTGTTCAGTATCATTAAGTGTCTTCAAATAGTGTTAATAGTGGCAATGTTCATCACTATCTTACTAATAATAAACACTAAGTGTTACTCAGAATTACAAGTGCTTTTCAAGAACTACATCTAATTAATGCATCAGCATTAAATCAGTGTATTTTTTGATGTCACAGCATAATTGATTAATTTTAAGTGCTTATGAATGACAATATTAATAGAAGAAAATGTTTCCAAAAGACTAACAGGATCGGATAGGAATGTATGCAGCACAGAAACTAATGTGCAGAAATGTTCCAACAGTAGGAGCCCTGTGCCTGCCATGGCACATCACATAGTACAAATGTATGTTCTCCTGATGTTTTAAACAATTTATTAACACAAAAAGCCAATTAAATTTTATGTCAACATTTAAATGTGTTTTTTCGTAACCAAGACATCAACTGTAACTAGCACATGAAAAATATTGTCAGAGAAAAGTTTTCCTTTCGATAAACAACTAAATTTGCAGCCTCAGATTATTTACATAGTCATTGTTTGAGCTCCCTGAGTACATGTGTCATATGTTATATTCCTTAGTCCAAGCAGTTTGCCAGATTTCGGATGAATCCGTTTATATGGGTCTGGGTTTGTCAATACCTCAAATGGGCTTATATACATACCGTATCAAAGAACTTTTTTAACTCGACAGTTAACAATTTGGATCTCTCATGTGTCTTAGCTAAGACTAAATCTTTTGTCTTCATCTGTGTTATTTTAACCCTAGCACCATATCTCATCTTTCTTGCTTAGCCTTGTGTCTTCGTTACTTCTCTTACAACTACTTCTTTTTCTTGTGCTGAAATAATTTTACAGCCCTGCAATTCAATAAATTTATTAATGATGTTATCTGATTTTTTTCGAGTCACATTTTGTGTTATGAAAAACCTGTGGATTTGTGTTGCAAACTGTTCATCGCATCTCATAAAGTAGCTAATACAAGACTGGTGTTTATGATTGCAATAGGTCCTGCACAACCTATCAGTCTTTCTCCTATATCTCCCTGCAGGATTGCTAGCCAGATGATAGGCAAATATTAAAATGCGTTTTATTCCAGTCCTCCAATTCAATGCATTCCAAGATGGAGAGACAAACAGTGATCCATTATCACAAATCAGTTTTACAGGTATCCATTGTTATATTTGAAACCAGTTCTTCCCTTGTTGCTTCCTTAGAAGGCATAATTCTATGCACACTATGACATACATAACACTGTATTCTCTTTTTGTTGATGGTAATGAGCCATATAAACTGATGGCTACAGTGTAGTACATTTCGAAACTGACCCTGACAAGCTTAGCTACTAGTCTTCATTTGTAGGCATCTAACAGAAGTTGAAATTAATTTTCTTACTCTTTTGCCATATTGTGAAAGTCTACATTTTCCTCTAATATGTTTAAACATTTGAAAACAACAAAGTGTCCATAAATTTCATGAGTATATGTAATATGTTTGTCAATATCCTGGCTAACACAATCTCCAATGGTCTAAATTTATTCTTCTAAATCTCTTGTGTGCTTTGTAATATTGATCAGCTTTCTAACAATCTTTTTTACAAAAGCAGCCTTTAAGTAGTATCCTTTTATCATCCTGATTATGGTTTGTATGCATGTCATTCCATATGCTCTTAAGTACATACTCATCTTTAACGTCTTTCAAATACACAGTTCTGAAATATTTGTCTTCTTCCACCTTGATATTGCTAACATCCGTTCATAATGGGAACCAGGTGTATCTGCAGCTAGGTTCTCAGCTCCCTTAATATATTTAATTCCCTAGTCAAACTTTTCTAAAAATATGGCCCATCTTGTCAGTCTACTATGGTACAACAAGCTTTCTGTTAAATACATTTAAGGCGTTGTGGCCTGAGTAATCAATAGGTTTATGTCGGAAGATGTAGGTTCTAAATTTGATAAACGACCAATGCGCTGCTAACAATTCGTTCTCAGCAACAGTATAAGTTCTTTTATTACTTTCGCAACAGCCTACTGACAAAAGCAACACAGCAGCGCTAGAAGATGAACTTGTTGATGTTTTGGGTCTACCAGACCTTTCTTTATGCACGTCCTGAACGGTGCCGTCGGCTTCAAATTAATCTCGGACACACTAAATTGTTATACATATTAGTGGCAGAGATCCGTACATAATTACGCAATTGCCGTTGTACCTCTGTCACGGTTTCGTATTTCCAGTACCGCTTGCGGTGCTGAAACGACAATCGTACTTTATTCATTGCTGCTGGAAAACGTGCGTCAAGATCTGTTGAGAAAACAATGGACTATGCCACCATGCAAAATTTCGTCAGATCTCTGCTTAATACAGTTTTGCTACTCAGGACACACATTCGTTGAAAGCATCGATGGTGGCTGTTAAACAGTTGATATCGATTTGCAAAAGTGAATAAATAAAACATGATTTGGCAACTGGTTGCTGCTTATTTAGTAATAACTCGGTTACAAGGCTCTTGCTATATGTTTTTGTGATCATTTTTTCATGTGTCGCATCTCGTTTTTTGGAGTTTTAATTTAATCTTTTGTGTCTGGTTATGTAAAAAACCGCCAGCAAAATCTCGTTACACCTCATACGTCATAACAACGTATTCCAAAATTCAACTATCCAGCCCGCACTCCGAATCACTTCTCGTTTTTATTCTAGAAACATTTCATGTAGTGTCTCGTGGCAAAATGTTGAGTGCACGTAAGCGCTACCATAGATAAACGCTTTAGGTTTTTTTTCTCCTACTGTCTCCATCATATAAAAAGGTAATGAGAAATAAATCAGTCTTTGTTTCCGGTTGAGCAATAAGAATGTGCGCCACATTATATTTATCTTGTGGTAGTGTTATATATGTTGGTAGTGATCAAGGAAATCATCACTACAAATAACTTAGCTGTAACCATAATAGCCTCCCCCCATGAACCATGGACCTTGCCGTTGGTGGGGAGGCTTGCGTGCCTCAGCGATACAGATGGCCGTACCGTAGGTGCAACCACAACGGAGGGGTATCTGTTGAGAGGCCAGACAAACGTGTGGTTCCTGAAGAGGGGCAGCAGCCTTTTCAGTAGTTGCAGGGGCAACAGTCTGGATGATTGACTGATCTGGCCTTGCAACATTAACCAAAACGGCCTTGCTGTGCTGGTACTGCGAACGGCTGAAAGCAAGGGGAAACTACAGCCGTAATTTTTCCCGAGGACATGCAGCTTTACTGTATGATTAAATGATGATGGCATCCTCTTGGGTAAAATATTCCGGAGGTAAAATAGTCGCCCATTCGGATCTCCGGGCGGGGACTACTCAGGAGGATGTCGTTATCAGGAGAAAGAAAACTGGCGTTCTACGGATCGGAGCGTGGAATGTCAGATCCCTTAATCGGGCAGGTAGGTTAGAAAATTTAAAAAGGGAAATGGATAGGTTAAAGTTAGATATAGTGGGAATTAGTGAGGTTCGGTGGCAGGAGGAACAAGACTTCTGGTCAGGTGACTACAGGGTTATAAACACAAAATCAAATAGGGGTAATGCAGGAGTAGGTTTAATAATGAATAGGAAAATAGGAATGCGGGTAAGCTACTACAAACAGCATAGTGAACGCATTATTGTGGCCAAGATAGATACGAAGCCCACACCTACTACAGTAGTACAAGTTTATATGCCAACTAGCTCTGCAGATGATGAAGAAATTGAAGAAATGTACGATGAAATAAAAGAAATTATTCAGATAGTGAAGGGAGACGAAAATTTAATAGTAATGGGTGACTGGAATTCGAGTGTAGGAAAAGGGAGAGAAGGAAACATAGTAGGTGAATATGGATTGGGGCTAAGAAATGAAAGAGGAAGCCGCCTAGTAGAATTTTGCACAGAGCACAACTTAATCATAGCTAACACTTGGTTTAAGAATCATGAAAGAAGGTTGTATACGTGGAAGAACCCTGGAGATACTAAAAGGTATCAGATAGATTATATAATGGTAAGACAGAGATTTAGGAACCAGGTTTTAAGTTGTAAGACATTTCCAGGGGCAGATGTGGACTCTGACCACAATCTATTGGTTATGACCTGTAGATTAAAACTGAAGAAACTGCAAAAATGTGGGAAATTAAGGAGATGGGACCTGGATAAACTGAAAGAACCAGAGGTTGTACAGAGTTTCAGAGAGAGCATAAGGGAACAATTGACAGGAATAGGGGAAAGAAATACAGTAGAAGAAGAATGGGTAGCTCTGAGGGATGTAGTAGTGAAGGCAGCAGAGGATAAAGTAGGTACAAAGACGAGGGCTGCTAGAAATCCTTGGGTAACAGAAGAAATATTGAATTTAATTGATGAAAGGAGAAAATATAAAAATGCAGTAAATGAAGCAGGCAAAAAGGAATACAAACGTCTCAAAAATGAGATCGACAGGAAGTGCAAAATGGCTAAACAGGGATGGCTAGAGGACAAATGTAAGGATGTAGAAGCTTATCTCACTAGGGGTAAGATAGATACTGCCTACAGGAAAATTAAAGAGACCTTTGGAAAGAAGAGAACCACTTGTATGAATATCAAGAGCTCAGATGGCAGCCCAGTTCTAAGCAAAGAAGGGAAGGCAGAAAGGTGGAAGGAGTATATAGAAGGTTTATACAAGGGCGATGTACTTGAGGACAATATTATGGAAATAGAAGAGGATGTAGATGAAGACGAAATGGGAGATACGATACTGCGTGAAGAGTTTGACAGAGCACTGAAAGACCTGAGTCGAAACAAGGCCCCCGGAGTAGACAACATTCCATTAGAACTACTGACGGCCTTGGGAGAGCCAGTCATGACAAAACTCTACCAGCTGGTGAGCAAGATGTATGAGACAGGCGAAATACCCTCAGACTTCAAGAAGAATATAATAATTCCAATCCCAAAGAAAGCAGGTGCTGACAGATGTGAAAATTACCGAACTATCAGTTTAATAAGCCACGGCTGCAAAATACTAACGCGAATTGTTTACAGACGAATGGAAAAACTGGTAGATGCAGACCTCGGGGAGGATCAGTTTGGATTCCGTCGAAATGTTGGAACACGTGAGGCAATACTGACCTTACGACTTATCTTAGAAGAAAGATTAAGAAAAGGCAAACCTACGTTTCTAGCATTTGTAGACTTAGAGAAAGCTTTTGACAATGTTGATTGGAATACTCTTTTTCAAATTCTAAAGGTGGCAGGGGTAAAATACAGGGAGCGAAAGGCTATTTATAATTTGTACAGAAACCAGATGGCAGTAATAAGAGTCGAGGGGCATGAAAGGGAAGCAGTGGTTGGGAAAGGAGTGAGACAGGGTTGTAGCCTCTCCCCGATGTTATTCAATCTGTATATTGAGCAAGCAGTAAAGGAAACAAAAGAAAAATTTGGAGTAGGTATTAAAATTCATGGAGACGAAGTAAAAACTTTGAGGTTCGCCGATGACATTGTAATTCTGTCAGAGACGGCAAAGGACTTGGAAGAGCAGTTGAACGGAATGGACAGTGTCTTGAAAGGAGGATATAAGATGAACATCAACAAAAGCAAAACGAGGATAATGGAATGTAGTCAAATTAAGTCTGGTGATGCTGAGGGAATTAGATTAGGAAATGAGACACTTCAAGTAGTAAAGGAGTTTTGCTATTTAGGAAGTAAAATAACTGATGATGGTCGAAGTAGAGAGGATATAAAATGTAGACTGGCAATGGCAAGGAAAGCGTTTCTGAAGAAGAGAAATTTGTTAACATCGAATATAGATTTATGTATCAGGAAGTCGTTTCTGAAAGTATTTGTTTGGAGTGTAGCCATGTATGGAAGTGAAACATGGACGATAACTAGTTTGGACAAGAAGAGAATAGAAGCTTTCGAAATGTGGTGCTACAGAAGAATACTGAAGATAAGGTGTATAGATCACGTAACTAATGAGGAGGTATTGAATAGGATTGGGGAGAAGAGAAGTTTGTGGCACAACTTGACTAGAAGAAGGGATCGGTTGGTAGGACATGTTTTGAGGCACCAAGGGATCACAAATTTAGCATTGGAGGGCAGCGTGGAGGGTAAAAATCGTAGAGGGAGACCGAGAGATGAGTACACTAAGCAGATTCAGAAGGATGTAGGTTGCAGTAGGTACTGGGAGATGAAGCAGCTTGCACAGGATAGAGTAGCATGGAGAGCTGCATCAAACCAGTCTCAGGACTGAAGACAACAACAACAACAACAACAACAACAACCATAATAGAATAAGATACGTTGACGCGAAAATTTTCTGTCATTGGTATTGAAAATATAACTGAGGAGTAGCAAATGCTGACAAGAATAAGGCATTAGTGCTTTGCAACGACAGATGTGAGAAACGAAAAGGTCAAAATTAATTCTCACTACAGGTGGTTTATGTTTAGTACCTTGATATGTCGACTGTAACGTTTAGTATTTATCGCACAGTAATTTTCGGGCATCTTCCATTAGACCGGATGTTCATATTAAATAAATGGTGTGACTCGTCAGGAAGAAACGCCTATCGTTAATATAGTTCGCGACTCAGTAGCTTGTGGTGTTTTTCTTTATGGACGTGTGAGTGGGTCGGTTACTTTGTGTGTGTGTGTGTGTGTGTGTGTGTGTGTGTGTATTTGTCGGTGGAGGGGGCGAGAGAGGGGGAGGGGGTGGGGGTATTTCAATGAAAATTCCAAACCGAGCTCGCATACTGTTGTTCAAAAATGAATCTACATCATTCAAAATGGACTGGCAGACTGATAAAATTGTGAGTTTCCGTCGCCTTGTTGACTTTAAGACTGACGATACGGCGTACATTCAAAATAATACTATTTATTCCCTAAATACCCAAAATTTCTTCCTCATCTGTTCACAAAAACTAGAAACGAAAAAATATGCAGAAGCGTCACACGATATTAAAGTATGTTGCTATCAGTGTCGCAGGGATGGGAAAACCATTTACATGGTCTCTTCAGATTATAGTCCGTCCCATTGGATGTATGTATTGACCCGGGAACCTAGAAACGAGGGAGAGGCTTCGACCCGCCGTAGCCGTCAGTGGTTCACAACCCCACACCAGACCACAGCGGTCCACCCACTCCAGTGAACCCCCCCCCCCCCCCCCCCCGCCCGCCCCACTCCCCGGGAATGTCTCATACCGGAAGAGTGTAACCCCAAACGTTTGCATGGCAGAGTAGTTTTGGTGTACGCATAGGTGGAAAAGGTGTTTGCGCAGCAATCGCCGACGCAGTGTAACTCAGGCGGATTAAGAGGAACCTGCCCGCACTCGCCTGGATCTAGAACATGTCATTACTTTTATTTTTTATTTTTTTATTTTTATTTTTTATTTTTTAAAAAGCTTAAATAACAATACTAATAGCATGGATATATACAATGCATCATTTGTTTCTATTAAAAAATTCGTCAATGGAGTAGGAGGAGTTGGTCACTAGTAAGTCTTTCAAGCTCCTTTTAAACTGATCTTTATTTGTAACAAAATTTTTTGTTTGCTGGCAAGTTATTAAAGATGAGTGTTCCTGAGTGGTGGACCCCTTTTTGAACTAAAGTAAGTGCTTTTAAGTCCTTGTGCAGATCATTTTTGTTCCTGGTGTGTATAAACTGAGCTGTTTTTTGGAAAATGAGATATATTATTTAGGACAAATTTCATTAAGGAGTAAATATACTGAGTAGCTTTTCAGTTCACCAGAAAAATATTAGTCACCCCTCTCTCCTACAGAAGAGTGTGGTTTCACCGCCAGACACCACACTTGCTAGGTGGTAGCCTTTAAATCGGCCGCGGTCCGGTAGTATACGTCGGCCCCGCGTGTCGCCACTATCAGTGATTGCAGACCGAGCGCCGCCACACGGCATGTCTAGAGAGACTTCCTAGCAATCGCCCCAGTTGTACAGCCGACTTTGCTAGCAATGGTTCACTGACAAAATACGCTCTCACTTGCCGAGACGATAGTTAGCATAGCCTTCAGCTACGTTATTTGCTACGACCTAGCAAGGCGCCACTATCATTACTATTGATATTGTAAACCATGTATCGTCAAGAGCGACGTTCGCCATTAATGGATTAAAGTTAAGTATTTCACCAGCTACGTCCGTTTTTCTCAATTCTAATTATCTTTTCATGTTCCAGACCTCACGCCAGTCTGCGTGAGGTAAAATGCGTGCATTTCAGCCTCCTTTAGTACCCAGGGGTTGGCTCTCGTGCCAACCACAACAAAGAGCACAGCGATAACTTTGAAGTGCTGTAGATCGTGTAGGGCTCGTATCAATGATCATGTGACCTGGCACTGGTAATGTAAGCCTTGACAGTAAAGTGGTGTATGTGTGATATTGGTTGTACGGTTTAGCATCGTAAGAAGATTCGATGTTTAGACATGCCTGTATGGCAGAAGGATCTGTAGTATGTGGACACGCAAATGAACCATTCACCATGAACGAAGTTGTTTTTGTTTCAGTGCGCCTTATCTGAAGCCTTAACAATTAGTGCTTGAACATTGCCATACAGCATTTGGTGTGTGATACCTCACAGCAGGCCATTTCTCCAAAAAAATGGTTCAAATGGTTCTGAGCACTATGGGACTTAACATCTGAGGTCATCAGTCCCCTAGAACTTGGAACTACTTAAACCTAACTTACCTAAGGACATCACACACATCCATGCCCGAGGCTGGTTCGAACCTGCGACCGTGGCGGTCATGCGGTTCCAGACCGAAGCGCCTAGAACCGCAAGGCCACACTGGCCGGCGCCATTTCTCCGAACGTCACATTAAACTGCAAGTGTTCAGTGGACCAACGACAAAGAAACTGTGCCAGTAAACGACTACAGGAGTACAGGGTGGTCCGACAAGTCGCGATGCTAACTGTTTCGAATAATTCAAGGCTTCGAGCACATCGACAGCCCAATCGGGTGTTTAACCTGCAGTGTTTGGAGGGAGTTTCCAGGCCGGTGATGGTTATGCGATGTTCTGGTGCCATCACTTCGCAACAGACATACAGTTTATCGTCAACATTAATCAGTGTGTTGTTTTCACCCCTCGGGTAACCATCGTTAGTCTCCCAAGGCCACAATAACGACACCTACACGCTCCTGGACTGATAAACACTGGTGACCAATCGCACCTGCCTGGCCCACCAGACCACTCGGTTCAGTTCCATATTTGGAACAGCAGAACGTATCAGAGTCCCCATAATCTGTTGACTCCACAGGACCTTATCATCAATGAGTTGCTTTTACTGGATACACTAGTGGAATGCCATTCTCTCCAAAACGCGGCCAGAATTTAAGCTACAGTGTTACACGGTAATAGTGTTAACTCTCCAGCGGGTGATCAAATTATTGTTCTGTCTGATTAGGTAACTGGTATTTGGGGTAGATCGCAGTTCAGTTGTCCATCTGACCAATTGGAGTTTGGCTACCCGAAGTCCTCCTAATGCAAAGCTAGTGCCTACGACGATGGTCTCTTCAATGGAGGCATCGGAATTTCGTCCATCAACTCTTGTCTAATCAAACTATTAGTCTGACCCTATCGACCGATATGTTATCGAGAATAACATCAAACCTTCCCAACTTTATAACAGTCTCGAAACGGCGCAAAAATACGTCTAAAGCTATATGATTATTCTGCAGTTCACAATTAAGAACGAAAAAGAGGGTGCATCGTACTTCCTTCAAGCTATTTCTCTAACGTTCCACTCTCGAAGAGCGCATGTAAAAACCAAAACTTTAATCATTGTGTGTGAGCTCTGATTTCTCTTATTTCATTATGATGGTCATTTCTCCGTATGTAGGTGGAAGTCAACAAAATATTTTGTCATTCGAAAGACAAAGTAGGTTCTGAAATTCCACCGGAATGTAAAGCTACTTTGCTTTAATCATTGCCACCCCAATTCATGTATTATTTCCGTGGCACTCTGTGCCCTATTTCGTGACAGTACATAACGAGCTGTCCTCCTTCGAACTTTTTCGATGACCTCCATCAGTCCTATCTGACTCGGATCCCACACTGCGCAGCAATGGTCCAAAAGAGGGCGGTCAAGCTTAGTGCAGGCAGTCTCGCCACTAAACCTGTTACATTTTCTATCTGTTCTGCCAAGAAACTACAGTCTCTGGTTCACTTTCCTACAATATAGTCTGAGTGATCGTTCCAATTTATGTTATTCGTAACTGTAATCCCCAAGTATTTAGTTAAAATTCACAGTCTACACATTAATGGCATTTATCGAATAACCGAAATTTAGCAGATTCCTTTTAGTTCTCATGTGAATGACATAATGCTTTTCTTTAATTACAGTCTCTTGCCAGTTTGTCGCACCTTACATATATCTTGTGTAACTCATTTTGCAATTATTCTTGATCACCTGACGAATTTACAACACGGTATATGACAGGATCATCTGCAAACAATCTAAGAGGGCTGTTCTGATTGTATCCAAAATTGTTCATACAGTTGATCAGAAGCAGCAGAGGTACTAAAGCACTTCCTTGGGAAGCACCAGATATTATTTCGGTTTATCTCCATGACTTATTGCGATCTGTGATATTCCTGAGAGGAAATTACTAATCCAGTAGCACAACTAAGACGATACTCCGTAGGCATGGAATATCATTAGAAGTCGCTTGTGTCGATCGGAGTCTAAACTCTTCTGGAAATATGAAAATGTGGAATGAATTTCACATACCTTATCGATAGCAGCCATTACTTCGTGAAGATAGAGATCTATTTGTGTTTCGCAACACCGATATTTTCTGAACCGGTGTTGGCTGTTTCGCAATAAATCGTTTTCTGCATCTCTATGTGACTGTAGCACCAAAAAGGAACTTAATACTAAGAAGCGGAAGGCGTCGGTCTCTTTCTACTGAGATAAATAAAACCCAGGCAAATTTATTAGTTGTCACATTTTATTCAAGCACGATCGGTAACCAGAAAGCCAACTGCTTTCCCCCTACATCCACTACTTACAGACGTCAAAACATGCCCTACCCCTTTCCACCGACGAAAGTAATATGTAGCTGACAAGAATAATCAACTGTTGCGACTGCCGTTAAAAAGCCTCTGTTCTCTACTTCTCGTTCTCGGAAATGACCATGGCAGACTGCTCAGATGCTAGTCGGCTTATATCTTAATGCCTGTCTAAGTACTATAGGATCCTGCTTTTCACCTACAGAGAGCCTTCCGCTGCAGTTCCCCTGTATAAAGTTCGCAAATGTTCCGCCGACGGAGAGCGCTTTCCTTGCCGTAACAGGCTTTGCAGCTTTACAGCTGGAAGCCGCAACTTTGGGTGAGACTAACGAACCAGATTCAGGAAAAGATTAGCAATAATACAGATCACCTCAATAATGCAGAAGCTCTTACTCTGAAAGTAGCTTTTCGCTGTTATCTGTCAAGCTACATTAACTTGTTCTGAGAAGCAGTCCGAGACATTAAACAACAAAATGGTAGGGCAAAGATTTCATTTCGGTGATAGGCTTATACTGACATTATAAATAACTACAAGTTATTTAAAAAATAAGAACCAAAGCAGTAAAACCGATAAAATGAAAAATGAGTTTCCAATTACCATTTTTTAGTATTCAATAATACAATGAAGCGCCATTAGGCATGCGTATTCAAATACAGATATATGTAAACAACACAATACGGCGCTGCGATCGGCAACGCCTATATAAGACAGCAAGTGTTCGGCGCAGTTGTTAGATTCGTTACTGTTGCTACAATGCAGGTTATCGAGATTTAAGTGTTTGAACGTGGTGTTATAGTCGTCGCACTAGCAATGGGACACAGCATCTCAGAGATAGGGATGAGGTGGGGATTTTTCCGTACGACTATTTCACGAGAGTACCGTGAATATAAGGAATCCGGTAAAACATCAGATCACCACCATCGCTGCGGCCGGAAAAAGATCCTGCAAGAACGGGACCAACGACGACTGAAGACAGTTGTTCAACGGGACAGAAATGCAACCCTTCCGCAAATTGCTGCAGATTTCAGTGTTGGGCACGAGTGCCAGCTTGCGAACCATTCAACGAAACATCATCGATATGGGCTTTCGGAGCCAAAGGTTCAGTCGTGTACACCTGATGAGTGCACGATGCAAAGCTCTACGTCTCGGCTGGGATCGTCAACTCCGACATTGGACTGTTGATGACTGGAAACATGTTGCCTAGTTGGTCTCGCGGGTCTTGTTACAAATTGTGTCAAACAGATGCACGTGTGCATGTATGGACAAAACCTGACGAATCAATGGACCCTGTATGTGATCAGGGCACTGTTCAAGCTGATGGAGGCTCTATAATGGTGTGGAGCGTGTGCAGCTGGAGTGAATGGGACCCCTGATACGTCTAGATACGACTTTGACATGTGACACGTACGTAAGATTTCTGTCTGATCAGCTGCATACATTCGTGTCCATTGTTCCAGCAGGACTATGCGACACCCAACACGTCTAGAACTGTTACAGAGTGGTTCCAGGAACTCTGTTCTGAGTTTAAACACTTCCGCTGGCCATTAATTCCCCCCCCCCCCCCCCACCCTCAATTTGAACATTATTGATGTCTTGCAACGTACTGTTAAGAACAGCCTCGTAGTGTTACGGATTTATGGACAGCCCTGCAGGATTCATAGTGTCACTTCCCTCCAGCACTACTTCAGATATTAGTCGAATCAATGCCACGTCATGGTGAGGCACTTCTGCGTGCTCGCAGTTGCACTACACGGTATTATGCAGGTGTACCAGTTTCTTTGGCTCTTCGTTGTAATTTGATGAAAAAGCCTTTAACCCAACCACGTGCAATTGTTTCTTATTATTATTGTAGTTATTATCATTGCCAAGTTTCATGTTGCAGCTGTAAACTATTCATAACGTGCAATCTATCTGATAGTTACTTTGTTTACTATTTTTCTACTGAAAAATCATTACCATTTTTTAATCTGCAGAAACTACTTATTCTGAAAGTGGAGAAGTTGTCATTTACCACTCGAAGTATCTTAATTATTTATAAGATTTGAAATTGGAAGAACTCACGAAGCAACGTGTGCACACCACGTTTCACAAATCGTCCCATTTTCCTTACACGCATTCGTCTAGCAGAAAATGGACTCCTTTCATGTGATCATTATTATTTTGAGCGCCAACGTAGTCACCGCTGCCAAACGACCGCGTGGTGAAGTGATGCCGGGGCTGGACGTCAGTTCAGTAGTTTTAATTGGACATGGTACCACGGTACTATAGGTTTCAATTTTTAATGTTGACTGTTCCTTACTCTGGCATGTTATAGTAATTTTATGCTCCTGAGGAAGGCTAGGCTATTCTAGACGAAACCTGGGAGAGACCAGAAAATTTTCGCAATTGAGGCGGATTTTTCAGTATATTGGTCTATCACAGTTGCTGATGGGGCGGCAATATGCTAAAAACTCTTTGATCATTATGAATTCGACAAAGAAATTCTTGTGAACTCATATTATGTTTCTGCAATACGCCGTATAGGTTACCTGCTGATCAGTTTTCATAAATATTACTGACAGTCCGTTTTTCACCTCTTTTTAAAGAGTTTCTGTGTGTGTCACTACCGACCAGGAAGCAACTTCAGGTATTTTCACCGCCATGGGGACAGCAAAGCAGGGTGACAGAGAAGCGACTGGGCAGAGAGGTGGCTGTGTTAAGAGATTTGAAACAATGACTGTACATGTCAAACGTGTTCGACACTGAATAGCAAACATTCTGAAGCCTTTCAGTGCTTTAGAATGTCTCAGTGTGTAATTTGTGCTTCAGCGAGCATAACATCTCTTACACGTTAGTAGTTGCACGCCTAGCATATGAGGGCGTTCCACAGCTGACCATCACTCGGTGGACGGGGTTTCTATATGCTATGGTTAGAATTAAACAAAGAAGGTATACTAGTTGAAACCTATTACACAACTTCAAAATACGTGTGTTTTTGATGCTTCAAAGCTGGATCTCCTAATTAAGGCATTTATCACAAACGATTTGGCATTTTTTTTTATTTTACTTCTTTCACCTTAAGCTCTTCTTGGCAGCACAATTACGAGGTATCATCCGTGAGAACTGTCGTGTGCTTCATCTATCCGAGAACCGTCTGAACTTTGTTCTGAGGGGACTCGTACATGGCTCCATAATCGGTTCGCTTGTTCCAGTCTGTATGGCGGCACTCGATCAGGAGGTATCCTGGATAAAATTCCACACCTCTTGTTTAGCCCGCAAGTAGTGAGGGCATGGGAACTGGTTTCATGATGATCCGTCCGTCGGATGTGGACGTTAACGCTAGCAATCTCCACGGTGCAGCAGGAGGGTACACACGCGTCATCATGCAACACAAACATTGTAAAACCCCACCCGCTGCTTGTTTGGATTTTGCGTATGTACGCCCCTGACAAACAACTTACACGTTTACAGAATGAGATTTTCACTCTGCAGCGGAGTGTGCACTGATACGAAACTTCCTGGCAGATTAAAACTGTGTGCCGGACCGAGACTCGAACTCGGGACCTTTGCCATTCGCGGGCAAGTGCTCTACCATGTTTGGTTTTTTTTTTAAATCTCATTTTGGTCGCTTTTGTTAGTTGCATCTGCTCGGGGCGGACGTCGTAAGACATCCATTTATGTTCGTTGTTGATCGATTGACTCAGTTTCTTTATTACAGAGGGCACGTAACCCTCTGACGGAACACACTGAGCTACCGTGCCGGCTAAACCATTTGAGCTACCGAAGCACGACTCACTCCCGGTACTCAGAGCTTCACTTCTGCTAGTATCTCGTCTCCTACCGTGCAAACGTTACAGAAAATGGTTCAAATGGCTCTGAGCACTATGGGACTTAACTTCTGTGGTCATCAGTACCCTAGAACTTAGAACTACTTAAACCTAACTAACCTAAGGACATCACACACATCCATGCCCGAGGCAGGATTCGAACCTGAGACCGTAGCAGTCGCGCGGTTCCATAGTGAAGCGCCTAGAACCGCTCGGTCACAGAGGCTGGCGAACTGTGTTAAAATCGATCCAAAACGCGATTACGACTTGGCTAACCGACTGACATCGACACAAAACGTGAAATACGAAGAACCACTACACCCCAGAGTATCGTGAAACCTCTGTTTAAACAGCAATTGCACGTGATCCAACTATTTAACGTTACTCCGAACACAGGCCGAAGCGGGAGCGATCTCACCGTAATATTCCCGTTGCAACGACCGTCTCCGAGGGTGCGGCTGTGCGGTCGACGTATAGCGTCTCGCAAAGTAAACTCCTACAATACTCACACAACAGGCCGTTGTCGGTAAACTTCTCTAATTGCAACAATCTTCCCGGCAACAGAGAGCTGGCGCTGCTGACGTCTTCTCAAAACGACAGACCAAGACAGGAGACGACTTGGCTAACGTCCTCTCAGTAGGAGAGCCCAGAAACGAAGATCTCTACAGAGAGTCAAGCAAGATCGCTCTTCACCTCTGTGTTCCCATCTCAACTTTTTCTGAGCGAATCACATCTCTAGAGGCTCTCAAAATACCGAGTTAGAAAGTGCCGACCAATATATAGCCTGGGAATAAAACTCTTCTCCACAATTGTTACCTTCCCGCAAAATATCACAAGTAAACTCAGGCCACGCCGGCTGGGAAGAACCACAGCTGTGGGCAATAACACGTTTACTAGAATGTTTCTCCTAAGACCACTCGAGATTTGCCCGGCAAGATTCCCCATCATAGTGAACGCAGACTCTTGCATTGAGTGTTTTGTTATTCGGAACTCCTGGTCTGCCCCACTTGAGTTGCTCGAAGGCATAAAATTAGTGGGAGATAGGCGAGAGCACGGACAGGAAAGCCCGTCCAGCTATCCGCTGCTCTGTTTTGGTAAACACTTGAACACCTGCAGCCGCGTGTCCCTCAGAGGATGGCGGCCCCTGGGGCCTCTCTAAACGGATTACAGAACTTCTCCAGTTTACCATTCATGCCGTCAGGCTGTGACCTTCGGCGGTTAGCCGGGGAGGTAGCCGAGTTCTGTCTTGCTTATTGCATCTACGCAAAGTCTTATAATTACAAAATAGCGTAATTCTCGCTGTCTTACCTAGCGAGCGTGCCGATGCGTTTCCACATACGTTTCCTACACCGTAGTGTAGAATGTTACTCCAGCAAACTTATCTACAAAGCGGTTGCGCCGTTGTCAGTCGTTATTATCGACCTGAAGTGCTAGCAAAGTGATTGCCTAAGGCGCTCGCAAAGCGATTACACTCACCTGAAATGGACTCATGCAAAATGCAAGACCGTTGCCACCTTATAACATGACACCAGGCTATACGCACATCCTTACAGTCAGTCATCTCAATAGATACGCCTCACACATCCATATCAACGTCATACTCCTCAAGCCAGCTAATGGTGTGTAGTGGACGGCGGGAAGAATGATTCTCGGCAAGCCTTTGTATCAGCTCTAACCTTTTCAATCTTCCCGTCGCCAGCTTTTCACGAGATGTATGAGAGTGGAAGTAATACAAGGGGCGTTAAATACGTAATGCAACAAATATTTTTGTCGGCCGGTTTCGATTGAAAAAATGTGGGATTTGATGTGGGGCATCGTGAAATCTACGCGCTTAAGCCGCTGCAGCTTCATGAAGTAGACATCCAAATGACACCTGTAAGGGAGGTCGTTTCAAATAGACGCTGTTATTGATTTTCTTTAGGCGGGTAATGAGAGCATCGCAAATATTCATAGGCGCTTGCTGAATGTCTACGGAGACGTGGCAGCGAACAGAAGCACTGTGAGTCGTTGGGTAAGGCGTCTGTCATCAACGCACAAGGTCGCGCAAATGTGCCATTGCCCGCATCTCGTGGTCGTGCGGTAGCGTTCTCGCTTCCCGCGCCCAGATTCCCGAGTTCGATTCCCGGCGGGGTCAGGGATTTTCTCTGCCTCGTGATGGCTGGTTGTTGTGTGTTGTCCTCTGGTTAGTTAGGTTTAAGTAGTTCTAAGTTCTAGGGGACTAATGACGATAGATATTAAGTCCCATACCGCTCAGGCCCATTTGAACCATTTTTGAAATGTGCCGTTACCCCTCATGCCGGCCGGCAGCACATACCTTTTACTCCTGCGACGCTACAACTTGTGGACACCCTCATTCGAGATGATCACATTAAGACACCTCGCTGCTCAACTGGATGTCTCTGTTGGTAGTGATGACACATTCGTCCACTGAAAGAGGTGTGCTCGGTGGGTTCATCGCCGCCTAACTGAAGACCATAAAGATCAAGTATGGACGATCCGTGATGGATTGCTTGCGCGTTGCTAGGCTAATAGTGATAATGTTTTATCGAACATCGTCACAGGCGATGAAATCTGGGTTCACCACTTCTAACCGGGAACAAAAGGGCACTTCATGGAGTGGCGCCACGCCACCTCTCCTCCGAAAAAAAGTTCAAAGCCGCACCTTCATCCCGTAAAGTCACGACGACGGTCTTCTGGGGCTGTGAAGAGGGTTATCCTGTTTGATTTTCTCCCTTACGGTGCACCGATCAACTCTCACGCTACCGCCAGAAAAATGAAAAAACGTTTTCAGCGTATTAGTCACCTCAAAAATGCAAACGAAATTCTGCTCCTTCAAGACAGCGAAAGGTCTGACACGAATCTGCGCGCCGGAGAAGAGCTCAGAAAACTTCATTGGACTGCCGTTGCTCATTCACCCTACTGTCCGGACTTCGGATCATTCGATTTCCATCTGTTAGGTCCAATGAGGTATGCATGGATGTTGGGGTGGTTATTGATGCAGCAAGACGTTTCGACGTCGAACAGTAGATGATGCTGATGATGATTTTTGGTTTGTGTCGCGCTCAATTGCGCGATTATCATCGTCCGTACAAAATTCCAATCTTTACACAGTCCATACTCGCCACTTTCAGGAGTGATGATAAAATGATGCAGACAACAGAAACGCCCAGTCCCCGAGCGGAGAATATCCCCTGGGAATCGAACCAGAGACTCCATGATCCAAAGGCAGCAACGCTACCCACTAGATCACGAGCTGCGGACTCGACGAGTAGAGTAGCACCATGTAGGCGTAGAGACCCTCCCAGTAAGGTGGTGTAAGGCTCTCTCATTGAGTGGAGATTATGTTGAGAAATTGGGTTTTGTCGCCAAAATGTACTGGGATCCTGAATAAAAGCAACCTTATCTTAGAAAAAAAAGTTTCATTACCTGTTGAACGCCACTAGCATATTGTAAGACTCGTTCCGGGAATAGCTCTCTCGATATTTCGGCTATAAACCCCTTCGTGATGCACAACGTTCTCTTGGAGTGTCTACCTCCGGAGTTTGTTGATCGTGTGTGTATCGCTCTCGCTCCGACTAAACGATCCCGTGACGAACCGCGCAGCTCTTCGTTATTACATTACCTGTTCTATCTGTTGTACATGTGAAAAGGAGGAAAAGGGGCCGCTGCGTAAGAAGATACCTGTTTCTAACAACCAGTCACTCATCATTTTCGAGTATAGCCATTTACCAAAGTCTTGTGTACTACATTAGAAGATGGGAATCTAGCCCACACTTGACATTATCTCTCTCGACCATGCACGCCAGTGCCCATCTCTTCCCGTTACTTAATTTTGTTTTCGGGCTCTCACTTTCATCTCCACTGTCGACTGTTTGCACAATTATGTAGCCACTGTTTCCTGAAATGTTCGTCCTTTTTCAGTAACAGCAGCTTGTAACATGGCCGTTAGAGACTAACGTGACAAACGTTTGCATCGTTTTATTACTAACAGGAATAATTCAAACACTACGCTGCTCGTAATATCTGGCCCATTTCACACTCACCGCCTGCGTTCATGAAAATGCCTTCCGTATTACACTACCCGTTCACTCCGTCAAAAATTTTCCAGAGATGCCAGTTACCCTACTTACATAAATGAATATAATAGTGTCAACACAGCTACCTCCTGATGTCTTCTTCCACATTGTTTCTCTCCCGAAGAACCAATCGGAACCTTGTACGACATGTCGAAGTAACCAAACTGTGAATAATTATAGTTACATTTCTCTGTGACCGGCACAATGACCGCCAGACACGTCACATTTGATCGTGTTTAGTGTTGTTGTAGGGTACAAAATGATCGTTAATAGCGTCGCATGTTGAGTGATCACTGCGAAGGGCACGGAAAGGACGCGTACTCATAATTTTTTCACTTACTGTTGGCTTCATTTGTTGCTATAGGTACACTTTTCTTCATAAGCAAGAGAAATTCTTCCACGAATTTTGCACTGCTTGTTAAATACAAACTCCTTAATGCCAAACTCTAGAATTTTCCAAATCTATTAATATCTGTTGTAACAGTTGAGATAAATAATTATAAAATTTGAATTTCTTCTAAACATGAAGTTGGAAACGTAACAGCTCATTAATTTTCCATTAATTTAATAAATTCTGGAGTTTCATACACCTGTAACTAGGGTTTGTATGCTGTGCAAAATTCATCGAAGAATCCCTCTTACTTATGAAGAAAAGTGTACCTATAACAACAAATGCAGCCAATAGGAAGTGAAAAAATTATGAACTTTCTCTTGTAAAAAAAATTATTTGGTTATATTTTTAAACTTTCATTGCTATGAATGTGAATCTTGAATCCTTCCTGGTCATGCTGACAAAGTTGTAAGAATTTATTTGTGAAAGTGTACACAGCTGAAATTAAAACGCCCTGTGGTGCCTCTCGTGCTCCAAGTTGAGCCGTTTGACGTCCTACCCCGCCTTAAGTGGCTTTCGTTGTCTTCTGCAACGCAATGTCGGTGATTACGGTTGGTTATGGTGTAGTTTGGGGCAAGCCTTTCACCATAGGCAATGCGAAGGTGTTAAATTCATTGAGTAGCGACGACTGTCCACGTAGAATCAATAACTTGTTATAAACTGTTTTGCTCTGAGGTATAGCAAAATGTAGTGTAGTCAGGTGTTTTTCTTTCAAGAAGATGATTTAAGAGTCGCTGGTACCCAAATTTTTAACGTGGTTGGAACTGGAACATTTTTATGCCCATTTATAAGTCGCTTCTCGTTTTTCAAAAGGTTAATAATACTCGATTCCCCAGGACTAGCCTTCGTCCACCCCCCACCCTTTCCTTCAAAATAGCGTACGGGGCCCCTTGGTTGACCTGCTTCGTCTGGCATTCATCCTGCCAAGGTACACTGTAACGTACGGTGTTTGCACTTCAGTGTTTTGTCTTTTACTTTAAGATCATATGGTTGTTTGTCATAATGTTGATGCATAGTGCTCTTTGTGATTCTACTCCAATGTCATTATCGTCACTGCCACCGTCTCTCTGGTGTTTGTCAAGCTGCGGTGTTGTTATCCTATAGGAGTGAGTTTGTATGCTAACTTCGTAATTTTGTGCTACTCTGCTTTTCTGCGATTATGTTTGTTTGGCACTTAACAACGGTTGTTGGCTGTATCACCCTTGTAACCCAAGCAAAAATAAGAAAATAAAAAATACTCTGCAACGACCGGTGTAGCGATCTCAAATAAATTACGATCCGTTTTGCGATTACAATGAAATCAAATCAGCGCTCGTAAAATATACGGATACAGTAACGCTGCTTTGTAATCCCTTCGGAACGATGTCTGCAGCATCGACAAGTGCTCTGTTCATGGAAGCAGAGCAACATCTCTCTTCAGTATTTGGAAAGTACATGTGATGTAAAACCCTACAGGAAAGATAGTCTGCGGCTATGTGCAGGCAGTGATACAGATTACCCCGAAACTGTAAAACAGCACATACATATCGTATTATTTCACATAAATACACACGATTATGTTCGCTTAAACGTTTTAAAAGCAGAGTGAACATAAAACAAACTGTGACTGGTAGCAGCAAACTTTTTTCGATTTATATTTCTTCATAGTCTACAAAATTCATAGCGTGAAAAATCCAAACCTGGAGCCCTCCATTGCTTGTATACTTGTTGCTGGACCAGTTATTCTTTCGTACTCCAAAAGAGAGCGCTACTGAGTAGTAATCTCTAATTTAAAGGAGTGCTCCCTTACTGAGCATTTAGCATTACCATACATATTTTTGAGACCATTTTCACCAGTCTTCCTCCTATGATTAGATGATGTAAATACTTATTAAATAGGTGCACATTGGACGTCACAAAAAATGTCTGTCGCTGAAATTTGAATTAACCACGGCGTTCTGCAGAAACCAGTCACATAAAGGTGTGTACAGACTTGTTCACAAAAATAAAGAACTTTTGTAATTTTCTAAGTGTCCTGCCAGTAAAACTCAGTCTTTGGTAGTTCGTAATCGTAATACCTAGATATTTAGTTTAATTTAAGGCTTTTAGATTAGACTGATTTATCGTGTAACCGAAGTTTAACGAGTTCCTTTTAGCACTAATGTGGACGATCTCACACTTTTCCTTAGCAAGAGTCAACCGCTACTTTTCGCACCATTCAGACATTTTTTTCTAAATCGTTTTGCAGTTTTTCCTGATCTTACGATTTTATTAGTCGATAAACGACAGCGTCTTCTACAAACAACCGAAAACGGCTGCTCAGATCGTCTCCCAAATCGTTTATATAGATAAGGAACAGCAAAGGTCCTATAGCATTATCTTGAGGAACGCCAGAAATCACATCTCTTTCACTCGATGACTTTCCGTCAGTTACTACGAACTGTGACCTCTCTGACAGGAAATCACAAATTCAGTCACATAACTGAGACGATATTTCATAAGCACGCAATTTCACTACAAGCCGCTTGTGTGGTACAGTGTCAAAGGCCTTCCGGAAATCGAGAAATACGGAATCGAACTGTAATCGCTTGTCAACAGCACTCAACACTTCATGTGAATAAAGAGCTAGTTGTGTTTCACAGGAACAATGTTTTTCTAAATCCGTATTGACTGTTTGTCAATAGACCGTTTCCTTCGAGGTAATTCATAATGTTCGAACACAATATATGTTCCAAAATCCTGCTACATATCGACGTTAATGATATGGGACTGTAATTTAGTGGATTTGGGGCGGCGCGGTTCATTCCGTCCCTTTACGACGAACCTGTACCTACCTGTGAACATTGTCTCAGCAGATCATCGGTAGGAAAGCCGAGTGAAACCTACTGTACTTCGACGTGAACCAGGCTGCAATTTAAGTCTTTAATCTACGTTTCGGGAGAAAGTTTTCACAAAAATGAAAGGTTGGAAATTTTTTCCTCAATTAATATATTCTGAAACTTAGGTGAACAAGCATCACTGCCAAGCCCATGCTAGTCTTAACAGAGTCTCTCATAATCCCTTTCACTCACGTTAGCAAGTTTATGGTGCTGCATTTCCCGAAAACGTAATAGCTACAAAAATATTGATTGTTTTTGACTGAGAATGCTCGCCAAGTATTAAGCCTGTCGGTACCACATGTAGTCACAGTTTTTAGCCACCGACCTGCTCAATATGCCACGAGGAATTTGTGTGTTTTCTCGTCACAAAACTCACTTAAAAATTCCGAAATTTCAACACACCCATCGGAATAATTAGGCCGTCACTTTACCACACTTTTGATGCATGAAACGCTGTTAGATCCGGCAACTTATCGTTTCCATCGGAACTACTACTACACACGTCCGAACTGTTTCATGGCTAGGCTCCCATTCTTCTTAGAATACTCTACCAGCAGAGAAAGGCACGGGAAGAATATTGCTTTATCATTGGTCAGTTTACTCAACAGCCAATAGCAAAACAACATTATCCCTCGTCAGTCCGCGCATTTCACCAATAACCAGTCGCAAAATAATAAACCTAACGACGGCACTTTTTACCGACGTAATTATTTAAGATGATGAAATTTTGCTTATGCATAAAGTTATTTACTATTGTTATTTATACATGAATTAAATTTCGCTTTACCATAAACTTACTTTACAAATCTATTCTACAAAAATCCCCTTTGTCCAAATCCACACTTCTTCGATATGTTCCCACACTAAATCCAACTACATAAATCTTTAAACAATTATCTTCATATGAACCTTAAAGCAGACTCACACATCATTCATATTACTAAAACACATTTATAGCATTTTACATACACAAAAAGACATAATAACACTTTATGAAAATACTAGAACAGTTTATGAAAAACATTCCATTACTTTAGTGCACTCTAGTGGGCACAATCGAAACTAAAATCACAGTCCCCCCTATCCAATATTGTCCTGTATCGGCTGATACATAAACTACGTGCGCATCCAGTCTTGCGTCACCATCTGTCACTTTCTAGCTCTGAGACCCATCTTCCACTTAACCGTCTCCAAGGCAGGATCGTTATACGGCGCTACGCCTCAGATTACTCGTACTACCTTTCTTGAATATCCGTGTGACCTGTGCAAATTTCCAGTCTTTCGGTACGGATCTTTCGTCGAGCGAACGGTTATATATGATTGTTAAGTATGGAACTAATGCATCAGCATACTCCGAAAGGAACATAATTAGTATACAGTCTGGACCAGGAGACTTTCTTTTATTAAGTGATTTAAGTTTCTTCACGACTCCGAGGATGTTTACTTCTACGTTACTCATGTTGTCAGCTGTTCTCGATTCGAATTCGGGTCATTAATGACCTTGATGACCCAGTAAATGCATTTCATTTCTTGATAAGCATTCAAGAGCGGTAAGTAATATCTAAATTTCAGAAGCTATAGCATAATGCATTCCTAAATCACTCGTAGCCGGTAAAGTAGCTCAGCAAGTTCAGCATGGGGACTGGCCATCCGCTACAGGTGCGACCTCTACGCAGAAGTGATAGCGAAAAATGACGAAGATACAGACAGATAAAACGACAAAAATTGGAACATTCAGTGGTGTAGTAGGCCCGGTCATCAGATTCGGTTCGTATGTCGCTTAGTAATTTTGTGCATTAAATCACGAAATTAATAGAATCAACAGTTCACGGCTTGATTCTTTGATTCTTAATATGCCATCCAAAGGTCTCCAACTTTGATACGGCCGTATGATTTTCGCGACGCATGCATTCGACCGTATCGATTTCTGGCGTCAGCGCTCTTGAGCCGTGTATCGACTCGTGCTACACCTTGTGTTTAGATTGCATTGATTTTCCTCTTCTTCTCCTGACATGTTTGTTTGATATGTTGTCTGTCATTAAGTGGCTGCTTGGTTGTCGTATCCCTCTGCTATCGATATCTGCCTTTTTGCTTCCGGGAAACTGCTATGGAGGAAGTTAGATCTTTGACCGGTTGTATCCTCGTGTGGTGGCGCGGTGGTAGGGGCGTTGCGCGCAGACAGTGTGTGGTGGACAGTTGAGGACAGTGGTTCTCCAACGAGAAGGAGGGTGGTCGGTTGTACCGAGTCGCCACGTGATGTATGTCGGTTGCGTGTAACGAGCGGGTCGAGTTGACGGAGGAGCTCTCCGCGTGTTGGTTGTATACAGAATCGCCCCACGAGTAGTTGCTGGTGTGACGTTAACAAGCTTCATTAAATCCTCCGTTTCGACACTGGAGTTTAAAAGGAGACACCTAACCCGAAGGAGCGGTCACTACCCGTCAACGGTGAAGAGAAGACGTGAACTCCGGTGACAGAGCGTGTTGTCGCGTGACCGTGGCGTGTTAGGTACGCTGGCGACGCGTGCGCGGTCGGATGTGTGGATCCTTGCCATCGGAGGTCGTGTATTGCCTGTTCGAGCATAATTGCAAGTTAAGTTCGTGGAAGGTTTAATCATTAAGTAATAATTTAGTGTAACCAGCGTCTCTTCTGCCTTGTGGCCTCCAGCGACCTGGTTTCCTGTCCCTGGCACCGGTGTAATTGAAGACAGTGATCTTTCCTGCTCCTCTCGTTACTGTCCGATGGGAGGTGTAGTTTTGGCAGTTTAATTGTTTCGCTATTCTGTCGTGGGTTATGAGTAAATTCATGCTTCTTGTTGGTTGATAATGTGGTCGCTCATTCGGGACTGCGCGATGTAATGTTTCCTTGCACGAGGTTAGCTCTGATTCTGCCAGCAAGTTAAGCCATCTTATAACAAGTTTTCGCTGCCTAAAAGTCGGTGCAGTGACCAGCCAGAGTGTGAATTGTGTTTACGGGCGTATTTAAATTGGTCAGTATTCTGTCTAGCCTGAGCATTCCTAAGTGGGTGATTTGTGGCCGCCTTACACGGATCCGTCATTTCTATTATGTTCTAATGATATTCCAGGACACTTTGGTTGAAATTTTGTTTTAAATTGTTCTATTGCTATAAATTACTTTCATTGGCGTTAGCGGCGTGTTTTAAAAGGTTGTTTATTGCCATACTGCTAGTTTCTGTAAGATTCGCGTAAAACATCTGTGAAAATCTCAACTCAACAGCCAACTACTAGAAATTGGCCCCGTTTGCCAACTTGTGGTGTGGCTTTCAGTAACTGTAACCACTGTGTGTGTCAGCTCTTTTACGCAAAGAAAACTTTTCTATGGTCAGAGATGCCGGGTGTGGATACCAGTTTAAAGCGCGCGGAGGGCGAGCCTGTGGTGGCTAGTTGACTGGACGACTGGACGACAGGGAGTGGAGTAAGCAGTGTACGGAGAGCCGGGCGCGTCGTAGGCGTAGACTGGAAGCGCGGGAAGTGCTACAGTGTCGTACGAGTGATGGATCAGTGGCCCGGAGGTATCTGTTTAGTCGGCAGATGTGATCACATCGGATCTAGTGCCACACACTCCGACGATTTTGGTGAGCGTCAGCACTCAGTTTTGAATCTGAACTGGGGGATTAGCCTGGGCTGGAACAGTACTTCGTCCGTCTAGGATCGACTTCAGTCGCGTGCAAGTTCATCCTCTAAATTAAACTGTTTTCGCTTAGCAAATGTCGGTAGCATTTTTCCGGTTTCCTCGGGGACGAATGATGCGCTGAAGAGCGAGTTTCACTTAGCGTTGACTGCAGTGTCAAGAAATTGTACCCTGTCAGTGTTCTGCAAATTTCCATGAATGTGTGGGCTAATAGGATGCCTTTCTGTGGTAGACTTTCCAGGGTGTGTAAATCGTGTTGAACTACACTCCTGGAAATGGAAAAAAGAACACATTGACACCGGTGTGTCAGACCCACCATACTTGCTCCGGACACTGCGAGAGGGCTGTACAAGCAATGATCACACGCACGGCACAGCGGACAGACCAGGAACCGCGGTGTTGGCCGTCGAATGGAGCTAGCTGCGCAGCATTTGTGCACCGCCGCAATCAGTGTCAGCCAGTTTGCCGTGGCATACTGAGCTCCATCGCAGTCTTTAACACTGGTAGCATGCTGCGACAGCGTGGACGTGAACCGTATGTGCAGTTGACGGACTCTGAACGAGGGCGTATAGTGGGCATGCGGGAGGCCGGGTGGACGTACCGCCGAATTGCTCAACACGTGGGGTGTGAGATCTCCACAGCACATCGATGTTGTCGCCAGTGGTCGGCGGAAGGTACACGTGCCCGTCGACCAGGGACCGGACCGCAGCGACGCACGGATGCACGCCAAGACCGTAGGATCCTACGCAGTGCCGTAGGGGACCGCACCGCCACTTCCCAGCAAATTAGGGACACTGTTGCTCCTGGGGTATCGGCGAGGACCATTCGCAACCGTCTCCATGAAGCTGGGCTACGGTCCCGCACACCGTTAGGCCGTCTTCCGCTCACGCCCCAACATCGTGCAGCCCGCCTCCAGTGGTGTCGCGACAGGCGTGAATGGAGGGACGAATGGAGACGTGTCGTCTTCAACGATGAGAGTCGCTTCTGCCATGGTGCCAATGATGGTCGTATGCGTGTTTAGCGCCGTGCAGGTGAGCGCCAAAATCAGGACTGCATACGACCGAGGCACACAGGGCCAACACCCGGCATCATGGTGTGGGGAGCGATCTCCTACACTGGCCGTACACCTCTGGTGACCGTCGAGGGGACACTGAATAGTGCACGGTACATCCAAACCGTCATCGAACCCATCGTTCTACCATTCCTAGACCGGCAAGGGAACTTGCTGTTCCAACAGGACAATGCACGTCCGCATGTATCCCGTGCCACCCAACGTGCTCTAGAAGCTGTAAGTCAACTACCCTGGCCAGCAAGATCTCCGGATCTATCCCCCATTGAGCATGTTTGGGACTGGATGAAGCGTCGTCTCACGCGGTCTGCACGTCCAGCACGAACGCTGGTCCAACTGAGGCACCAGGTGGAAATGGCATGGCAAGCCGTTACACAGGACTACATCCAGCATCTCTACGATCGTCTCCATGGGAGAATAGCAGCCTGCATTGCTGCGAAAGGTGGATATACACTGTACTAGTGCCGACATTGTGCATGCTCTGTTGCCTGTGTCTATGTGCCTGTGGTTCTGTCAGTGTGATCATGTGATGTATCTGACCCCAGGAATGTGTCAATAAAGTTTCCCCTTCCTGGGACAATGAATTCACGGTGTTCTTATTTCAATTTCCAGGAGTGTATGTTGTGTTGGCAGAAGAGCCAACACCGTGTTACTAGTGGAGGGCGAAATGCACGCGTTTTAGCTCACACAGGCTGGCGTGAGGAGGGAAGGACTATACTGACGTGAGGTCTGGAACATTACAAGGAACTAGTATTCAGAAAGCGGACCGAATTTGTTTGATACTTAAATTTAATCCATTAATGATGAACGTCGCTCTTGACGGTACATGATTCACAATATTATCTGCTCAGAATACATTCTTGAGGAATAGAGCGCCTCGCTAGTTCGTAGCAAATGACGTAGATGAAGGCTATGCTAAACTGTCGTCTCTGCAATTGAAAGCGTCTGTATACAGTGAACCATCGCTAGCAAAGTCGGCTGTACAACTGGGGCGAATGCTAGGGAGTCTATCTAGACTACACCTGCCGTGTGGCGGCGCTCGGTCTGCAATCACTGATAGTGACGACACGCAGATCCGACGTATACTAACGGATCGCGGCCGATTTAAAGGCTACCACCTAGTAACTGTGGTGACTGGCGGTGACACCACAAACTATGTGCATGAAATTCTAAAGAAGTGATGGCGGCTTCAGGACACTTTGTGATTGAGGACACTTCGTCTCAGGGTCCACTGGCCGAAATTTGCATGCAAGAAAGATAATTAATTTCTACGATTGCAATGCTATTAGACAATGCCATCAGAGTTTAACTGTATTGTTCCAACTGTCCTCCTGTTCAAGAGGCAGCGTGAATGTAAAGTTGGTTAAGACTGATACAGTTTCTGACTGTATTAAAGTGAGCCATGTACTGATGTATCTGACACTGATGAAAGTTTGATTTGTGAGCGGCAGCATTAGAGCCTGCTATGCTTCAGTGAATTGTGATTAAATTGTGTAGTTGGTTCTGCGAAGAAACCATGGGTAACAGAAGAAATGCTCCAGCTGATCGATGAATGAAGGAAGTGAAAAATTGTTCAGGGAAATTCAAGAATACAGAAATACAAGTCGCTGAGGAATGAAATAAATAGCTAAGACCAAATGTTCGCTTGAAAAAATGAAGAAATCGAAAAAGAAATGATTGTTAGAAGGACTGACTCAGCGTATTGGAAAGTCAAAACAACCTTTGGTGAAATTAAAAGCAACCGTGGTAACAATAGACGTGCAAGTGGAATTCTATTGTTAAATGCAGAGAAGAGAGCGGAGAGGTGGAATGAGTACATTGAAGGCCTCTATGAAGGGGAAGATTTGTCTGATATGATAGAAAAAGAAACAGGAGTAGATTTAGAAGAACTAGGGGATCTAGTGTTAGAATTAGAATTTAAGAGAGATTTGGAGGTCTTAAGATCAAATAAGGCAGAAGGGGTAGATCACATTCCATCAGAATTTCCGTAATCATTGGGTGAAATGACAACGAAACGAATCTTCACGTTGGTGTGTGGAATGTATGAGTCTGGCAGTATACCGTCTCACTTTCGGAAAAATATCATCCACACAATTCCGAAAACTGTAATAGCTCACAAGACACCAAAAAGGCAATTCGGACGTTGCGGTTGATAATGGAAGCAAGACTAAAGAAAAATCAAGACATGTTAATAGGATATGTCAACCTGGAAAAAGTGTTCGATAGTGTAAAATGGAGCATGATGTTCGAAATTCTGAGAGAAATAGGGGTAAGCTATAGGGAGAGACGGATTATACACAGTATATACAAAAGCTAAGAGAGAATAATAAGAGTGCAGCATCGGGAAAGAAATGCTCGGATTAAAAAGAATGTAAGACAGAGATGCAGTCTTTCGCCTCTGCTGCACAGTCTGTACATCGAAAGAGCAGTTATGGAAATAAAGAAAGGTGCACGAGTGGAATTAAAGGATTTCAGTAATACGATTCGCTGATGATGTTGCTATCCTGAGTGAAAATGAAGAAGAATTACATGATGTGCCGATTGGGATAAACAGTCTGATGAGTACAGATTCTGTATTGGGAGTAAATCGAAGATAGACGAAAGTAATTACATGTAACAGAAATGGGAACAGTGAGACGAAACTTATCATCAGGATGGATGGTCAGGAAGGAGATGAAGCTAAGGAGTTCCACAATTTAGGCAGCAAAATAGCTAATGACGGACTGTGAAAGGAGGACATCAAAAGCAGACCAGCTTTAGCATAAAGGTCAGTCCTGACCAAGAGAAGTCTACTAGGATGAAACACAGGCCTTAATTAGAGGAATAAATTTCCGAAAATATACGTATGGAGCACAGCATTGTACGGTAGTGAGACATGGGCTGTGGGAAACCGGAACAGGAGAGAATCGATGCATTTGAGATGTGATGCTGCAGACAAATATTGAAAATTATAAGGATTGATAAGGTAAGGAACGATGAGGTTCTGTGCAGGATCGCAGAGGAAAGGAATATGTGGAAAACATTGACGAGGAGAGGGGACAAGATGACAGGACATTTGTTAAGAAATAAGGGAATGACTTCTAGGGTAACTAGAGAGAGCTGTAGAGGGCGAAAACTGTACAGAAAGACAGAGATTGGAATACATCCAGCAGATGATTGATGACGTAGGTTGCAAGTGCTGCTCTGAGATGAAGAGTTTGGCACAGGAGTGGAAATCGGGGTGGTACATCAAACCAGTCAGAAGACTGACGACTCAAAAAAAATTGCTTCTTCTATAACCACCATTCCGCTAGTTTCCTGACAACCGGGTTATTTGAATTGGCATTAAGTCATTCACATGTCAGTATCACTATGGCCAGTTATGGTGCACTAACGTGGAATAGTTTGTGAACTTAAGCTAATTTAGTTTAGAAAGAATACCTTGGATGTTTTTAAATTTTTAAAGTTAATTGTTTTAATGATTAAATTCCCTTTCCAATTGCTCTAAATACCTTGGAGCATCGTAATTTTTTTTAAAGGTTTTTGGTTCTAATTTTGGGTAATTTAGAATTTCAAAAATTATCTTCAAAATTGCTGAATGAACTTACATTCCGAAAGGTTTCCATGTTTTTGATATTTTAAGGATTATTGGTTTTAATGTTTTAAGAAAAAGTACGAATTTTCTCTACACCTGTGTAAACCAATAAACGTTCAGCTATTGTGCTCAGTCGATTACCACACTAGAATCGTTGTGTTCTTGTTTGACCAACTCCAAAGGTTACCTTTCCCTTTCGAATCCTCAAGAGAAGGTAAGAAACTTCAATCGCCGTCAGCAGTTTGTAAGGAAGGGAGCCAATGAGGTTGATAACGAAAGTTTCATTTTGTACCAGCTCCCCCCAGGCAACTGCAGAGGTGTTCCCTAGGTCATCACCAGTTCCTGGAGCGAGGCCAGGCTTGTTTTCTCGTAGGATAGTTTCGTCTCTGCACATAGGGGGCCATTCGATAAGAGAAATTTCATTCTCTATTGCTTCGCACGCCTGCACCATTGCTGGCATGAGTCTAGGGAACTGGTCCTGTGAAAACTGGTTTGCTCCATGGGAACAGTAGATGTTGCATTGATGGTATCATAATACTGCTCGTACTATGGGTATACTGGGCAGTATCAAGACTACCATCTATCCTGTGAAGCATTCCAAAAGCGGAAAGACATGTAGCCCCATACTGCTATAGACACACGACAAATAGACGTAATTGGAATGAGATTTTCACTCTGCAGCGGAGTGTGCGCTGACATGAAACTTCCTGGCAGATTAAAACTGTGTGCCCAACCGAGACTCGAACACGGGACCTTTGCCTTTCGCTGGCAAGTGCTCTACCATCTGAGCTACCGAAGCACGACTCACGCCCGATACTCACAGCTTTACTTCTGCCAGTAACTCGTCTCCAACCTCCCAAGCTTTACAGAAGCTCTCCTGCGAAACTTGCAGAACTAGCACTCCTGAAAGAAAGGATACTACGGAGACATGGCTTAGTCACAGCCTGGGGGATGTTTCCAGAATGATATTTTCATTCCGGCCTGCCAAAGCCGGCGTCGAACACTACCCTCCAACAAGACAAACCCTGTAATATATTTAAACAGCGACACGTTTAAATAAAGTATTTTGCTTCGACGAGTCGACATGTTAATTTTTCTCGGCAGATGTTGTTAAGCGCCGAAGTCCAGTACCCACAAACCTACTTTATCGTCCAGTATCTGCATAACGTTTTATTCATAGGTGCGCAGTGAACTCAGGAACGCCATTTCGTACCCCAGCCTCCGACGCCATCGAATTCCCTTCTTCCACAAGATCAATGGTGCCGTTACGAATAATCCGTTGACGATAAGGCATGGCTCGTGAATAATGTGACATGACTGAAAGCGATGTGGCTGGAGGTATTTGATCTTCCTGGTGTGCTGCCACTAGCTACTGACGAACAAACGGTGCTCCTGCAGACCTAACGTGACGCGAAATACTGAATGCGAGATAATGTCTAAAATCAGTGAAACAGCGAGGATAATTGTCACGTATTACGACAAAAAGTGGTACTAATTTTGTGTTTCGGCCATTCGCCACCAGAAGTGACTTTCATTGATTTGTAGCCAAACTTCCATGTCATAGTCTGGGAAATTAGGTAATACCAGCACATCCCAACTGCAGAAAATATTTTGTGCCATCCCGGGACGCATCTGGAATACTGACAAGATCATATTCCTCTTATTTTTGAAGTAACATTTGCTCGCCTGCCTGTCCCTAAGATAAATAGAAAAATATGGAATCTTGCATTTCGCTCATATCAGTGCTGTACCCGACTGTGGCTCCGCCTCCCAGTTTTGGTGCTGTAAAGTGTACACTACACTGCCAAATATAATTTTTCATTCGTTAAACATTTATTTGTTACCAAATGCACTCAGGATAATCAGCTCTCTTATGAAATAATAATATAGTGATCGAACGCAGATCGCTAAGACTATGAGTGTTTCACAAATTCAAAAGTGGCAAAGACGAACCTAAAACAGTTTATCTTGACTGCACAATAAGGATTTACTTGTACGTTGGGTGACGCACCTGCATAAACGCGCGTCTAATACATACATTACAAAATACACTGATGGAAAACGAATGACTTATTAAGCCGGCGTGAGTGTGGTCGGCGGTGTCATACCCAAAGTGTTTTGAAGTGCCCATTATTGAATGTCTTTGTTGCCGCATAAATCTTATTGTCACAGTAGCTGGTGGTATGGGAGAGCAGGGGGGGGGGGGGGGGGGCGGCGGAGGCGAGAGGCGGTGCTGAGTTTCTTGTTGCGCCAGCGTGAGAGGGAGATACACGTGGGCAAAGGTGGCTAGGGTACGTCGCATCTGGCCTCGTAGTCGGTGTTCCATTTTTGGGCTGTCAGTAAGTTTCTGAGATACATAGTTACTTATAGTATTCTCTGATTTATTTTTAAATCATAAAAAGAATGGTTCAAATGGCTCTGAGCACTATGGGACTTAAAATCTATAGTCATCAGTCCCCTAGAACTTAGAACTACTTAAACCTAACTAACCTAAGGACATCACACAACACCCAGCCATCACGAGGCAGAGAGAATCCCTGTCACCGCCGGGAATCGAACCCGGGAACCCGGGCATGGGAAACGAGAACGCTACCGCACGACCACGAGTTGCGGGCTTTAAATCATCTACTTCTGAAGATGTCTTATGAAGAAAATGAACTTCGGCTACAAGAACTAAGACCAGAAGTTTTATAAAGCTGCTCAAATGATGGTTCTTGTGACCCTGACAGCAAAGAAGAGATTTACAAAGGTTCACAAGGAAGTGAAGAAAGTGACTCGGAGGAAGAGAGTATTTAGTATGATTCGGGAGAGCCAGAATCTGCCTTAGCGGCTCCTAGTCAGTCACCTCAAGTACGTTGGATTACTTACACGTCAAAAATGGTACGAAATGTTTGAAGGATTGTCCTAGGCAAAGCGTTCGTATTCGTTCAGAGAATATAATTACCAATGATCCGAGGGTAAAAGGTGCTTCAAAATTGAGACTTTTTATAACAAACAGTATGTTGAATACTATACTTACAAATACAAATAATCAAATAATGAATATCAGGGGAAAATATTCAGAAAATAAAAAGCATTATCACATGAACCATAGAACTCTGGAGGATTTGAAGGCATTTATGGGACTTTTATTTATAGCGATCCTAAACCGCTCAAACAGACAAAACTTGAACGATCTGTGGCGTAAAGATGGTACTGGAGTTGCAATGTTTCAGACTAAAGTGCCACTGTAGAGGTTTTACTTTCTCCAAAATTGTTTGAGATTCCATGTCGAGAACATCCGGAACGAAAGGAAAAACACTGAAATTATGGCTGCTAAAAGAGATATTTTTGACAATTTTGTTGAAAATATTCAACAACACTATATGCCGTCTGAGAACCTTACTATTGATGAGATGCTGTTATCCATCCGAATGAGATGTCCTAAATGCCATCACAGTCTACAGAAAAAAATAACACATGCATGAAGCGCCGCGATTTTATTCGTAATTTAGGTTTGAATCTGATGAATGAGAGTCTTCGCATTAGACAAGAAAACGTAAGTCTTCCAAGGGAAAATTGAAAGAGGATTCTTGTTCAACTGGGAGAAACTTCGTCAGTTCGAAACAAAAAAAGAAGAAAACAAAAACAAAAAACTGGTTGATATGTCAGATGTGGTGACTGTACTGAAAAAAAAGACAGGGAAACAAAACACTTTTGTTCGAAATGTGAGAAGTCAATATGTATGGAGCATGCGATTCTTAAGTGCGAAGAATTTGCTGATTTGTAGGTGTAAAGTTGGTGCTGACATAATTGATCTCATAATGTGTTTTATTTTCTGTTTTATAATTAGAAGATGTCATTATGTTAATTAATCAAAGAAACTGTAATTTTGTTCGAATTTTTACAAAAAATATGTTAAAGTTCTGAAACTTGTGCTTTTTCTGACAAAATATATACACTTCGTTATTTCACCCAACAAAAGGTTGCATATCTTGTATATAGTATTTTACTTACTCATCTTGTATAATAGACACATTTATTAATATCCCAAGTAAAAAATACTTAATGCACGATAATATCAAAAATTCGTCATCAATGTTTCGGGTATCTCATACCTACCTCATAGCTGGTGAAACTACACTCCTGGAAATGGAAAAAAGAACACATTGACACCGGTGTGTCAGACCCACCATTCTTGCTCCGGACACTGCGAGAGGGCTGTACAAGCAATGATCACACGCACGGCACAGCGGACACACCAGGAACCGCGGTGTTGGCCGTCGAATGGCGCTAGCTGCGCAGCATTTGTGCACCGCCGCCGTCAGTGTCAGCCAGTTTGCCGTGGCATACGGAGCTCCACCGCAGTCTTTAACACTGGTAGCATGCCGCGACAGCGTGGACGTGAACCGTATGTGAAGTTGACGGACTTTGAGCGAGGGCGTATAGTGGGCATGCGGGAGGCCGGGTGGACGTACCACCGAATTGCTCAACACGTGGGGCGTGAGGTCTCCACAGTACATCGATGTTGTCGCCAGTGGTCGGCGGAAGGTGCACGTGCCCGTCCACCTGGGACCGGACCGCAGCGACGCACGGATGCACACCAAGACCGTAGGATCCTACGCAGTGCCGTAGAGGACCGCACCGCCACTTCCCAGCAAATTAGGGACACTGTTGCTCCTGGGGTACCGGCGAGGACCATTCGCAACCGTCTCCATGAAGCTGGGCTACGGTCCCGCACACCGTTAGGCCGTCTTCCACTCACGCCCCAACATCGTGCAGCCCGCCTCCAGTGGTGTCGCGACAGGCGTGAATGGAGGGACGAATGGAGACGTGTCGTCTTCAGCGATGAGAGTCGCTTCTGCCTTGGTACCAATGATGGTTGTATGCGTGTTTGGCGCCGTGCAGGTGAGCGCCACAATCAGGACTGCATACGACCGAGGCACACAGGGCCAACACCTGGCATCATGGTGTGGGGAGCGATCCTCTACACTGGCCGTACACCTCTGGTGATCGTCGAGGGGACACTGAATAGTGCACGGTACATCCAAACCGTCATCCAACCTATCGTTCTACCATTCCTAGACCGGCAAGGGAACTTGCTGTTCCAACAGGACAATGCACGTCCGCATGTATCTCGTGCCACCCAACGTGCTCTAGAAGGTGTAAGTCAACTACCCTGGCCAGCAGGATCTCCGGATCTGTCCCCCATTGAGCATGTTTGGGACTGGATGAAGCGTCGTCTCACGCGGTCTGCACGTCCAGCACGATCGCTGGTCCAACTGAGGCGCCAGGTGGAAATGGCATGGCAAGCCGTTCCACAGGACTACATCCAGCATCTCTACGATCGTCTCCATGGGAGAATAGCAGCCTGCATTGCTGCGAAAGGTGGATATACACTGTACTAGTGCCGACATTGTGCATGCACTGTTGCCTGTGTTTATGTGCCTGTGGTTCTGTCAGTGTGATCATGTGATGTATCTGACCCCAGGAATGTGTCAATAAAGTTTCCCCTTCCTGGGACAATGAATTCACGGTGTTCTTATTTCAATTTCCAGGAGTGTATTTATCACCTCATTCACGCCGGCTTAAACGAAAGTTGGTTGGTGTGTTTCTACATCTGAAAAATGATTATTCAAATGTCACATCAGTCGCAGGGAGGATTCAATTCAGGTTTGCTTTAAATATACTCCATAACGGTCTTAAAGGTTACTTACCTTTGAGATCGGACTTGGTGACACATGTTAGTCAAGAATGCCTTTAAGGCGACAAAGACGCCATTATCAACACGTCGCTGAGTTTGAGCCAGGTCGTTTAGTAGGACTACAAGAAGCTGGGTGTTCCTTCTGCAGAAACGGGAAGATTTGGCAGGAATGTAGCCACTGAAAGAGATTGCTGGCGGTAGTGGCCCTGTTACAAATCGATTACTTCAAGGACAGCTCCGAGAGACATCCTGTTGCGTGCATTCCAATGCACTCCACTGACACCAAACCACCGCTATTTACGACTTCAGCGGTGTCCACCAATCGCTCATTGGACGGCAGGTAGGAGGCCTGTTGTGTTTTCTAATGTAAAGGTCTGCCTCAAGGTCAGTCATGGGTGTATGTTGGTTCGAAAGGGGCAAGTTGAGAGACTGGAACCAACTTTTCTGCGTGCACACTGGGGCTACACCTGGGGTTATTGTCTGGGATGTGATTTAGTATGACAGCCAATTTGCACGCCAGTCTGGTGATTAAGCCTGTTGTGCTGTTATTCATGTACAGCATTCCAGGTGTTGTTCCCAACAAGATAACGCTTGCCCATATACCGCTGTTGTAACCCTACATGCTTTACATATTGTCGACATGTTCCTGGCCTTTTCCATAATCAGCTCCGTCTCCAATACAGCTACATACGGGACATCATCGGTCAACTCCAGTGGTATCGGAAATCAGCATTAATCGTCCTTATGTTGACCTATGAAGTGCAACAGGTGTGGAACTCCAGCCAACAAACTGACATCCGGTACCTAGACAATACAATGCATGCACGTCTGCATCGTTGCACTCAACATTCAGGCGGCTACACCGGTTATTAGTGTATCATCACTTTACATCTGCTACGGCTTATCTGGCTCTTACACTATCCCACCTGTGATTTTGCAATGTTCATCACTGAAATGTATTACATAGACAAAAGGTATTCCCAAAATTTCGTTACTCCACATTATTAATTTTTTTCTTTTGCGATTTCTTCCGTCAGTGTATTAATATATAATGATTTTGTTATTTGTCTGTTAACAAAAAAGACGAAAAAGTGAAAAATATTAATACTCGTTAGCTTTAAAAATAGTTTAGATTAACTCGGTTATGCATATTCTTAAAGTGGTATAAACAATGTATCTAATGTGGCGTACATTTTGAGGCGCACCTGGATCTAAATATTTCCACCAATAATTTTCTCGAAAGTTAAGCCTCGTCATTTGAATATTTCTTAAGTAATTTGTTACTGTAGGGAAGTTAGGTATTTTTGGAATTAGTAAATAGTCAAGGCTAGAAATTCGTATCAGCAAAAGTTTGACAGGATCAAATTTTACGATTTGAGCAATGTAGAACACGAAAATGTTGCCTGCAAGTAACTTCTGACTTACACGCATCAGGAAAAGTTTTGGATGACTCCGGTTTCCAGAACTCCTCAAGACAGGCGTTGACTGTGGATATTGCATCAGAGACACAGTTCCTTTGACTGTTCAGAGATGTCATTAAACCTGGCCAAAGATGTGAACAACCGTGCATGAGCAGCGTCTATTAGACGGAGGGGGTCCGACAGCCGATCAGTTCCAGTCATTCCACCAGGAAGGAGGTACACGGCTCGTGTTGCCTATTGTTCAACCATGTCTAGATGATCAATACCGCGCCTCGATGGCCTCTTCATTGTTACTTTGAGCCAGGAAGGGCTCCCAACAAGGGAAGTGTCCAGGCGTCTAGAAGTGAACCAAAGCAATGTCGTTCGGACATGGAGGAGATAAAGAGAGACAGGTACTGTCCATGACATGTCTCGCTCAGACTGCCCAAGGGCTACTTCCGTGGTGGATCACCGCTACCTACGGATTATGGCTCGAAGGAACCTTGACAGCAATACCACCATGTTGAATAATGCTTTTCGAGCAGCCACAGGACGTCGTGTTAGGACTCAACTGTGCCCAATAGGCTGCAAGATGCGCTGCTTCACTCCCCTCGTCCATGGCGAGGTCCATCTTTGCAACCACGACACCATGCAGCGCTGTACAAATGGGTTCAACAACATGCCAAATTGACCGCTCAGGATTGGCATCATGTTCTCTTCACCGATGAGCGTCGAGTAGGCCATCAACCAGACAATCGTAGGAGACGTGTTTGTGGGCAACCCGGTCGGGTTTAACGCCTTATACACACTGTCCAGAGAGTGCAACAATGTGAAAGTTCCCTGATGTTTTGGAATGGCATTTTGTAGGGCCGACGTACGCCGCTGGTGGTCATGGAAGACGCCTTAACGGCTGTATGATACGTGAATGCGTACTCTCCAACCGATAGTGCAACCATATCGGCAGCATATTGGCAAGGCATTAGTTTTCAAGGACGACAATTCGCACCCCATCGTGCACATCTTGTGAATGACTTCCTTAAGGATAACGACATCGCTCAACTAGAGTCGCCAGCTTGTTCTTCATACATGAACCGTATCGTTATATGCCTGGGATGGATTGAAGAGGGCTGTTTATGGACCACGTACCCACCAACCACACTGAGGGTTTTAGGATGAATCGCCGTTGAGGAGTGCGACATTATGGACTAACAGTGCCTTGATGAACTTGTGGATAGCTTGCAAGAAAAGTATAGGCATGCAAGAGGAAGTGCTACTGGATATTAGAATGTGTACAGCAATAAGGACCACCACCTCTGAAGGTCTCGTTCTATGGTGGTACAACATGCAATGTGTGGCTTTCATGAGCAATCAAAAGGGCGGAAATGATGTTTACGTTGATCACTATTCCAGTTTTCTGTACGGGTTCCGGAATTCTCGGAACAGAGGTGATGAAAAACTTTTTTTGATGTGTGTATTAAGTTTTCGGAAAAGTGAGGTGTTTGCTTGAAAGACGAGAAAGCTACATCAATGAAAAGGAGATTTTTACTGAGGTTGAATTCTGACGTGCGAGGGTTTGACAGGCAGTGTAAATTGTGAATATTTCTTTAAGTAAATTGTTCCTACATTAACTATGAACACCATTATCATCTGCAACATTAAACTATACAGTGTATGAGACAATGTAGTGAAGTAAGCATGAATAATAATTTACGTCGAACGTACTCATTGTGTGAGCATTACTTGTATAATGGAAAACGCAAAAAAATATGAAAGTTATGGAATTATAGCCAAATAGAGCTATTGCAGCTTGCTACCCCTCAAGCAGTTTCCTGTACTATGTAGCACTTCTCGCATTGATAAAAAAACGTTTCTTTCACTACACGTCTACTTTTTACGTGTAGTGAGCAATAATTTGAAAATCATGACACGTAATACGTAATATTACACGTGCGCTTGAATATGACAATTCGTCCAAATCAGCTAATCGTGAAATTGAAATAAATATTGTTACAGGCTACTGTGAACCATATTTTGTTTTATTAAGCATTTGAAGCCAGCGGATCTCAAACAAATTGAAGTGAATTTCTAAGATTGTTTCAGAGATCACGTTCAGCTCATCTGTCAATCCAACTTAATACCTAAGAATTAGAATTACGTACAACAGAAATTGTAATGATCATCACGAAGATAATGTCGTAAGGAAGGTGTACCAAAGACTGTGTTTCATAGGTGGAACTCTAAGAAGATGCAATAAGTGCCCTGAATTGACGGACTACACTGCGCTTTGCCGTCCTCAGAGTATTGGCGTGCGGTGTAGGAGCCTTACCAGACACGATTGACGGAGGATATCGAAAAAGTTCAAAGATGAGCAGCTAGTTCTATGCTATATGAAGTAGGAGAGAGAGTGTCCATGAGTTATACGAATTTTGGGGTGGCAATCATTACAAACATAGGCATTTTTCATTGCGGCGATACCTTTTCACGAAATTTCGATCACCAACTTTCTCCTCCGAATGCGTGGATATTTTGTTGATGGCCTCCTCCTTAGAGAGAAATGGTCAACGTATTAAAATAAATCAATAAATCGAAGCTTGCACGGAGAGATTTAAGTGTTCGTCTCCCCCGCGAGCTGTTAGGGAGTGGAACGGTAGAGAGAGAGAGAGAGAGAGAGAGAGAGAGAGAGAGAGAGAGAGAATGAATGAAAAATGAAACTCGTTCGATGAATGCTCTGCCAGCAACTAACTTGCGGTTAGCAGGGTAGTTATGTAGATGTAGACATAGTGCTGACAAGTGCGAGAATTATCGCACAATCAGCTTAACAGCTCATGCATCGAAGCTGCTTACAAGAATAACATACAGAAGAATGGAAAAGAAAATTGAGAATCCGCTAGGTGACGATCAGTTTGGCTTTAGGAAAAGTAAAGGCACGAGAGAGGCAATTCTGACGTTACGGCTAATAATGGAAGCAAGGCTAAAGAAAAATCAAGACACGTTCATAGGATTTGTCGACCTGGAAAAAGCGTTCGACAATATAAAATGGTGCAAGCTGTTCGAGATACTGAAAAAAGTAGGGGTAAGCTATAGGGAGAGACAGGTTATATACAATATGTACAACAACCAAGAGGGAATAATAATAGTGGACGATCAAGAACGAAGTGCTCGTATTAAGAAGGGAATAAGACAAGGCTGTAGCCTTTCGCCCCTACTCTTCAACCTGTAGATCGAGGAAGCCATGATGCAAATAAAAGAAAGGTTCAGGAGTGGAATTAAAATACAAGGTGAAAGGATATCAGTGATACGATTCGCTGATGACATTGCTATCCTGAGTGAAAGTGAAGAAGAATTAAATGATCTGCTGAACGGAATGAACAGTCTAATGAGTACACAGTATGGTTTGAGAGTAAATCGGAGAAAGACGAAGGTAATGAGAAGTAGTAGAAATGAGAACAGCGAGAAACTTAACATCAGGAATAATGGTCACGAAGTCAATGAAGTTAAGGAATTCTGCTACCTAGGCAGTAAAATAACCAATGACGGACGGAGCAAGGAGGACATCAAAAGCAGACTCGCTATGGCAAAAAAGGCATTTCTGGCCAAGAGAAGTCTACTAATATCAAATACCGGCCTTAGTTTGAGGAAAAAATTTCTGAGGATGTACGTCTGGAGTACAGCATTGTATGGTAGTGAAACATGGACTGTGGGAAAAACGGAACAGAAGAGAATCGAAGCATTTGAGATGTGGTGCTATAGACGAATGTTGAAAATTAGGTGGACTGATAAGGTAAGGAATGAGGAGGTTCTACGCAGAATCGGAGAGGAAAGGAATATGTGGAAAACACTGATACGGAGAAGGGATAGGATGATAGGACATGTGCTAAGATATGAGGGAATGACTTCCATGGTACTAGAGGGGGCTGTAGAGGGCAAAACCCGTAGAGGAATACAGAGATTGGAATACGTCAAGCAAATAATTGAGGACGTAGGTTGCAAGTGCTACTCTGAGATGCAGAGGTTACCTCAGGAAAGGAACTCGCGGCGCGCCGCATCAAACCTGTCAGTAGACTGAACACACACACACACAAAAAAAAAAAAAAAAAAAAGATGTAAGGTGTCAGGCAAATCCAACACCTTACATGAAAACCCTGACATGATAAGCAAATCCAGTAGTATGTCACATAGCTCCGAATAAATTGTGACATTAAATTAACCAAAGTAATACGAGTAACGAGTGAGCAAATGGAATACCACAGACTAACACAAGAATGCCTAAATGCATGTCGTACCTTCCCACCGTGAGGCAACGCAGTTCCGAGGGGAGAAACGAGGACAGAAGCCGAGAGCAGAACCGTGTTAAGCTAGATAAGGGAGGGGCTGGGCACCCACGCTGCGAGCCTACCTGTACGACTATACAACCCGCACGTTTTAGCGTGATGCTTTTTCGCGTCTCAGGTACGTCAAGGATCACCCCCAGCCCATGTTAAAAGCTAGAGCCCTCCAGAAAAGCAGTATAGATCTTACGATAACACAAAAAGGGCCATTACCACCCGCAAGTTATAGCGTGAGACTTTTTCGCGTGTCTGTTACATTAGGACAATCCTCCAGCCCATGTTAAAAAATAGAGCCCTCCAGAAGTGCAGTATAGATCTTACGATAACGCTAAAAGGACCACACTAGCTGCAGGTTTTAGCGTGAGACTTTTTAGCGTCTCTGTTACGTTGCAAACTTTAAAAACATTGCCCCACCACGAAAAGTATAACGTTTCACATTGGATAGACAGAATTTTTGTAGGCGGAGCTTAAGGTTAACATTGAAACCCTGATTGGTCAGATGAAAACATAGCCAGATAGTTTTTTTAAACTAACTTCGGTAAATTGTAGTAAGGAGAAGTGATGAGAGTTGGTTCCGAGACGGCGGGCTGGATTGCTACTGCGCCGACCGCTGCCGCCCTGACGCTGCTTAGACACCGACAAGGTAATGAACGCACGCGATGCCGCATTTTTGAGCACATAAGGCTTCACTCAGAACTGCAGAAGTCTCATCTGTTACACCCCCTTTTTGCGTAATACTAGTGTCGATCGTTAATTAAAACTCATGGTGTTCACATTTGCCACTTGAAGTAAAGATCTGAAACGCGATGATTTTTCTTTTATATAGTTATTGAGAAGCCACATCAGCCACTGTAATTTACGACAAGTTAGATAAGTAATTAATGATAATTGAGGGTCACTGTAGACCATTTTGATAGTTTTCTCTTTTGTGAAACTTAATTAAAACCTATATTATAGATGTGATATGGCATAGGTCATCCTTCGATCGATTGTAGAACTTGGAAACCCATTTAGGGAATATTCGTTCACATTTTTGTTGAACGCTGTTGGTTTTTACCATTCTGTATTAAAACATTTCATTTTATCAATAGTGCAATTTATAAACGATGTTTTGTGAGTAGAATAAAATTTCCAATGGTAAACTTGACTGCTTTTTCGACGTTATTTTACCAGCTAACTAAAAATAGGAAAGCCTTGAACCCTTTCCACTAAATTTAGTTAGTGTTAAGATTCTTTTACAGGGAGTGCAGTGGAGCTGACGCTGAGATCATTTAGTATTTGGTTATATCATCGCTAGTCTCACTGAACTCTTCTGAACTCTACATGTCATGTGTGGTCTGGCGTCTCCTTACCAGCAACAGGTCCCAGGTTCCAAACTAGTTAATTCCCAAAAAAACACGCTCAGAGCGTCGTTGCGCGAAAGTGGTAGGGAGACACGATATAGTACAATCAGACACCACCATGAATGTTTAGAAAGACATAGACCCGGCTAGCTGTTTCCCCTATTAGATCTTCATTTATGGATTGGGCCTGCTAGAATAAATGTCGATCAACAACGATAAAATTGTTTCCTTTACGCAAACTGCCCCGCTTGCAGCTACAAAATATGTTAGAGACTCCCAAGTACTTTCGCTTCATGTAAGTAATATGACCACTCTGCATCGAAATTTGTGCAAAAGGCGAAGAAAAATAATATCACGGCTATCTTCGAATCAGAAATTGCAATACAAAATAATCATGGAGTTTCATAGAGATTGTAATCTAGTCACATAATTACCAGCTAATAAGTGTTCTATATGTATAACCCAAATTTATTAATATGAGCAGATGTACTACCGTTGTAGTCTGGTACACTATCTGCATGGTGTGCATGGCAGTTGTCAATGAAAGAAAATTTAAAAAAATCTATTCAGGTGCCAGGAACCTTGTAAATTTCATCACTCAGTGGCAGTGCAGAAAAACGACCAGTAAGGAAGTTCGCCGTATGATACAAGGCGCGGTCTCAACTCGCACATACTGAGCAACAAACACTGAGGTGATAAAAGTCATGGGGCACCTCGTAATATCGTGTGCGTTGGTAGTGCTCCAACTCGACGTGGCCCGGTATCAACAAGTCGTTGGAGTTCCTCTGTAGAAATAGTGAGTCATGCTGCCTCCATAGGCGTTCATAATTGTGAAAGTGTAGCAGGTGCAGGAATTTGTGCACGAACAGACCTCCCGATTATGTCCCTTAAGTGTCCGATGGGATTCATGTCTGGCGATCTGGATGACTAAATCATTCGCTCGAACTGTCCAGACTGTTCTTCAGACCAATGACGAACAATTGTGGGCTGGTGACATGGCGCATTTTTATTCACAAAAATTCCATCGCTGTTTCGTATCATGAAGCCCAGTAATGGCTGCACATGGTCTCCAAGTAGTCTAACAAAACCATTTCCAGTTAACGATCGTTTAGTTGGATCACAGAACCAAATCCATTATACGTATGCACAGCCCGCACCATTAAGGATCCACCACCAGCTTCCACAGTGTCTTGTTGAGAGCTTGGGTCCATGGCATCGTGGGGTCTGCACAACACACGGATCCCACTGTCAGCTCTTAGCAACTGAAATCGGGACTCATCTGATCAGGGCACCGATTTTCAGTCGTCTAAGATCCCACCATATGGTCATGTGCCCACGAGAAGCGCTACAGGCTATGCCATGCTGTTATCAAAGGCACCCGCATCGGTTGTCTATTTACATAACGCGTAACCGCCAAATTTCGCCGCACTGTCCTAACGGATTCATTCCTCGTATGTCCCACTCTGATTTCTTTCTGCGGTTACCTCACACAGTATTGCTTGTCTGTTGGAACCGACGATTCTGCGCAAACACTCCTGCTGTGAGTCCTTTGAAGGCCGCCGGCCACTGCGTTGACCATGGTGACAGGTAATGACTAAAATTTGGTATTCTCGGTACACTCTTGATGCTGTGCATTTTGGAACACTCAATTCCCTGATGATTTCCGCAATGGAATGTCTACGTGTCCATCCCCAACTATCATTCCGCTTTCGAAGTCTGTTAACTCCCGTCGTGCAGCCATCATCACATCGGAAGCCTATTCACATCATTCACCTGAGTACAAATGACTGCTCTACCAACGATCTGCCATTTCATACCTCGTGTAACTGATACTGCTGCCACCTGGGTTATAAGTGCATATCACTATTATCGCTATCCCATTACTCTTTTCACTTCAGTGTATATCTGTACAAGAGTCGGTTTTTTAGAGTGCACGTAGCTCTTCCCCTTCAGACAAATACGCCTGCCCTATACTAGCAACACAGTTTCCGTACAATCAACACTCGATGAACGACAGGCGTTAGTCTAATACATATTACTGCATCTCAGACGAAATCTATTAGATCAGGGATATCGGTAGTGACAGCTGAACATTAATATTAGGCTAGTCTTCGCCAGAATGCGCAAACAGTTCCAGCACAATCATTGTGCAGCTACAAATGATTAGATCACTACTGACAGGCCTATAGCACCTACCTGGATGTGACAGACTTCTTCTGCAGCTGTTTTTCTTTACTGATTAGTTTATGCATCCCCAGCCCCCTTCCACGCGCCCCTCGCCTATAAGGTGAATGGGTTTCCTGATAGAGGCTGTTGATATACTTTTCGGGATGTGAGGTCGTGGTCCAAGAACTTTTCTGCTCCTTACGTTTCGTCCAGGACTGCTCTGGACTTCCTCAGAGGCGCTGCTCCGCTGAGTCTTGCCGACTAACTGGTCGGGTGTCTGAGAGCGACTTATATATTGTGAGAAAGGGGGGGGGGCGTCGTTCGGGAGACACGTGATGAGCAGTGATAATCCATAGGAAAGTTAAGGTTGACTATCGATTACCACCTTGTCAAAGATAAGACTTAGCATTTTTCTAGAGCCACAGTCCATATATCGCTAAGTTTCATAGCCTCCTCTTTCCTATTAAAATTATCGTGATGTTTATAAATTTCAATAGCTTCTCTATATAACCTTGGATAGCAATTTAACGTTGTAGATAAAACTTCGCTATCCGAAAACTTCACTTGGTGGTTGCCTGGTTGAAGAGCATGTTCCGCTACAGCAGATTTTTCAATTTTTCCAAGTCGACAAAGATTTTTATGCTCTTTCAGTCGCGTATTTATGCTTCTTTTGGTAGTACCAATATAAACTTTACCACAGGTACATGGAATTTTATACACACCTGTTAACGAAGTTATGATTTTCTGGATGTGGGGAGGTGGAAGGAGAATGGGAAGATGTAGGAGTGGAAAGTGGAATGCATAAAATGAGGCTGCTCGAGCGAGTGTTGTTCAAGAGGCTGGGAGGCCTCTTGGAGCCCTTATCAATACGAAGAACATGAGGACAGTGGTACAGGCCTACATGGTTGGATGAGCAGACGTAAGAACAGATTTTTGGATCAGAAAAGGTAGCCTGTTGCGGTTGCCTTGAGATTCAATATGAACGCTGTGGAGAACGAAGTAGAGGAGTTGGTTTCTGTGGCTAGCGTGAGCCATTTTTATAGGCAACAGTAGTTAAAACGTTGGCACTGCTACACTTCAGGTCTCCAGCAGTGACAGAGAGCACCGCCGCTACCATACTATATCGGCACTGTCAGAACCGATGGAGATGAAAGCAAGATAAAATTACATCTCTTAGTAGTTCTGTTACATGAACTTTCCAATCCAAAAAGCCTGGATATGATTGATCAATAGCTCGCTCACTAATGTTGTGCTGCAAACACCACTTCTACTTTGGCGACCACCGTAGGAGAGGTTTTCAAAAAATTAAGGTACATATTATTATGGCGGGTCATGAATTAGTGAACGCTACACTACACCTCAAAGTGACACATATACGTTACAACTCTGTGTCCAAGCAATCGTTCTATTCCTTGACGACAGAAATTCGTCACTGAGCTATTTCGATAAAGTTCGAGCCACTTCGAGAACCGCTGTGCAAACGTCCTCATCGCTGGAAAATTTGCGACGGCCTGACAGTGTCATCTTTGACCGATGCCGATGGACTTCCTTACCAGTCAGCATTATACCCGTCTGTTAGGCCTTGATGGCATTGTTGGCACTTTTTCACGAAAGATGGACTCGATATTGTATTTGGTCCAAATTGCACCAGAATTTCATGGTGAATCTCTGTCCAATTTACACGCTTTGTCTACGATAATAGTTTTGCCTTGTCTACTTCAACTTCGAAGTTTACAGTTGCCACGCTATTTCGATCTCATAGTTTGGTAAAGTTGTTAACACGACCGCTTATATTTCTGCAAGACTGTTCTCACCCAGACACGGCTCGTGTTGTCGGTGCTTCATTTCGTGCTAGCCAAACCCTACCCAGGCCATCACGTCCACTGGATCTCCCTCCAACTGAGAACGTTTGGAGCATTATTGGCACAGACCTCCAACGAGCTCTGGATTTCGACGATCTAAAGCGCCAATTCGACAGAATTTGGTACGATATTCCTAAGAAGAATATCCCACTACTCCATGTATCCGAGTCTTGTCGAGTAACTGCTTGCATAAGGATCAGATGTGGACCAGCGCGTTATTGACTTGTTAATTTCGTGAAGTTCTTTCTCGTGTATAAATCATTCAGATTTCCTGAAATTGTACTCACTTCATTTCCTGTGTCTTTACATCACATCTACCGAGTTCCGTTCCATTCGGATAATTCCTTCATGGTGCGCCTTTCTTTGGTTGGTCTTAGAATACTTGTGTGCATTTTCAAATATGACTTATACCTGTTGTCCGAAGCTAAGACCACTGCGAAAGGAAGAATAGGGTTTCACGTCCCGTCGACAACGAAATCTTACGGACGGAAGATCACTGTGCCACAAGAGTGGTACTTTGTCAGAAGAGAGTACCTTTTCTGATTTTCCTGCAGACACAGTTCGGCTGCGGTCCTGTTAACAAATGTATCATAGTATGGGAGTGAAATGTCGTGGCAACTGGAACACATACAAGGGACACGTACAGGCTCTCTCTGATTCGATGACAGCACATTTCCCGGCTGTGTCTGCAGTATTTGTGGGTTCCACGTCGTACCGAATTCTGGATGCTGGAGATCACACAAAAGTCGGTGACCTAAATTATCTCTGTAATATCAGATATCTAGTACGGCATGCAGTTTATCTCAGTAAACGTATATTTGCTCATGTTGCACTTTCACATATTATAGTGGTAAATCAGAAAATTAAGTTGGGAAAGAAGCATTTTCTTAGGTTCAATAATATTAAAGCCGTTATTCACCTACAGTATCGAGACGTAGAATTCCTAAACGAAAAGTGAGACTAGCCATTAGTGAAGAAGCTACAGAATTTACAATGTTCGTGGATTCATAAAGATGTGACTTAGGCCTTCTCTCCCGAGACCAAAGTTTGGGTTCTTAACTACAGAGATGATGATGCTAGAAACTAAAAGTTTCCAATACTCCTTAACCTGCAGACAAGCTCCCCCCCCCCCCCCCCACCCCCTCTCCTCGGGCTAAGAAGCCAAGTCTTACCGTAAGTTGGAGATGAGTTTGTCGCACAAGTGTCTCGTGAAGTGTAAGGAGTCTTCACGGTCATATATGTAAACGGTAAACTACGGGAGGAATACTGAATTCTTCTTGCAGGTGCGTTTCCTTCACAGAAATGGTGTTGAGGAAACAGGAGGTTCCTGCCCGTATTAAACGGTAGTCCACGAGATAGTGTTGTAATAATTGAATTTAGGTTTTGCGGTTTACTCAAAAACTGGATTAAGATAATGTAATGTACTATCGTCGATTTTCTCGTAAAATTTATGCCAGGCCGCAGAGCGTTAAGCATACAAATGAATTGTAGTAGGTTCATCCACTATCACGTATTGCCTATCATTTCCATAAACGTTTTACTTATGGATCACTTTGTTAGTAACTATAACTGAAGGTTATAAGTAACGCTATGAAGCAGCTGGATTATCAGTGGAATTTTAGATGCCACTTAAAATTGCTAGTCAGATTTCCTTGTTCATTTCTGATTGCGAGGCCTGAAACTTAACATCACCGAGTAGGAAAATACTTATTTGATTGTATTTACAAAAGAGTGATGCATAAGTAAAATGTTTATGAAAATTATAGGCAATACGTGATCGTGGACCAATCTACTTCAAGTAAGTTATAAGACATCTCAGTTTAACTGCAGGTACGTTCTCTCAGCAGTTGCACGGAAATCTTTGTGGATGGTAGATTATCGGGCCTCCTAACATTACACAGATGAAATTTTTCACTGTTGGGACTGTGAACAGCTGAAAGCGAAGGGAAAATGCAGGTCACATTTCTCGAGCTTATGCAGCTGTTCATTAGTGTTTAATGATAATAGCCGCAAGCTGGTTAAAACATTCTGGAAGTAAAATGACCACCCGTTCTATTATCTGATCGAGGGTGACTCAGTATTACGTTGCCATCAGCAATAAGGAATGTATCGTCCTACGGATCGCTGCGTGAAATGGTAGAGGCCTAATCGAATAGCTCGGTTGGAAAACTTGGGAAGAGAAATGTATCACTTGACGTTACACTGGAAATTATTGCAGATCGGCCTTAGGACCGACAAAGGCACGTGTAGTTTTCTGAATGTCTAAAATATTACGTCAGTAGCAGCCAACTGAGATGCATATATGCAGACTGTGGCGACAAATGAAAAATGTACCAAGATTTTGATTAAAATTTTCATTCACTTCTTCAATCTGCATATATACATCATAGATGTTTTTAAAAGGTCACTGGAATCACATAGTTTCGTTTACTTAAATAACTCTTCAATGATATACAATATTATACCACCGTCGATGGGTTATACATATATGTATGATATATATACCTGACAGATCATACTGCGCGTTCATTTCAGAATGCTGCCTTTTACCAGTATATACACGTTAGAAAGCAAGTGGCTCAAAATGTGTAAATATTGACACAGCACCAGATTGTAAGTGCCAAATAATAGTGGAATCAAGGCTGTTGAAGGAAATACTAAAGCACAGTTTCCCAAGATTGAGTGGGATGACTTAGATAGGCAGATGAAGTACGTTGAGGAGTCCACGACAATAGGGTATGACGCATCTCATCTTCTTCATGACATAAGTATTTTTAGCAACAAGGCGTCAATCATTGATATATATGGTGGTTCTGCAGTTACGTTATCATCAGAAGAACCTTCGCAAACCGTTTTTTACATCATTACATTGTAATCATCTTGCATTCTCTACACAGTGCAGTATGGACTGCAACCGACAGACTAAGCCAATGGCAGCCAAATGTGAAGGCACTGTTCGATGATATTGTAGTTTACATACATTAATGAAGCATGCGTGATGATTTAGAACAATGCAATAATGTACTCCTTCAGCCACCGTTATTCCTACAGGCGTTATATCGGTACAGATTTAAGTTAATTATACAGTAACAAAACATGTCATAGCTCCTACTGGACTGGAAGCCACAGAAGCTGAGATCACAGCGTACAAAAAATCAGTTATTTAGGCAATTCTGGAGGGATGTAAGGCATAGAAAATAGCAAGAAAAGGAGTAAATATATATTTATTCTCTCACAGTATTTATTTACATGGAAATAAATATTACTTTTATCACTAGTGAATATAATCCCAGCTAATGCATACATAAAAATTTGGAGTTCGAATTCATATTTCTTTACGTAATACACGAATACGTAATAAAAATTCGGGGTTCCTATTTAAAAAACGCAGTTGATATCCGTTTGACCTATGGCAGCGCCATCTAGCGGGACAACCATAGCGCCATCTGGTTTCCCCCTTCAAGCTAGACAAGTTTCGTTCTTTGTAGTTTTTTCGTTTGATGCTTATTTCGTGAGATATTTGGCCCGGTCACTATCAATGGACCACCCTGTATATACTAATCTAATACATATGTAATGTATCAGTACTTACTGCAGAATGAATGAAGCATCTTGTGAGTATTAGACTAACGCTGCTGCTCTGAGGCAATAGCCACATTTTTTTGATTTATTCGAACATATTTCTCGATCCCACTTGCTAGACTGTCATCATCGTTATCAAATGCTCGAATGTGTGTGATATCTTATGGGACTGCTAAGGTCATCAGTCCATGAGCTTACACACTACCTAACCTAAATTTTCCTAAGGACAAACACACACACCCATGCCCGAGGGAGGACTCTAACCTCTGTCGGGACCAGCCACACAGTCCATGACTGCAGCGGCTAGACCGCTCGGCTAATCCCGTGCGGCCTTCGTCATCAGTCATTTAGAGACAGACAGACAGACAGTAAAACACAAAACTACATCGTAATATGGAAAATGTAACAGCAAATAATCACCGGTTTTAGGATGGATACATATCGAATACATCATCAGCAGTTGAATATTTCCAATTACGTTTAGACATGTCAGCTGTAATAACAGTCCTTAGTTTGATATGCCTATAAAGCAAGAATGGGGAAAAAGTAAATAATACTTACCAAACTGAGCACTGAGGACGTTGACAGTTGATGGTTCAAATGACTGAGCACTCTGGGACTTAACATCTGTGGTCATCAGTCCCCTAGAACCTAGAACTACTTAAACCTAACGAACCTAAGGACATTACACAGATCAATCCCCGAGGCAGGATTCGGAACTGTGACCGCAGCAGTAGCGCGGTTCTGGACTGTAGTGCCCAGGACCGCTCGGCCACAGCGGCCGGCGAGGACACTGTACGCAAATATGAAGTAATCGGGCAGCACAGGGCACCGACGTGCTATGAAGAACCCATACGTTTCAGTTACAGCTACGCATAGTGACATGTGTGTAGGGGCCGAAGCTGGCCGAGGAAAGCTGACGTTGGAATTACCAAAGAGTACTCCACTTGTCCCGTCCAGATGAACTACGTCGGAGACATGGGGAAAAGACGTGTAAATAAGAGAGACCGGAGGCTCTAATAGGCAGTCGTGTCGCCATTCTATCTGCGACTAGAACCGGAGAGAATGACGATTGATTAAGTTGTAGGCCAACGACGACGATCTTCTGGTGATTGTTATCGATGGCCAACCAGCCCGCTGAAGCTACCGCTGCACGGACGCATCATTTCTGTGGCAGGGCGCGTCGGACCACGGAGCTGCACCGGTGCAAGGAGCGAGATGTATGCTAGTCTTCGCTCTCTGGGTGACATCGTCCGGCAGACTGCAAGCTGCCGTCCGCAGGGGTGGTGACGGGTCGCGAACTTGCTGGCTCCCATATGCAGAGCTGTCTGCGGTCACTGACCGAGCTGCCCTGCTAAGGCTCACTAAACCGATGGCGGACGGCTGCTTCCCTTCGCCGCTCTACTTGAGGTCGTCGAGTGCTCTATATGGCGTCGCCGAGTCGCTATTCATGGAGCAGTCAGCCGTGTTCTGGGCCACGGTCACCGTTAACGCAGGCGGCGCCCTCTTAGCCGTGTCGCTAGTAGAATCGCTACGTCCGGTGCTGCAGATTCCGGCATTTGTGTTTACGCACCCTGCACGGTACCATCGTTGTCTAATTCCCTACCGTGATCTGTCAAAAGGTTGACCGGAATACAATATGTTCCAGTATGCAGTAACTGTTCCACCACCCATGCACCCATATTCCCCGTCTTCATTTTCACAGGTATGGCCTACGGATATTAAGAAAAAGTCTCCATGGTCATCAAAATATATTTGAACCCATAGTCTCTCACAGGTACTGTGTCACTTCTACAAGATCATTTGCATTAAGCCCTCTAAGTCCAACATAACACATCTGCACATAGTCTGAAGACCACTCACTCTCTTCACAATTTTTTGAAAATACCTATTTGTCGCAGTTCTGAAATAAATGAAATTATTTCAGCAAACTGAGCTGCTCTACTAGCAGTCTTTGAAGCCATCAACAGCCTTAACCTGTGTACAATACTTTTAGGGTCATTGTAGTAAATAAACTGGGTCGGCAAATTGTTCATTTTCAACTGCTATCAATAAAATTGCCCCACTATAATCGCTTCAATCATGTAACAAAGGTTAACAGAATCTTCCATCGGTTCTTGGTAGAACAACATTATAATAAATGAAAAGCACCAGTTTGCTTTTGTTCTACAATATTGTAGAACAAAAGCAAAACTGGTACTTTTCATTTATCATGTAACAAAAGCTTAATAATGTGTTTGTATTTATTACTTTTACATTCTGTGTATCACCATCGCTTCGCTTGTATACCTTTGTAATGCGTTTTATTTCCAAATACTTCTCTTCATCTTCTGCTAAAAAACTGTTGAGGTCTGACCTTTATTTTCCGACTATATTAGATCCAGTAAGTAAGTTGTTGATTTGAATTCTCTACACCCAATCTGTATCGCTTTCATGCTTAGTTTTATTGAATGTCTACAAAGTCTTTACTGTTGTTCAGCTTTGACATTGTAAGTTCTGTCTGAAACTGCACTTCTGTGTTTCTCAATAAAATTATCTGACAGTCTTGTGGTTTGTTGCGTTATTAGTTGTTTGTGACATTCGTTTAGTGTATTCAGTAACCGGTTTAAATTGTTCCTTTGCGGTATTCACCATAATTTACACAAGCCCAGTGTTGAGACCAAGGTCTAAGAACCTCGGAGCTTGCATGCCAGTGGATTTAGAGCAATTACACATGCCTCAAAGCCTTGCGGCACGAAGCTTGCACATCTGGGAATCTAACAGCAAGACTTTCTTGTTAAATTACAATTAAATCAGATGAAAATTACGAAATTTACACACGCCCTGTGCTGAACCCAGGGTCTTGTATCCTCGAAGCTTGCATTTTAGAGGAGGCTAGCGCAGTCATGCAAACATGCAGCTAAAGCTGCGCGTTGTTGTGAAATTTCAATCAAACGGATGACAGTTAAGAAAACTGCACATGGCGGGACTCGAACTGAGAACCTTTGCGGCTCCGTAGCTTAGGTGTTGATGTGGCATACCGGGATGTGTTACCGTTTGTGTTGCAGTTACATATTTGATGTCATAAGGGCTTGGACAGTCCAAGGACATTTGAGATGTTTACACCTTGGACTGCATAATACCTGTTTATGACATCTAGTAATTCAGTTGTTTATGCAGTTGGGGAGTGGCAGCAAGAGCAGATAATACTTGTACCTCCTGTCTCGTAGAACTTCGCACAGAGGACGATTTAATCACATTATAAGCTTTGTCTAAGGACCTTTACAGAATGTGTCTCTGGAAGAGACTGGGAGATAACGAAAGGTTTCATATAGATTGTATTATAGCAAGAGAGACGTTTAGAAATCAAATTTATAAAGTACAAAACATTTACAAGAGCAGATATGCGTGAATTACCCTCAGTCACACATCTTTAGTTGATTTGAAAAATCCTCGTTTGATCGATTCACATGCGTCTGAGACCCTTAGCAAGCAACATTAATGTAGAAATAGAGAAAATAGGAAGAAAAACTGCGCATTTTGCCTCGGGTTGGTTTAGCAAGCCCTTAAGCACTCGGAGACGCTCATGAATCTCCATAGGCAGATGTTACAATAGAGGTGTTCTGCATCACGGAGAAGTTTATTGCGTCGGAGTGGAGTCTGAAACGTCTCGCGAAATGACTATGAAAATCAGGGAAATTCGAGCTCATATGGGTATGACTGCTACTAGACTTTCGGAATAATATCATCCACACAATTCCGAAGAAAGCAAGAGGAGATAAATGCATAAACTAATGCACAGTCAGGTTAATGGCCCATGTATTCAAGCTGCTGAGAATAACATTATGCAAAAGAACGGAAAAGAAAATTATGGAACTGTTACATGGCGATTAGTTAAACTTCAGGAAAGGTCAAAACAGCAGAGAAGCACTTCTTATGCGCCTGATAATGGAAACAAGAGTTGAGACGGTCATATTTTAGCCTCCTCTAGTGACCTTGTGACCGTATTTCACTAACACAGTTTGTCATAGGAAGTAGTAAAATAATTATGCAGAGCTTCCTTATTCTCTTTCTTTAAACTTTATCATCATTTAGTGTTCTTATATATGCAAATGCAAAGAAAAACTATTCTGTAAGCTGATGTTATTTGTGTTGTAATATTAGGCCATTAAAATATCAATGCCTTTTCTTTTAACTTCTGGAATCTCGGCCCGGCAGGTGAAAATGTAGTCTCTGTATTAATTTTTCACGAGCGCAAGACAGATGAGCAGTTCTCTTCGTAGTGGTCTCGGAAGATTGGAGACCCTCATACGCGGCGCGGTAAAAACTTAGCAAAGTTCCTTTAAACTGAAACGTAAAGAACAATTTTGTCATTGTGGGAAGGAAGAGAAGTTCAGAAGGAGAGAGAAGCCGTAATATCTAGAGAGAGAACGTCATGACTTCCGAGAAACGGCGTACCGAACGTGGAAAGTTCTAGATGGCAATTGCTGTTTGTTACACTCCAAGAGGAAGAACTGATCTATAAATCGATGAAGAAGAGGAAGCGCAAGAGTAGAAAACAACGGGAGGAAAAGGAAGGGAGTGGCACATGAAGATTGTAGAAGATTCATCGCAGAAGATACGAAGAGCAATCAGACCTTCTAGAAAACACAGTCATTAGGTTACTATAGCACTATCACGTCATAGCCGACACATGCCAGAAAAAGGAAAAATTTACGTATTCATAGTGGGCTGAATGTGAAACACTGAATCGTATGGTTCTACGATATTTCGAGTGGGAGTGGAGTGATTACGTTTCGTCCAATGAAATGTGAAACGTTTTGTTTAAGAATGTATTAAGGCTTGTGATGGTCTAGCTTACGATCGTTTATTTTGAAACAGACATCTTGCTATTCTAATACGGCTAAGCTACAACAATTGTTAAAGTAATAACCGGTGTTCGCTATGTGAATCCAATACGTCCCATCCCGAGCATTTTGGTCCCCGTCGAGAGATATTTACAGTGATTTATTCAAAGTGCGACTCGTCAGAGCAACCGAAAAGGTTTTATTTTCAGTGTCGGTTAAGATTTTACAAATCGAAGAAACCGTCATCATGGAGAATTATCTGAGGCTACATCTCTGAATCCAGCTATCAACAATCCTCCGCCATATCTTTTGCAGTGTCCTACAAAAACAGGACTGTTTATCTAACATGATATTAAGGTTTCCGATACAGTAAGTCAGTGTTCATATCCATTAATACTATATAACTAACGGTATCGAACAGTGTACCAGTTACCTTTGCAATCCATTAGCTTCCACTAGCTGTCGGAATTTAGCAATCTGGTGACAAAGTAGAGATGATAGAGTTACAGTTTATAAGACATGTGTACTATTATTTTCCATCAGAACTCAGAACCCTTTTCTAGTATTTACAGAAGTATTTTTAAAAAGTAATTGGTAACAGAGTTGAAAGCTATACTACTTTGTTGGCACATAAGGTTAAAAACATAGTTGTGGGTCACAACATTTAATTACGTTCAGCTGACAGCTACAGCAGATTTCAACGGCACCAAGGAGTAGTTTATTATTCACTTCATCCATGTACTCGTTAGATTTACAAGTAATTTAATTCTTGTTACATTTTGTACTGCAATAGACTTCCAGCTCAAGCAACAATCAGCACTTATTGTTACTCTTTGTCTGAATTCTTATGACGCTCATCTGTTAACACACGTCAGCACAAAATATACATATATTCTGTAAACTTACTCTGTTGAGCAATGTTTTACATACAGGGAAATTGTGTTACTTGTTCAAATGGTTCAAATGGCTCTGAGCAATATGGGACTCAACTTCTGAGGTCGTTAGTCCCCTAGAACTTAGAACTAGTTAAACCTAACTAACCTAAGGACATCACAATCGTCGATGCCCGAGGCAGGATTCGAACCTGTGACCGTAGCGGCCTCGCGGTTCCAGACTGCAGCGCCTAGAACCGCACGGCCACCTCGGCCGGCTGTTACTTGTTCATACACACGCAGTCAGTAGCTAACAGTTAAGCATAATCATCATCGTTACAACAGCCTAACAGCAGTAGTATATTTATACCTAATTATGTGTTTCACTGAATGCAGTTTTTGTAGGTGTGACTGTCGAGTGGATGTGTCTGTATGTCGCAGGAATAAGTTCAGGCAGGTGTGAGACGTAAACCTAGCTGCCAGATGTTAGCAAATGTACATTTGCTCAGGTTGGAAGCGTTACACACATAATTGATTTTGAAATGATGTGGCATCTCAGATTATATTCAGCGAATTAGGTATTGAGAAGTATACATTCTGTGAAGAACAGTAACATATTTGTGAGACTATAGTGTTTTCTGGGAATTTAATTTTATATTCAGTACATAGTTGTTGTATTCAGTACATAGTTTGTGATTACGTTGGGACAGTATGGTGAAGCATACCAAATACCATAAAACTGTCTTAACCTTATCCGTAGGTGGCTACCAGTGAGCAGTCAAAGAAGAAAGAGAGAAATTGAGACCGATGTTCACAGCATGTATAAACCTAGAAGAAGCCTTTGGCAGTGTAAGATGCTGCAGTATGTTAGAAATACTGAGAGAAATGGGAGTGACCTACACGGGAAAACGGGTAATGTACGATATGTACAAGAACCAGGAGGAAGCAATAAGACTGAAATATCATGAACGGAATGCTCGGACAAAAAGGATATAAGACAGAGATGCAGTCTATCGCCACTGCAGATCAACCAAAACATCGAAGAAGGAATGACAGAAATAAACGTTTCAAAGAGGAATAAAAATTCTGGCTGAAAGGGTATAATGGATTAGATTCGCTGCTGACAGTATTATGCTGAGTGAAAGTGAAGTAGACTATCAGAATCTGTTAAATGTATTTGACAGCCTAATGGGTACAGCAGTGGTACGACCTTCTTAATGTGGTATAACCTCTTTATTGAGTCATTAATACGCATCTAAGACGACGCACCTACTCTTCATCAGATCGCGATTACAGCCATGAAAATCGTATTTCAGACGCATCCGGTGATAATTTAATGCGTTCTGTAACTAGTGCCAGCTCTAACCTCTAAATACAATTTAACTAGCAACATCGATTTCAGTAGATCAGTATAATCAATCACAATTGCATTTGCTGTTTGCTGCCATCTATACATGTTGATTAAAGCCAACTTAATGCTAAAGACCATGCAGCTTCCACGAATCAGTTTCAATCCATATGACATTATAAATTTTGGGTGTCATACGTACATCCTCCAGTATCTTCACCACCACGTAATATTATTGACTATAGACATCTTTTAATGGACACTGTCTAAAGTAGCTCCATTTCCGTAAAACAAAATACAAACTTGTATTACAGGTAAAAGGTAACATTTGAATTATTTTTCTCAGTGCTACTATTATTTCACAACAAGAGCCCAATAGTCCAAAGAAGATAATACTCAAGGAGCCATCAACAATGCTACATTCCTCATATACTTAATTTTTATTGAGTTATGGGGAGACTGTCTATGCCTGATCTTAAATACCTCCAGTCCTTGTTACTCCCTGTTACTCATTTTGTGTAGTCTCTACGGCAGTATCTTCTTAAATAATGAGTAATATTTACTGATTATACGTCTGCATAACATCTTATTCCTAAATTAATACGTACAAGGGCCTGCAACACCAGTTTAAATTTTCGTGTACTGTAGTATAATACATTTACGGGATTAGTGCAGGCATGGCATAGAATTAGAAGTATTGTAATTTATGGAACGCAAAGATTTATTTTTTTGTCACATGATACACTTTGCTGATTAATGCCTTTCTGTAGCTGAACACTCCAATCGCTTTCTGCAGTTGTCCGATTAAATTTATGTCGTACCACACTTGTTTGTATGCCCTATCGTTACCTGTATTTTAGTCGTGTCTAGTTCAGACTGTAATCTTTTACGTATTTTCACTCCATGATTTTTGTTCACAAATGGAAGTAAATTTAAATATAACCACAACAAAATTTGGAGCACAGCTCTACCACATGAGTTCTTCTGGTACGTTTTTAAATTTATCGTCTTAGAGACCTTCGTCTCTAGCAACAAACTGCACTTCTTGATGTGTTGAGTATCATAAAGACCTTTGTATTATCTAGTAACTCAATCTTTTAGTGTTATGGCCTTGTGATTGTTAATTGCCTCTGCTTCTGAAGGTCCATCGCTTATTGAGTAGAACTTGATTTTCTTACTACACTTGATACTACAGTCTGTACCCACACCATTATTTGATCTCCAACACCAAACTTTGGTGTGTTCACTATCTTATTATGTGGTTTAAATCATTTCTGTGCACTACGTTTCAGTCATAGTTCAAATGTGTCATGAATAACAATTATCTCTCTTTTACGATGGGGTGGCTATTTTAATTGTTGTTGTTGTTGTTGTTTTCAGTCCGGAGACTGGTTTGATGCAGCTCTCCATGCTACTCTATCCTGTGCAAGCTGCTTCATCTCCCAGTACCTACTGCAACCTACATCCTTCTGAATCTGCTTAGTGTACTCATCTCTCGGTCTCCCTCTACGATTTTTACCCTCCACGCTGCCCTCGAATGCTAAATTTGTGATCCCTTGATGCCTCAAAACATGTCCTACTAACCGATCCCTTCTTCTAGTCAAGTTGTGCCACAAACTTCTCTTCTCCCCAATCCTATTCAATACCTCCTCATTAGTTACGTGATCTATCCACCTTATCTTCAGTATTCTTCTGTAGCACCACATTTCGAAAGCTTCTATTCTCTTCTTGTCCAAACTAGTAATCGTCCATGTTTCACTTCCATACATGGCTACACTCCAAACAAATACTTTCAGAAACGACTTCCTGATACATAAATCTATATTCGATGTTAACAAATTTCTCTTCTTCAAAAACGCTTTCCTTGCCACTGCCAGTCTACATTTTATATCCTCTCTACTTCGACCATCATCAGTTATTTTACTTCCTAAATAGCAAAACTCCTCTACTATTTTAAGTGTCTCATTTCCTAATCTAATTCCCTCAGCATCACCCGATTTAATTTGACTACATTCCATTATCCTCGTTTTGCTTTTGTTAATGTTCATCTTATATCCTCCTTTCAAGACACTGTCCATTCCGTTCAACTGCTCTTCCAAGTCCTTTGCCGTCTCTGACAGAATTACAATGTCATCGGCGCACCTCAAAGTTTTTACTTCGTCTCCATGAATTTTAATACCTATTCCAAATTTTTCTTTTGTTTCCTTTACTGCTTGCTCAATATACAGATTGAATAACATCGGGGAGAGGCTACAACCCTGTCTCACTCCTTTCCCAACTACTGCTTCCCTTTCATGCCCCTCGACTCTTATTACTGCCATCTGGTTTCTGTACAAATTGTAAATAGCCTTTCGCTCCCTGTATTTTACCCCTGTCACCTTTAGAATTTGAAAAAGAGTATTCCAGTCAACATTGTCAAAAGCTTTCTCTAAGTCTACAAATGCAAGAAACGTAGGTTTGCCTTTTCTTAATCTTTCTTCTAAGATAAGTCGTAAGGTCAGTATTGCCTCACGTGTTCCAACATTTCGACGGAATCCAAACTGATCCTCCCCGAGGTCTGCATCTACCAGTTTTTCCATTCGTCTGTAAAGAATTCGCGTTAGTATTTTGCAGCCGCGGCTTATTAAACTGATAGTTCGGTAATTTTCACATCTGTCAGCACCTGCTTTCTTTGGGATTGTAATTATTATATTCTTCTTGAAGTCTGAGGATATTTCGCCTGTCTCATACATCTTGCTCACCAGCTGGTAGAGTTTTGTCATGACTGGCTCTCCCAAGGCCGTCAGTAGTTCTAATGGAATGTTGTCTACTCCGGGGGCCTTGTTTCGACTCAGGTCTTTCAGTGCTCTGTCAAACTCTTCACGCAGTATCGTATCTCCCATTTCGTCTTCATCTACATCCTCTTCTATTTCCATTATATTGTCCTCAAGTACATCGCCCTTGTATAAACCTTCTATATAATCCTTCCACCTTTCTGCCTTCCCTTCTTTGCTTAGAACTGGGCTGCCATCTGAGCTCTTGATATTCATACACGTGGTTCTCTTCTCTCCAAAGGTCTCTTTAATTTTCCTGTAGGCCGTATCTATCTTACCCCTACTGAGATAAGCTTCTACATCCTTACATTTGTCCTCTAGCCATCCCTGTTTAGCCATTTTGCACTTCCTGTCGATCTCATTTTTGAGACGTCTGTATTCCTTTTTGCCTGCTTCATTTATTGCATTTTTATATTTTCTCCTTTCATCAATTAAATTCAATATTTCTTCTGTTACCCAAGGATTTCTAGCAGCCCTCGTCTTTGTACCTACTTTATCCTCTGCTGCCTTCACTACTACATCCCTCAGAGCTACCCATTCTTCTTCTACTGTATTTCTTTCCCCTATTCCTGTCAATTGTTCCCTTATGCTCTCTCTGAAACTCTGTACAACCTCTGGTTCTTTCAGTTTATCCAGGTCCCATCTCCTTAATTTCTCACATTTTTGCAGTTTCTTCAGTTTTAATCTACAGGTCATAACCAATAGATTGTGGTCAGAGTCCACATCTGCCCCTGCAAATGTCTTACAACTTAAAACCTGGTTCCTAAATCTCTGTCTTACCATTATATAATCTATCTGATACCTTTTAGTATCTCCAGGGTTCTTCCACGTATACAACCTTCTTTCATGATTCTTAAACCAAGTGTTAGCTATGATTAAGTTGTGCTCTGTGCAAAATTCTACTAGGCGGCTTCCTCTTTCATTTCTTAGCCCCAATCCATATTCACCTACTATGTTTCCTTCTCTCCCTTTTCCTACACTCGAATTTCAGTCACCCATTACTATTAAATTTTCGTCTCCCTTCACTATTTGAATAATTTCTTTTATTTCATCGTACATTTCTTCAATTTCTTCATCATCTGCAGAGCTAGTTGGCATATAAACTTGTACTACAGTAGTAGGTGTGGGCTTCGTATCTATCTTGGCCACAATAATGCGTTCACTATGCTGTTTGTAGTAGCTTACCCGCATTCCTATTTTCCTATTCATTATTAAACCTACTCCTGCATTACCCCTATTTGATTTTGTGTTTATAACCCTGTAATCACCTGACCAGAAGTCTTGTTCCTCCTGCCACCGAACTTCACTAATTCCCACTATATCTAACTTTAACCTATCCATTTCCCTTTTTAAATTTTCTAACCTACCTGCTCGATTAAGGGATCTGACATTCCACGCTCCGATCCGTAGAACGCCAGTTTTCTTTCTCCTGATAACGACATCCTCCTGAGTAGTCCCCGCCCGGAGATCCGAATGGGGGACTATTTTACCTCCGGAATATTTTACCCAAGAGGATGCCATCATCATTTAATCATACAGTAAAGCTGCATGTCCTCGGGAAAAATTACGGCTGTAGTTTCCACTTGCTTTCAGCCGTTCGCAGTACCAGCACAGCAAGGCCGTTTTGGTTAATGTTGCAAGGCCAGATCAGTCAATCATCCAGACTGTTGCCCCTGCAACTACTGAAAAGGCTGCTGCCCCTCTTCAGCAACCACACGTTTGTCTGGCCTCTCAACAGATACCCCTCCGTTGTGGTTGCACCTACGGTATGGCCATCTGTATCGCTGAGGCACGCAAGCCTCCCCACCAACGGCAATTTTAATTAGTTTAATAAAAGCTCTCCTGTTACATGACTGCCCACGGTTTATAACAGTGTCAACTCTGTACTGCCATGTCACAGCTCGTCTCGAACTCTTTGACATGCTGCACCCATTTACTATGCCTTTTCGCGCAATAACTTCTGTATAATTCTCCTATTTCTTTCATTATCCATCGTGTGGGATTTATTGGAGGATGGAACACCACTATTCTTATGTGCTTCACTCCTTGAATTCTAAGAATCTTGTGAACTTTCCCCAATAAACTGATTAGTACTGCCTGTAAGAATCGCTTTGGCAGTCGGTATTTTATAAAATACACTCCTGGAAATGGAAAGAGGAACACATTGACACCGGTGTGTCAGACCCACCATACTTGCTCCGGACACTGCGAGAGGGCTGTACAAGCAATGATCACACGCACGGCACAGCGGACACACCAGGAACCGCGGTGTTGGCTGTCGAATGGCGCTAGCTGCGCAGCATTTGTGCACCGCCGCCGTCAGTGTCAGCCAGTTTGCCGTGGCATACGGAGCTCCATCGCAGTCTTTAACACTGGTAGCATGCCGCGACAGCGTGGACGTGAACCGTATATGGAGTTGACGGACTTTGAGCGAGGGCGTATAGTGGGCATGCGGGAGGCCGGGTGGACGTACCGCCGAATTGCTCAACACGTGGGGCGTGAGGTCTCCACAGTACATCGATGTTGTCGCCAGTGGTCGGCGGAAGATGCACGTACCCGTTGACCTGGGACCGGATCGCAGCGACGCACTGATGCACGCCAAGACCGTAGGATCCCACGCAGTGCCGTAGGGGACCGCATCGCCACTTCCCAGCAAATTAGGGACACTGTTGCTCCTGGGGTATCGGCAAGGACCATTCGCAACCGTCTCCATAAAGCTGGGCTACGGTCCCGCACACCGTTAGGCCGTCTTCCGCTCACGCCCCAACATCGTGCAGCCCGCCTCCAGTGGTGTCGCGACAGGCTGAATGGAGGGACGAATGGAGACGTGTCGTCTTCAGCGATGAGAATCGCTTCTGCCTTGGTGCCAATTATGGTCGTATGCGTGTTTGGCGCCGTGCAGGTGAGCGGCACAATCAGGACTCCATACGACCGAGGCACATAGGGCCAACACCCGGCATCATGGTGTGGGGAGCGATCTCCTACACTGGCCGTACACCTCTGGTGATCGTCGAGGGGACACTGAATAGCGCACGGTACATCCAAACCGTCATCGAACCCATCGTTCTACCATTCCTAGACCGGCAAGGGAACTTGCTGTTCCAACAGGACAATGCACGTCCACATGTATCCCGTGCCACCCAACGTGCTCTAGAAGGTGTAAGTCAACTACCCTGGCCAGCAAGATCTCCGGATTTGTCCCACATTGAACATGTTTGGGACTGGATGAAGCGTCGTCTCACGCGGTCTGCACGTCCAGCACGAACGCTGGTCCAACTGAGGCGCCAGGTGGAAATGGCAAGGCAAGCCGTTCCACAGGACTACATCCAGCATCTCTACGATCATCTCCATGGGAGAATAGCAGCCTGCATTGCGGCGAAAGGTGGATATACACTGTACTAGTGCCGACATTGTGCATGCTCTGTTGCCTGTGTCTATGTGCCTGTGGTTCTATCAGTGTGATCATGTGACGTATCTGACTCCAGGAATGTGTCAATAAAGTTTCCCCTTCCTGGGACAATGAATTCACGGTGTTCTTATTTCAATTTCCAGGTGTGTAGTTGTATTTTAAATGCCTGATTCCACTCGCAGCTGTGCTTATTTTTAATGTATATAGGTCTTTGACCAACGTTCTAGAACAATGGCGTTATATTCTGCTCCAGCCCTTCCTTTGGGTAAAGGGCCGTAGAAGTTAGCTGTACTTAGATCCCTTATACTCTTACGAGCTATTGGGTAAGATTTAATGGTATAACGATGCATCAGGTCCTTCGCTCTCTGACATCCTGGTCTAATACTGTCATTCACCAGCCCTCCTTGGTTCTTGCAATAATAATATTTACTTATATGCCAAAAGTTCCGTACCTCAGGAGTATAAACGTAATGGATCACATTATATAATCCATCAATTACTCTCCTTATACCTTATTCAGTATAATAGGTTTTCGAATATTAACCAACGATCAGTGTTCTCTCTTGACCAACGGTTACACTCCAGAGCTTGGATTGCCTGGAGTAAATGAGGCTCTGTCCTTCACTCCCTCAGTGAAGACGAGAGATCAGCTGTCTGTATAAAGTGAACATGGTATAGTTGCTGTGCTCCATGAGTAACCATTGGCACACAGTAAAGGGAATCTTTCTGTCATTAGGATGGATGTAATTTGCGTAAAAGAAATTTACAAAGTTAATGTAGAATAAGCACACACGTCCTGATTCTTCACAATTTTATATACGTTTCTATGTATGATGAATCTGGACTGTTGTGTAGGAGCAATTTTCATGTTGATGTATCTGGATGTTCATAGACCTAAATGTAGTAATATTACGCTTTTTTAGGGTTATGAACAATCTACTGTGAAACTGACACTAGTTTGTAGTTAAAAAATGACAATTTCTTTTTTTCTTGAGCTCACAGTTGTTTTGCCCTCCGTGCTATATGAAGTCTCCTTCACATATTCCGAAGTGGGAATAGCTTATGTAGAGACATATACTCCTGAACTTAAACAATGACGTCCTAAACCTATAGCAAATACAGTAAATTCGTAATGCTGTGCTTATCTGTCAAGTTCAGGCCAAAATGTCATACTGTTATAGATCGTCGTGGATTACTTTTGTTTCTTATGAACTGTGTAAACGCAATGTAAATATTTTCGATTTATTTTACATCACGAAAAATTACGATACCTGGGGAAAATACTAGAATGTCTAGGCACATAAAATGAGGACTGAAAGACTGTGTTGCTACGAGCTTCAGGTTGAAATGCTTGTACTTAGGCTTTGCGAAGTGAATGGTTAAGACACTTCTCCAAGTGCAGCTGTCAAGTGTTCACATGGACAAGAAGACTAGAGGATAAATAAATTAGCTGTGATTTCTCACAGACGTAATTCGAGTTTGTAGGAAGACATGTCTACATCTGTGATCCAGTGAGAGGAGTCAGCTCCAGACGAGACTGATGAACTATTTTTTTATTTTTTTATTTATTTTTTTAATTATTATTATTATTTTTTTTTGTAATCAAGCGCAATCAACGCCACAGTGAGAGAACAGGAAATGGGCACTATATCCACGCTCGCTGTAGGCGTGAATATTGTCTGCACTGTACCTGGAAGGCTGAATGCATGTATCTTATGGACTGAAACTGTGCACAGCCAATACTGAAACTTAGCCCTGCTAAGATACTCATCGGGTGCATGTACTGGACATTGAAAATAGGCCGTGAATAATAGACGAAAATTTAAATCAATGTATGGAAAAGGGTAGGTTGATGAACAATAAGCAAACATGAAAGAGTAACAGAGAAGTAAAACGGGTCCCCAATAAAACCGCACACCGTTAGTAAAGCAATAATTACATTCTAATTAGGATAAAATAAATTGAACCGAACGGGGCCATCGCACGGTGCATAGTAATGATACCTGATTTTTTCTCAAAAATATGTACATCCTTTAAAACCAAACCTCTTCACTCTGCTTCTTGCTGAAATAAAATACAGTGAGGCGTAAAATTGGTGTGTGCAGCTTTCGTGTAAACAAACTTAACCTTTAAATATTTGTAGTATTTACCATCCTCAGTGTTTGTTTTTTACGATGTCAACAGCAATATTTCTGTCACCAGTGTTCAGAAAGCATTTGCCGGAGGAGAAGTGAATTACTGCACCCTCCTCCTTTAGCAGTTCTATGCCAAAAATGCACTCTACTAAATGGTTCAAATGGCTCTGAGCACTATGGGAGTTAACGTCTGAGGTCATCAGTCCCCTAGAACTTGGAACTACTTAAACCTAACTAACCTAAGGACATTATACACATCCAGGCCCGAGGCAGGATTCGAACCTGCGACCGTAGTAGTCGCGCGGTTGCGGATTGAAGCGCCTAGAACCACTCGGTCACTGTGGCCGGCTCACAGGATCTTTTGTTCTGCTGCGATTTAACTTGCACACGTGGTGGAGGGTACTTTGCTCCATCAGTATTATTAGTGTTGTCACACTGATTGTGAATACCCATTACTTTATTTTCGAATAAGCTTTTATTTAATAAAAATAAGGGGCTGTCCCACCCCGTAAGATAAGTGGCTGGGTGAGAGACCTGCGCGGTTTATTGTCTCTGTTCATTACACTATGTGTTGAGGACAAATATATTCACCGCTAGTTCCAACAACAGAGGATGGTATGTCAAGAACAATCTGCTTAACAGCAAATACCTCTTGATGTGTGCTACTGATGGCGACGTGACCGTATTTCACCAATCCCGCAAATCTTTACTCAAAGCAGTTCCAGAAGGTCTAATTCCGTTTTAACTGTTTGTTCCTAATCGTCATCCTGAGAAGACGGCTGCACTGCATAGGACATTTATGAATATAATCTTTCATTATTCTTAGTCGACATCTCAGAGGACGCTGGTTCTTGTTTAGCCAACATAGCATTCACTTTATTTTACTTTTTCTTTTTTTTGGTTAGATTACATGTAACTCAGCTTACATGACATTCATTTAACTAGGTTGATGTTTCAGTTTGCTAGATTGATATTTCAAATGACATTTGATTTGCTGTTTCTTTTACATATAATGAAAATATTTCGACATTTGAATTCATCAGTGCTTGTTACTTAGGATAAAATGCAGTGAAAGGATACGCTGTGTGCCTGGTGTTTTGTGAAATAACTTCCTTTCTCAATTGCATTTTTCAAGCTGAATCATCAATGTTTTCTAAGGCCGCATCAGCGTATTCGCTAACTCTGCCATTCGATTTTACCTCATTTTATGTTACTGAGTTCATTTTGGTGGATGCTATGGATATACAAAATAAATTTTTTGACACGGTAAAGAAGCGCTGCGCCATTCCACGCACTTCAGACGCAAAGTCAGCCATCTGGTACAATCCAGTTTCTCATTATAAACCATAAAAATTCGAATAATCAATTTTCTGATAGGAAACGGGCCCTGAATGATTTCCTTCATAGCCAATTAACACCTTACGCATAGGAAAACATGAATAGATAATGATGTTCTTATCATTTATGCTTCATTGTATTGAAGTTCATGAAATTTATTTTCACGTTTATACTTTAGAATATTGTTTTATCAGCTTCCTGAAATTCATACCTTCACATCGTGTTCTTCCACAATTGTTACTTTATTGTTTTAAATTAATTTCTCCTGAAGTTTGTCATTGTCCGTGGGCATCAAAAAAATATAAAATTTTGTGACAGGGCAATGACAGACTTTACACACAGAATATACGTCCAACAAAAGTCGTGGAAACCAGTTATGCAGTGTTATATTAAACTTGAATTGGTTTGAAGTTTTTAAATTTCATAAAATAAGAACGTGAAATGTTGAACAAAGATCGCATCGCATTAATGGCAACAAGAGACTAACGAAAACACGTAGAAACACAGACTCTAGGATCAATGAGTCGAAAGTACCGAGAGTTTCCTGCTGCATGTATCACTGTAAATTAATTAAATACCTACTCTCTTTGTGAAGCTAAAACATCAGGTTCAGAAGCAGGTTTCAGAAAGAGTGGAGACTGGCCACACAGAAGCGTGTTTTGCATTAGGTTTCTATGCAAAGAAATGATTTGCCTGCTAACTATATTAATCAACGGACTTCATGCAGCCTTGACTAATAAATATTGAAATTTGAAAACGACTGCGTGCTTATAGCCCAACATCGTTGTGTCCTCAAACTGAACTGCAAACAACCCGAGTGGCTGAAAAATTCATGAAGGATTTTATCGTTTAGAGGATGACTGGGTTAGATACAGTTTTTCCGAATGAAATGTAGTTAATTTATAGTCACTATTGCAAAGCAGTATGAAGAGCGTCAAGATTACATAACTTGATAGTCCAATGGCTCCAGAAGAAAGGTAATGAAGACGAGTACTCGTACTTCACATAAAATAAGCACAAAATAGAAAAATGCAAAAGGCGTTAATTCGTTACGTAGCTATTCGTATAAAACGTGCTCTAAACACATGAATTCTACCGTTGAAATAGCGAAATACAAAGGATTGTATCACTAAGGGAGCTAACTGCGGAGAAACCTTGCGTATAAGATGCAAAACTTCAATCGATTGGTGAACTGAGGAAGAAGAAAAATGTTCAGAGAAAGCAAGGAAAACAGCAATATAGAGCCATTAGACATGAAGTAAATAGGAATTTATGGGCAGGCAAAGCGAAATACCTGCAGGCAATATGTCAAGAAATTGAAAGGGAAATGACTGTCATTAGAACTCACTCAGCGTATATAAAAAATAATAAAACCTTCGGTGGATGTAAAGGGTTGGTTAGCAAAGTTAAGGGTCCAATGGGAATTCTATACTTAAAAGCAGAGGGAAGTGCGGATAGGTAGAAAGAGTACACTGAAGGCCACTATGAGGCGGAGTACATATGTGATGACGTGATGGAAAAAGATATTTGAGTCGCTATGTAAGACAAAGAGGATTCGATATTAAAGTTAGAATTTGAAAGAGCTCTGGAAGCCTTGAGATAAAGTAACGCAGACAGTACAGGTAACATTCCACCAGAATTTATAAAATCGTAGGGGTAAGTATAAGCCAAACGACTATTACTGTTGGTGTGTAGAATCTGTGAGACTGGCGACATACCATTAGACTTTCGGAAAAAAATATGGTCTACACAATTGCAAAGACAGCAAGGGAAAGTAAGTGTGGGTACTGTCCTACAGTTAGTTTAACAGCTCATGCATAGATGCTGCTGACAAGAAAAATATGCAGAAGATTGGAAAGGTAAATTAAGGCACCGTGACGGTGATTAATTTGTGATTAGGAAAGGTAAAATCCCCAGACAGGCCGTTATGTCGTTGGTCCTGATAGTGGAAGCAAGACTGAAAAATAAGGATTTAAATGGGTCTGAGCACTATGGGACTTAACTTCTGAGGTGATCTGTCCCCTAGAACTTGGAACTACGTAAACCTAACTAACCTAAGGACATCACACACATCCATGCCCGAGGCAGGATTCGAACCTGCGACGTTAGCGGTCGCGCGGTCCCAGACTGTAGCGCCTAGAACCGGTCGTCCACCCCGGCCGGCGGACTGAAGAAATATCAAGACACACTCAAAGGATTTGTCGACCTAAAAAACCATTCGATTATGTAAGATAGTGCAAGTTGTTGTAGATGCTACAAAAAATAGGACTACGCACTAGGGAAAGAAGGGCAATATGCAATATGTACAAAGGACGAACAATAAGATTGGAAGGCCTAGAACGAAGTGCTCGCATTAAGAAATGCCCGTGACAGGGATGCAGTCTTTTGCCCCTTCTGTTCAATCTACACATTAAAGAAGCAATAATAAAAAAATTCAAGAATGGAATTAAAATACAGGTTGAAAGGATATCAGTGATAAGATTCGCCAATGACACTGCTATCCTCGGTGGAAGTGAAGATGAATTTTAGAATCCATTGAATGGAATAAACGATCTAAGGAGTAAAGAAATGGACTGTGAGTAAACCAGAAAAAGACAAACAATGCGAAGTGGCAGAGATGTGAACAGTGAGAAATTCAACATCAAAACTGATGATCACGAGGTTGAGTAAGTTGAGGAATTCTGCTGCTATCCCAGAAAAAAAACGGTGACAGGCGAGGCAAGAACATTAGAAGCAGACTAGTATGAGCAAAGTGGGCATTCTTGGCGAGAGAAGTCTACCGGTGTCAAACATATGTCTTAACTTGAGGAAGAAATTTCCGAGAATGTACAGCTATTGGAGAGGGTAGTAAGGAAATAGGAACAGAAGAGGATCGAAGCGTTTCATGAGTGATGCTAGAGAAGGATGCTAAAAACTATGTGTACTGACAAACTAACGAATGATGAAGTTCTCCGCAGAGTCTTGGAAGAAAGGAACGTATGGAAAACACTGATGCGAAGAAGGAGCAGCGTGACAGTCATGTTTCAAGACATAACGGGAATATGTTCTGTGGTACCGGACGAGGCTGTGTGGTTCTAGTGTTACCCTGCGATGAAGAGGTTTGCACAGGAGAGGAATTTGTGGAGGTCTGCATAAAAACAGACAGAAGACTAAAAAAAAGCATTTTAACTGTTTTAAAACTCTTTATACAACTCTGCATGATTGTGACAGAAGAACCACCTGTTCCGTCGCTGACAGCCACCTTGGCCTCTGAAGAAGAAGGAATGAAACAACGAGAAAGATGGAAGACAGTGAGTTTTAATTCACATCCTGTTCTCTATTAGTACCCGCAGATGGGTTTGACGAAAAATGTTTGATTATGAGCACGCATGCGTTGTCTATAGGTACATTTACTGCAGTGCAATAAGATAGCAGATTCAAATTTGGAATTAATTTCCCCTGTTAATAATAAAATTGTCTGACTCGGTTACAAAGATACTGTTGCAGGACTTTCATGCGTGCCACTTCTAGTTATCTGAAGCCATTGAGTTTATCGTGATTAAGAGACGCTGATGTGAAAATACACAACTTCCGCTCTTGCAACAAATAAATACGAAGTAAAAATTACATACTACTTACGTCAGGTGACTTGGATACCGATCCATATTTGCTGTGGTATATTATTTTCAGTGCAGGCTTCTTTATGTTAGTCAGTGATGTTCATATTTGTAAATTCTCCCATTACTTGACAACATACATTGGAGACCCAAGGAAACTGGTACACCTCCATTAATATGGTGTAGGCCCCATGCGAGCACGTAGTAGCACCGCCACACAACGTGGCATGCACTCGACTAATTTCAGAAGCGGTGCTGGACGCAACTGACACAGTGAGTCCTGCTGGGCTGTACAAGAAACCGTAAGACTACGAGGAGGCAGAGTTCTCTTATGAACAGCACGTTGCAAGGTATCCCAGATATGCTAAATAATGTTCACGTCTGGGGAGTTTGGTGGCGTTCCCGGAGCCACTCTGTAGCGATTCTGGACGTGTGTGGCGTCGTATTGTCCTGCTGGAATTTCCTAAGTGCGTCAGAATGCACAATGGGCACGAATGTATGCAGGTGATCAGACAGGATGCTTACGTACTTGTCACCAGTCAGGGTCGTATCCAGACGTATTAAGGGTCCAATATGACTCGAACTGCTCACTCCCCACACTATTACAGACCCTCCACCAGCTTGAACACTCCCCTGCCAACATGCGGGGTCCATGGATTCATGAGGTTGTCTCCATACCTGTACATGTCCATCCGTTCAACACAATTTGAAACGATACTAGTATGACCAGGCAACATGATTCCAGTAGTCAATAGTCAACAGTCCAATGCCGGTTTTGATGGACCCAGGTCAGGCGCAAGCTTCTTGTAGTGCCGTCATCAAGGGTACATGAGTGGGCCTTCGAAAGCCCGTATCGATCATTTCTCATTGAATGGTTCCCAAGCTCACACTTGTTGATGGTCCAGCAGTGAAATCTGCAGCAATTTGCGGAAGGGTTGCCCTTTTGTCACGCTGAACGATTCTGTTCAGCCGTCCTTGGTCTCATTCTTGCAGGATGTCGGAGATACGATGTTTCACTGGATTCCTTATATTCACAGCACACTCGTGAAATGGCCATAAGGGAAAATTCCCATTTCATCGCTAACTCCGAAATATCATGTCCCATCGCTTGTGCGCCGACTATAACACCACCTTCAAACTCACTTATATCTTGACAAACTGCCATTGTACCTGCAGTAACCGATCTAACAACTGCGCCAGACACTTCTTGTCTTATATAGGCGTTGCCGACCGCAGCGCCGTATTCTGCCTGTTTACATATCTCTGTATTTGAATATGCATGCCTATACCATTTTATTTGGTGCTTCAGTATATCTTTTTACAGTTCGACAGCTAATTAAACAGTTACAATCGTCCTTCTTTCGTAATCTTCGCCTTCAAATAAGGAGGCCAGGCGCCAGAAAACTCAACAAGAAAACCTTCGCCTGCCTGACTGCGTACCCCCTTATTTAGCTTAAATAGTAGACTCTGGATGTGAGTAGTTACAAAAATAAATGTTCTTGTTCTTTATAGAAGCTTAAAGCTAAGCTCTTCGTTATAGGAGTTTTGCATAAAAATAAAAAGATGGTAGTATTGTAGAATGTAACATACACTCCTGGAAATGGAAAAAAGAACACATTGACACCGGTGTGTCAGACCCACCATACTTGCTCCGGACACTGCGAGAGGGCTGTACAAGCAATGATCACACGCACGGCACAGCGGACACACCAAGAACCGCGGTGTTGGCCGTCGAATGGCGCTAGGTGCGCAGCATTTGTGCACCGCCGCCGTCAGTGTCAGCCAGTTTTCCGTGGCATACGGAGCTCCATCGAAGTCTTTAACACTGGTATCATGCCGCGACAGCGTGGACGTGAACCGTATGTGCAGTTGACGGACTTTGAGCGAGGGCGTATAGTGGGCATGCGGGAGGCCGGGTGGACGTACCGCCGAATTGCTCAACACGTGGGGCGTGAGGTCTCCACAGTACATCGATGTTGTCGCCAGTGGTCGGCGGAAGGTGCACGTGCCCGTCCACCTGGGACCGGACCGCAGCGACGCACGGATGCACGCCAAGACCGTAGGATCCTACGCAGTGCCGTAGGGGACCGCACCGCCACTTCCCAGCAAATTAGGGACACTGTTGCTCCTGGGGTATCGGCGAGGACCATTCGCAACCGTCTCCATGAAGCTGGGTTACGGTCCCGCACACCGTTAAGCCGTCTTCCGCTCACGCCCCAACATCGTGCAGCCCGCCTCCAGTCGTGTCGCGACAGGCGTGAATGGAGGGACGAATGGAGACGTGTCGTCTTCAGCGATGAGAGTCGCTTCTGCCTTGGTGCCAATGATAGTCGTATGCGTGTTTGGCACCGTGCAGGTGAGCGCCACAATCAGGACTGCATACGACCGAGGCACACAGGGCCAACACCCGGCATCATGGTGTGGGGAGCGATCTCCTACACTGGCCGTACACCTCTGGTGATCGTCGAGGGGACACTGAATAGTGCACGGTACATCCAAACCGTCATCGAACCCATCGTTCTACCATTCCTAGACCGGCAAGGGAACTTGCTGTTCCAACAGGACAATGCACGTCCGCATGTATCCCGTGCCACCCAACGTGCTCTAGAAGGTGTAAGTCAACTACCCTGGCCAGCAAGATCTCCGGATTTGTCCCACATTGAACATGTTTGGGACTGGATGAAGCGTCGTCTCACGCGGTCTGCACGTCCAGCACGAACGCTGGTCCCACTGAGGCGCCAGGTGGAAATGGCATGGCAAGCCGTTCCACAGGACTACATCCAGCATCTCTACGATCGTCTCCATGGGAGAATAGCAGCCTGCACTGCTGCGAAAGGTGGATATACACTGTACTAGTGCCGACATTGTGCATGCTCTGTTGCCTGTGTCTATGTGCCTGTGGTTCTGTCAGTGTGATCATGTGATGTATCTGACACAAGGAATGTGTCAAAAAAATTTCCCCTTCCTGGGACAATGAAATCACGGTGTTCTTATTTCAGTTTCCAGGAGTGTAGTTATGAAATTAGCCCCAAAGGTATTACAATTTGCCGGTAAAAAATGATACGCCGTTTTTGAATAGATATGTGTCGAGAGGTGGGACTCATCACATTGACAACAATAGAAATATTACAAGAATAACATGAAGCTGTGCACTTTTTAGATTAATGATTAAAATGAACTTCCTGCGGTGTCCAATGAAAACTATTACCTGAAATTTCATGTTGTGTTAAAGTAGAAGGCGTCGTTGGTAAGCGGAGAAGCTTGATGCCTCAAGATTATGATACTATGAAATCGTAGTGCAAGAAATGGTTTGCAAGACAATAGCAACGATAACTGAACTTCTTTACAGAGAAAATATGACTGTAGGTTCGACTGTAAAATACGTAAAAATACATTTCACAGCGCGCTAATGGTGCGCAGTTATTATGTCAGGAAACCGTCTACTTCAACGGCTCAGTTAGCTGCAAACATATAAGCACTTGAAATAATAGTAAAAGGAGGAACTTACCACTCTGTTAATAAATCGTAACACAGTTATATTCATTTGTGCTTATTATTAAAACCAAATTACGGATAATACAATATACAAAACTTTGCAATATGTCGGAGTGGATACAGAAGGGTAGCAAGAATAAAATAAACTTATTGCGTTGTTTTTACAAAACATAACACGAATGAAAATCGAACATAGATGTGTTTAATGTCAGAACATAGAAGTTGTACTATAAACTGAAAATTATGTGATCGCTGACATTACGAACCCAATATTTCGTTATGGTATAAGCAGGGATTCTGTGAATATAAGTTTCTCTGTTCCAGAATTTCAGACAGATTTGTTTCAATGAAAATCTGCATTTTCGGTAATAAGCTGACAAACTTTATTTCGAGGTTTCTCATACAACAATATGTCAGCAAATATACCTTCATCTTAAATTACTCTGTTTGTATAATCCTCATTAAAATTCACAGGAGAATGCGTCTGTTATCATTAAAACAAAGTCTAATGGGTAATTACAGTTATGAAGTAATTAGCAACCCGTCCCAGCTCCGCATAAGTAGCACTAAGTCTCTGCGGTCTGCAGTAGGAACTTTTTGTTTATCTATCACTGCGTAGGCTACTGATGAAGATAGTTAAGAAAGTCAATGTCATCACTGTTCTGCAAGCTGGCACGTATTTCCTGTGCCGGTTCAGAGTAAGCTATATCACGGAACGCTGACACGAAGCACCCTGAACATTGCAACATCAGTGGAGAGCACCCTCTCCTACGCAACATTGGTAGGCAGCACCACGCTACAAAGCACCCTCTGTCATGGAAAACTGATAGGAAGCAACCTGTGCACCACATCATTGGTATGAAATACCCTCTGCCACATAGCGCTGGTACGAAAACCCCTCACCACGCAACACTTCAGGATCCAGTGTCCTGAAAAGCATCCTCTGCCACTAACATAGTTACGAAGCACCGTGTGTAATTCAAACATTGGACCAAGCGCTCTCTGGCACGCAGAATAGGTACAGAGCACCCTCTGCCACGCAATATCGGTACGACATACTCTCAGCCACATAGCAATGATACTAGTAACACTCCGCTATGCAAAGAAGCCAGCTCCAATCCAGAATCAGCTAACCCCGCCCTCTGCTACGCAACAACAGTACGAAGCACCTTGTGCAACGCGACATCGGTATCGTTCGCGGAACAATATTTAGAAAATTTGGAAAATCGATATTTTAAGTAGACTGCGGAGTAATTCTACTGCTACCAACGTGCACTTCGCACGAATTAGAGTTCGTACGCACAAATATAGATAGTAATCTTTTCCTCGCTCTAATTGGCGTTCGGATACAACTATCGTGGAAAGGATCTTGTTCAGAAACTAAATTATACTTTATTTATCATTTGAACAGCATGTGAGATAGCTGATAGTTCAAGACGAAAAATAAACTACTTTGCTTATTTTTATTCGCTTATGACCTATGGTATTATTTTTGGGGTAACTCTTGTGTTTCAAAAAGAATATTTTTGGCTCAGAAACGGGCGGTTCGAGAAATGTATGGTGTAAGTCCACGAAGCCCTGGTTGAGCCCTGTTAAATAGTCTGGGAATTCTGACACTGCCCCCTCAATACATACTTTCTTTAATGTTGTTCGTTGATAACAATATCAGCTTCTTCCCAAGAATTAGCATCTTTCACTCAGTCAATACTAGGCAGAAATCCTGTCTGCATTTGCAACACACGAACTTGAAATTTGTGCAGAAAGGTGTGCAGCATTCTGCGGCATCCATTCTCAGTATACAACTGCAAGAATTCAAAAATCTTAACATTAATCTACGCACTTGCAAGTCTAAACTGAAGTGTTTTTCTCATGGCTCACTCTTTCTGTTCTATCGAGCTCCTGGAAAAATTATAACAAATAAGTTAATTCGTGTTATGTTGTAGACTATGTTTATTTAAACTTCTAGCTTTTCGTCTGCATTGGATTCCTATACGTTTCATTTTACCGGTCATAACTGTTCTGTTATAATTTGTTGTATTGACTCGTTCCCTGATCATGGAGACTTGACCTCAATTAGGTCCTACGAACATGACATACAAAATATATATGTAAAAATATAACAGGAAAACAAACAGTAGTGCTCCATAAGGCGGCCTGACGAGTATGTATGAAGATCTAAATGAAAGAACCCTTTGACACACAACATCGTTTGAAGCACCCTCTGCCACGTCAATATCAGCTTCAGTCTAACACTGAAGCACACACTGCCACGTAATTCTAGTAGGGAGCACCTTCTGCCCCAAAAGGTGAGAGGGGGGTGGGGGGAGGTAATTTATCACAGTTCAGCCGATTTACACTAAATTTTTATAGAATATTTCCATAAACTCACCTTGTAAAACAGTCAACGTATTAGGGGAAACAGTATAAAAACCCCTAGAGTAGTTTCTAAAATTGCTCAGAACAAGCAGACAGAAAAACGGCGACTGACTCTTAAATTAAAGACACAAAGAAGATAGATATATCTCCTCCCTGTAGCTTCTTTATTTCCGTATGTTTACTCCTTACAGCCTTAATACAGACGGATATTCCATTTGGTCCTTTCAAACCCTAATGTCACTTGTTCCATTGAGGTTCAGAATAATATAGTCGATTTTACTACCCGACAGCAAACACGAAGACACTGTGTAGAATTACTACTTCGGGAAAAACTACAAAGCCGCACTTGCTATTACGACAAGCTACCCTATCTAAAGAGAATACTACCTTCTTTCCTTTTCTCTTTATAAGTAAACTGCTTTGAAATTTTTTTTATATACATTTGCTAGTTCCTGAACGGGAAATATGACTTACAATAAAACATACCACCCCATGTATATGGTGGACGTCGCATTTACTATTACCTTCAAATAAATAGAAGGGAAGATGATGTAATTGAAGTGATAAATCAAAAATTACAGTATGGGCACATATTTGCTGATTCATAATTTGATTTTACAACTCCCTAGGTAATTATGATTATCTGGCAGACCTATGATATGATACATAAGAAAGTACAGAAAAAGGACTTCTCTGATAAAGCTGAAATCAAGAGGAACAAATTATTCTGAAGAATCATGTAACTATCTAATTAGTGTCAGGAAGGATCACTATTAGCTGGAGGAAGTCTTATCTCTTAAGTTGGAAAAGGTAAACCTTAAATAGCAAATTACTACCTGATAAACCGCAAGTGGCTGTTCGAAAACCAGCATGGAAGTTTGCTGAGGTTTCCAGTAACAATTAACCGATGAGATCATTTCCATCACAGATCACCACTTCCAACGAACTCTTATTATAGAACATCATGTTCATCCAGAGCAAAACTGCTTACGGCTTGTTATCACCCATAACTGTGATGCGATTAGCAAATCTTCAACTGTGATGCCATACGAAAGATAATTTTCCAAGGAGTCTCGTAACCAAGGTCTATTTTTATCAATCGAAGGCGTCACCATTTCGCATAGCTCGCGGAAACTGGTCATGCTCTACCGTAAGTAGTCTTTTTAGTCAAGCGAGGGGCAATTTTACTTGTTTGAGATGGTTTACGTCGCTGAGATATTCTCACATGCTCAGATAGTTCTTCATCCAGGATAGATGTCTCTTTCTCCGCCTTTTACATCCGATCTTAGCAGAGCGTACTTACCATAGGCGCAAAAGCAGCTTCAGCCAGCTTCAGTCAATGATTTACCTCGAGCAACTCCAGTCCGCGGTAACTCGTATAAATGTGTTTGGGCGAAGCGTTTTAATCAGTTATGTTCAACAACAGTTCTTCCATATAAGTATAGTTCTCTCAGTCGCCTTCCAGTAAGTAAACTTGACTCATTTGAATACGGATACGTCGCTGCCTTATTTCACTCCTTATTGGACGTGTATGCTCGGCTACTTAATAAGCGCATAGCCCACTGAAGTTCAACATCTCTCACAGCTGTTGCAGCTAATAATTCCAGTTCAGTAGCAATCACTTTCAGCACCTTACAAAGAAGCTGCGCTTTGAAAGTAGTCGTTATAAATACAGTGACATCCATTTGTATTCCCTGTTCTAACTGAGCATGCGGTTCTTAATGCAGGGTAAACACAGCAGCTAAAATTAATTGTAGGGGTAGGGTAATTATCACTACCGTCGTAAACATTTCACCTCTAGCTTTCCCAAACTGACCATGCTTGAAGCTTGTTCAGTTACAAGGGTGCACTTTTGTTTAAGAGTAATCCAACACCATTCCTCGAGAAACAATTTTAAGCATAAATAATAAGATAACACTGAGGTGAAAGTGTTGTCAGCCTGTATGTTCCACTGGAAACGCCGACAGCCAGAATCCGGAAAGCGAGGAAATAACAAAGTGGCGCCAGAATCCAGGGAACTTTGTTAGGAGCAGCGACGGCTGCGAATCCCATATCTATTTGGAACTTTCATTGAAGTATTTCATAGCTTCTACAAAAGTTGTGGCACAACAAAGATAAATCAATATGATTACTGACCATGATGGCGAAGTATGAGCATTGCGACTGTGCCACACAAATTTAATAATTATGTACTAGGTGTAGCAGATGTCATTACTAGCACAAAAGTACTAGATTTTTAGTTTTCTGACTAGTTTGAAGCGATATACCAAGATTTCCTATCTAGCGCCAATCTAAGTGCAGCATTTTTACCCGACATCCCCACTTAATCGTTGTGCGAATTTCAGTACTTTTGTTCCACTATCTACGGCTCGCTCTAGTACTGTGGAAGTTTTCTTTTTATGATGTCTGGAAACACGGCCAACAATAGGCGCTTTCTTCAAATTAGGGTCTCCCATGAATTCCTTTCCTGCCGAATCTGTGTGTGACAGTGCTATTCTCGGCAAATGTGCGGATAAAAAGGCAGTAGTTAATTATTCCTATTGCGATCCGGGTCACTACACTATGAAGTTATGAAGTCCACACACAAATTAGCAACTGATTTTAACACCTGTTGTTATCTACTAAGTACAATTCCAATATGCCATCAAATGTTGATGGAATGTTTGTTAATTGAGGCCAAAGTAGCCGGCATTTCACACTGCGTACATCAAAGAACATAATGATTATGGAATGCGCAGCGAATGAGCGCACATTCTTGCTGCTACCTCTCACGCCAAAGCGGGTGCGGAGAGCCACTGTGGTTGCAGGTGAGTTATTTACAAAGGCGGCCACAATTATGCCTTACTTTGGACGTTATTCACTTAAAATATTGTTCAGAACTAGGCCTTCACAAAAGTCAATAATGGCAGTGCGAAATCCAATGGAATCTCGCATCTCCCTATACCGGAAAATTAATTTGTAGCGCAGTATTGCGGTTCTTAAAACAACGTTTAACATTTTTAATTTCAGAGCCAATCCCGTCCATTGGAATGGCATTGTGTATCTGCACAATATTGCATTACTCGCATACACAGTGCTTCTCAATTACTCTTTATGACAGAAAAGTGTTGTTACCATTGGAATGGTATTGTGGTATCTGCACAGTAATGCATTACTCGCATACACAGTGCTTCTCAATTACTCTTTATGACAGAAAAGTGTTGTTGCCTACTTTCTTCTAAACAAGTGCTTTCAGTACACATTAGACACTAAAGCGCCAAAAAAACTAGAATATGAGTGCGTATCCAAATAGAGAGATATGTAAACAAGCAGAATACGGCACTGCGGTCGCCATCGCCTATATAAGGCAACAATTGCCTGGCGCAGTTGCTAGATCGGTTAATGCTCCTACAATGGCAGGTTGTCAAGATTTAAGTGAGTTTGAACGTGGTGCCGCAGTCGGTGCAGTGACGGTGGGACACAGTGGTGGCCGTTACCATTCTGTCGCGGCACTTACGTCCTCTTCACATAAGGCCCACCGCTGTCGCGTTGTCGTCCTGGAGAGGGGTCGGTCAACGTACGATTGGGTGACCTCTTCTCGCAGCTGTCTCTTTCGTTCCCGATTGGCGTGCCGGAGCTTGACTTTACGCCGTAACAGAGATAACCTGAGGAATCCATAAACCCTGCATGTCAGCAGGGGACTGTTAAAGTTGGTGGAGGCTCTTTAATGATGTAGGGCATGTGCAGCTCGAGTCATATGGGACCCCTGATACGTCTATATAACACTCCGACAGGTGACATGTACGTAAGTATCCTGTGTGGCCATCCGCATCCATTCATGTCCACTGTGCATTCTGACGAACTTGTGCAATTCCAGCAGGACAATGCAATACCCCACACGTCCAGAATTGCTACAGAGTTGCTCCAGGAACACTCTTCTGAATTTAAACACTTCCTATGGCCACCAAACTCCCTAGACTTGAACATTATTGAGCATATCTGGGATGCCTTTCAACGTGCTGTTCAGAAGAGATCTCCATCCCCTCGTATTCAGCGGACTTACGGACAGCCCTGCAGGATTTGTGGTGTCAGTTCCCTCTAGTACCACATTAGGCATTAGCCGAGTCCATACCACGTCGTGGTGCGGAACATTTGCGTTCTCTCGGGGGGCCATACACGATATTAGGCAAGTGTACCAGTTTCTCTTGCTGTATATGTATATATTAGGTTATTGCGTAAGTTTGTAGCGTTTTTCCATAAGTTTAATAAACGGAACAGACAGAGGAAGAGATAAAATTGTGAACAAAGGTAAGGAATATGGAATACTATGATTTCTCACCTTACAGGTGTTGTACTTTTTTTTAGCTGCCTTAAAACTATAGTACGTTCAGCAACTGAGACGGCTTTGGGATGCATTCGTATTACAGTTGGCAGCCACTGCGAGTGAGTGTAGGCATTTTAACGATTTCACTAGGCGGCATAATTATTGCAGGTGTCTGGTTTTCAGTTTAATTCTTGTCATAACACACACATTATTAAATTTTTGTCAACAGACTTATGTCTAATACATTATGCCGTAAAATGGCGCGTTTGTTGCCTATTAACATTTAAATTTTGATTTTATTTGCGTATATGAATTTCAAGATGTCTGCATTACTAATATGGAATACTAGTATTCCATATTTGTATCCTAGTATTCCGTATTTGTACCTTACTCTCACAACCTTTTTTAGTTACAGGAATTGCTTCAGAAATGACTTCATGAGCTCCAAAGCAGTGGAATGAGTCTGCTATGCAAATAACTATTAAAAATGTTAGAGAAAAGAAAACGGGTCACTCTAGGAATACGGATGTTCTTAATTTCTCAAGCGAGACTATGTAAAAACCTTGTGTCTGCCTCCACATGCCTCCCACAAGAAACAACCGCGTAACAACCACGGACATCGCCGAACTCAATGAGAAGGTCTACCTCAAATTCCAGGCAGGGTCGGTACAGTTAGTGGGCTTAGGGTTGTTGTTGTTGTTGTTGTGGTCTTCAGTCCTGAGACTCGTTTGATGCAGCTCTCCATGCTACTCTATCCTGTGCAAACTTCTTCATCTCCCAGTATCTACTGCAGCCTACATTCTTCTGAAATTGCTTAGTGTACTCACACTCATCTCTTGGTCTCCCTCTACGATTATTACCCTCCACGCTGCCCTCCAGAACTAAATTGGTGATCCCTTGATGCCTCAGAACATGTCCTACCAACTGATCCCTTCTTCTAGTCAAGTTGTGCCACAAACTCCTCATCTCCCCAATTCTATTAAATATCTCCTGATTAGTTATGTGATCTACCCATGTAACCTTCAGCATTCTTCTGTAGCACCACATTTCCAAAGCTTCTATTCTCTTCTTGTCTAAACTATTTATCGTCCACGTTTCACTTCCATACGTGGCTACACTCCATACAATAATTTCAGAAACGACTTCCTAACAATTAAATCAATACTCGATATTAACAAATTTCTCTTCTTAATTCGACTACATTCCATTATACCTTGTTTTGCTTTTGTTGATGTTCATCTTACACCCACCTTTCAAGACACTGTCCATTCCGTTCAACTGCTCTTTCAAGTCCTTTGCTGTTTATAACAGAATTACAATGTCATCGGCGAACCTCAAAGTTGTGGGCTTAGGGTGACAGGAATATATATCCGTTAAATGCTCATATTTTCATATGTGCAAATTTCATTGACAGCAATGAAGGAGTGAATGAGGATTTATCTAATGATCCAATCAATGAACCATCTGCTGGGACTGCGGATTCTAAAAGTGCAAAGACTAAGATTGAAGTCAAGGGAGGAACATCTGCTGCCACATTTGAAATTACTCCTTGACAAGTCTCACCCACTGCACAATTAAAGAAGACGCCAGGAACGAAGCGAAGACAAGCAGCTCCTTCAGCAGTCCCAATCTTGTCTCCATACAAGTATCATCGACAGCATCAGATGAACTGGAGGCAAAAAACAAAGCCCACCAAAGCCTAGGAAACAAGAATCATCTGATTCTGCAGATGATGTTTTTAGTATGAGTGATGATTCGTCCACCCTTAGTAGCGTTACAGACAATAGCGTACCCATTAATGAAGATGGGTATTGTCTCTTTTGATCAGATACATTTTCACAGAACGAGTCAGGGAAAGAATCAGTAATGCGTCTGATGTGCGAAATATGGGCGCACACTGAATGTGCACGTTAAGTCTAGAACTTAGAACTACTTGAGCCTAACTAACCTAAGAACATCACACACATCCATGCTCGAGGCAGGATTCGAACCTGCGACCGTAGCGGTCGCGCAGTTCCAGACTGAAGCACCTAGAACCACTAGGCGTAATGGTCGGTGTTCTTCACAAGCTAATTAATGACGAGCAAGCAGAGATGCAGATATGGCCACCCGCAGATTTTTGTGGTTTTCGCTTCGATCATGCGGTATCCATACATCTGATTTTTTAACCGTCCCAACTGGATGCAACTGTTGCACGATAATGAAATGATCATATTTCATCTCAATTACAAGTTCTCGAGTACAATGACGCGTATCGTTGTTAATTAATGCGTTCAAATGATCTTCATCAAACGCCGAACGTTTTACTTAACGTGGAGAGTCACCAATGTCAAAGCGAATCTTCTTAAAACGAGATAACAATTTATTTACGTGCTCTGTCCAGTGGCATTACCCTCTTACATAGCGCAAAGCTGTCTGGCTGGTTCCTCCACTATCACCTATCTATTAAACTCACACAGAAGAATATGTCGGAAATTTTCCGATTTCTGCACTTGATACTCCAATTTCTAGAGTCCACAGCTCCACTCTCCAAATGACAAAATAAGAATATGTAAACTCAAAAAACAACAGTGATCTACGAATAAATAATGACAATCGATAAATAATTACACTCCTGGAAATGGAAAAAAGAACACATTGACACCGGTGTGTCAGACCCACCATACTTGCTCCGGACGCTGCGAGAGGGCTGTACAAGCTATGATCACACGCACGGCACAGCGGACACACCAGGAACCGCGGTGTTGGCCGTCGAATGGCGCTAGCTGCGCAGCATTTGTGCACCGCCGCCGTCAGTGTCAGCCAGTTTGCCGTGGCATACGGAGCTCCATCGCAGTCTTTAACACTGGTAGCATGCCGCGACAGCGTGGACGTGAACCGTATGTGCAGTTGACGGACTTTGAGCGAGGGCGTATAGTGGGCATGCGGGAGGCCGGGTGGATGTACCGCCGAATTGCTCAACACGTGGGGCGTGAGGTCTCCACAGTACATCGATGTTGTCGCCAGTGGTCGGCGGAAGGTGCACGTGCCCGTCCACCTGGGACCGGACCGCAGCGACGCACGGATGCACGCCAAGACCGTAGGATCCTACGCAGTGCCGTACGGGGCCGCACCGCCACTTCCCAGCAAATTAGGGACACTGTTGCTCCTGGGGTATCGGCGAGGACCATTCGCAACCGTCTCCATGAAGCTGGGCTACGGTCCCGCACACCGTTAGGCCGTCTTCCGCTCACGCCCCAACATCGTGCAGCCCGCCTAGAGTCGTGTCGCGACAGGCGTGAATGGAGGGACGAATGGAGACGTGTCGTCTTCAGCGATGAGAGTCGCTTCTACCTTGGAGCCAATGATGGTCGTATGCGTGTTTGGCGCCGTGCAGGTGAGCGCCACAATCAGGACTGTATACGACCGAGGCACACAGGGCCAACACCCGGCATCATGGTGTGGGGAGTGATCTCCTACACTGGCCGTACACCTCTGGTGATCGTCGAGGGGACACTGAATAGTGCACGCTACATCCAAACCGTCATCGAACACATCGTTCTACCATTCCTAGACCGGCAAGGGAACTTGCTGTTCCAACAGGACAATGCACGTCCACATGTATCCCGTGCCACCCAACGTGCTCTAGAAGGTGTAAGTCAACTACCCTGGCCAGCAAGATCTCCGGATCTGTCCCCCATTGAGCATGTGTGGGACGGGATGAAGCGTCGTCTCAAGCGGTCTGCACGTCCCGCACGAACGCTGGTCCAACTGAGGCGCCAGGTGGAAATGGCATGGCAAGCCGTTCCACAGGACTACATCCAGCATCACTACGATCGTCTCCATGGGAGAATAGCAGCGTGCATTGCTGCGAAAGGTGGATATACACTGTACTAGTGCCGACATTGTGCATGCTCTGTTGCCTGTGTCTATATGCCTGTGGTTCTGTCAGTGTGATCATGTGATGTATCTGACCCCAGGAATGTGTCAATAAAGTTTCCCCTTCCTGGGACAATGAATTCACGGTGTTCTTATTTCAATTTCCAGGAGTGTATATAGCAACAGGACCATTAAATGTCATACATGGTACTCATGAAACTATACTAAGAAATTTTAGAGCGAATTGGCTCTGAGGACTATGGCACTTAACAACTGAGGTCATCAGTCCCCTAGAACTTAGAACTACTTAAACCTTTGTAACCTAAGAATGTCACACACATCGATGACCGAGGCAGGATTCGAACCTGCAACCGTAGCCGTCGAGCGGTTAGAGCGAATTCCCTACGTACACGCTAAGTATCCAAAAACTTAGAGATCAGTCCCAGAAAGTGTGGATGTAGATGTGAGTGTTGGAGTGTTGGGAGAAAGTCTTGTGGCCGTATAATATACGTTTAATGTTCTTTATTCCCCAGATGCACTGCATAAACACATATGAGCCAAACCACTATGACCAGCTGGTCAATAGCCTACTGGCCCACTTCTGAAACGTGATACAGCAGCGATGCTGCATGGCATGTATTTGACACGTCCTCTTTCTTTTGGATGTATGTGTCACCAGATTTCCACGAAGATGTGGCACAGTAAGCGCAAATTACGGGCTAGTTGCTTATGACGTGAAGCTGCCGCCCGCCTCGAACCGCGGCCGTACGATTCTCGCGAAGTGACACGGTCAGTTATCATCCTAGAAGGTGCCATCGCCGAGCGGTCTCAGGCGCTGCAGTCACAGACTATGACGCTTGTCCCGGCCGAGGTTCGAGTCCTCTCTCGGGCATGGGTGTGTGTGTTTGTCCTTAGGATAATTTAGGTTAAGTAGTGTGTAAGCTTAGGGACTGATGACCGTAGCAGTTAAGTCCCATAAGAATTCACACAAATTTGAAAGTTTTTGGTGCCATCGCCATCAGAGAAGATACCAGTCACGAAGAGATGCAGGTGATCCGCAACAACTTTCACGTATGGTATTTCGTGTAAGAAGCTTTATTTATCCGAGCATGTAATGATGTCCGCTCCGTAGCGTGGCGGATGCGTTACCGCCTACCACGCAGGGGGCCCGGGTTCGATTCCCGGCAGGGGACTGGGTGTTATGTGTCCATCATTTTCATCATCATTGACTCGCAAGTCGCCGAAGTGGCGTCAACTATAAAGGACTTGCAATACTGCGGCCGAACATCCCCGAATGGGAAGCAAGCCTCCCACCTCCACGTTCTGTGATGAGGCATGTTCCTCCAACACCTTGTCACTCACTCTTCGTTTCACCGTCAATCAGTCACATTCCACGCATGCTCACGACAGTAGCACTCGAGCAGCCGACTATCTTCCCCTTTCTCGATGAGCTCGTTCTCAGATACTGGACCATATAACACTGCAGCCTTTGAAACACCAGGGTAGCTGAGAGTGCTAATGAGCTGCTTCCTGGACTCGGGTAGGCGCACCGGCCCTGGATAGAATCCGCCCAGCGGATTAATGACGACAGCCGGTATTCCGGCCAGCCTGGATGTGGTTTTTAGGCGGTTTTCCACTTCCCACTCGTGAATACCTGGCTGGTCCCCACGTTTCGCATCAGTTACACGTTTCACAGACATTCAAAAACGTTCGCACTATTACATGGCTTACATTAGACGCAGACAGCTGGGGTACACTATTTCCGTTGTAGGGGGTTCGGCTGGAGGCAGGAAGGGCCTCCGGCCACCCTCTGCAACTAACAATGCTCCGTAAATAGTAACACCGCCGTCCCTGCGTGACGCGGGACGAAGGCCCCAAGAAAGAAAGAAAAAAGAAAATAACAATGTAGCCTTCGCTTTTGTCGCTCATGGCAGCGGAGGTCCCCTTTTGTGGCTCGCATCGCCGCTAGAATTATTGCCCATCCGTCTCTGCTTCATGTATATACTGTTGTTACAGCTTCGCTTGCCGACAACGCCAGTAGGCAGCATTCAGTCTCGGGGTGGGTAGCAGACGTAATGTTTTGGCACATAAGTGTGATTTCAGAACAAAAACAGTTCGGTTACAAAATTATTTAACTTTAATTGACATTAAATAATTTCGCAACTGAGACTGTTTTAGTTCTGAAACACTTTTGAACCGGTTGCTGTAACAGTCCGCCACGGTGGAATGGGAACATCAGTGTGAATCGCAATTTTATCATAAAACAGGTGAGTACTCGCGCATCACAAGCTTAGGTATATTTTCTGTTCTTAGTCCTATTCAGTAAGATATTGTAATTATCGTTTTCTGCACTTTGTTAATCACGTACGATATATCTCATTAAACAGAAAACAGTATTGTTTATACAAGCAAGGTACAGGGTGGTTAACGTTAACGTGCAGCTACTCACAGAGGTCCAGTGAGGGTTGTCATTATCATACGGCAGCGAAACTAAGTAGAAATTTTAATGTGTTAAAGAGGAAACGATTGACGCTGGAAAAAAAATAGTTCCAATTTTGGTCACCAGGTGCAAATTTGCTGCAAGGAAGCCGTGTAAAAATGTTTTCACGAGAAATGGGTTAGGGACGGGATGAAGGCAGTAAAGGTCAAACAATTGAAAATGAATATGTTTAATGTCATTATTAACCACCTTTACACAGATTGTTCAATGTGAGTATCGGAAATGTCGACGAGATTCTGTACAGCGCCAAAATTTCTTCTGATGGCCAAAATTGGAACGAATTTTTTTGGCGAAAATCGTTTCCCCGATAACGCCTTAGCGTATCTACCAATTTTGGCTGCTATACTATAATTGCAGCTCACAGTGGACATCTGCGAGTACTTGCACTTTAAATATAACCACACGGTATATGCAAAGGTTGTCGCACTGCACTACAGAAAACTCAATGCAATAGGCCGTGTGTTGAGGGCGTGTGCCGGGCAAGGTAAAACGGGTGGTGACGTCTACTGAGCATTACTGAGCATAGATGCGAGAGCAAAGCGAAATGCGTTCCCCGCCGAGCGGATAGCTTCTTGTAAACCAGACCTCATAGCTGCGTATTGCAGCTGCGTAGTTCCGAAGTGTGGAATCTTGCTTGCAACCCCATGCAACAAGTGTTGCCACCAGTGAAAACTAAAAGAACCTTGTATGCACGGAGAGGCAGCTCCGCGACAGTATTCAAAACAAGAAACAACTTTTTGACACAAACGTTCTAACATTAATATATCGTATATGGCCAGGAAAAGATGCACCAACGTTCACATTCACTCAGCAGTTAAGGATAAGTACACACAAATATCTCGACATATCGTCGTACATCTCAACTACCACCTGTCTCTAATCACATTTACTACACGATCATCATCCACATAAACAAACCCGCTTCATCGAAATACTAAAATTATTTTCCTGTAAGCACAAACGAGACAAATTATACCAGACACGAGAAGCCACGCACTGCTTTCAAAATCAGTCATGAACAGATTGAAAAGTATTTTCATGTCTCTCCTTTTGAATGGAGGTCTTAGAGACTACAGCAGTTCACTAATGTAAGAAAACTAAACGCCTGCAGCCGTAGTTATGATCTTATTTATTGTGTAGCTACTAGTTGTGGCGCTTCAACGCGCTACCTAAAGGCTCAACTAAAGCGTGAAAATGGCGCACTGAAGGGCCGAAACAGGTAGCTACACGGTAAATAAGATCATAACGGCGCTGCAGGCGTTCTCATTTTCTTACAAGACGGAAATGTATGTCCCATGGGACACGCTGACTAATTCATTAACTGCTTCATCTGAATCCACTAATCTCCTCACTGAATTCTCTCGTTTACAGTTATACACACAGTATAATAGGTTCATAGTCGGACTTCAGATTTTCCAAATGGTGCTAACTTTTATTTCTCAATATACAGGTTGTCCCAGGAGGAATGACAGGAACGATCGTTCGAAACAAAAGATCTGCTGAACGTGGGCTCTAAAACATATACCTTATGAGCTATGAGCAATTCTTCATCTTCGATAATATAGAACAAATCTCTTCTACTGCAGGCTCTTTACTTTTAAAATTTAGGAAGGTGGTAGTATGGACCAAAAGAAGGAAAACATATCGCTAGTAAACATGGGCTCCAAAATGCATACCTTAAGCGCTATGAGCGCTTGTTCCTCTTCACTACGGTAGAACACATCTCATCTATTGAACTTGTGCTGATAGTTCTTGAGACACGTATTTTAGAATCCACGTTCACTAGAAAAGTTTTTCTTTTCTGGTCCTTATCACCTCATCCCAAAATACGGAAAGCAAACAAGTTCCAGAAGATCTGATTTGTTGCGCAGTATCTCAGACGAAGAAGTGCTTATATCTTTTACGGCACGTACTTTAGAGTCCATGTTTTCTGCGTCTTTTTGCTTCGAATGACCGTTCGCGTCTTATCCATGATCCTGCGTACAAAATGTATGTACACTGCATTAAGATGCTAAATTTTGATGATCTTAAATGGTACTCATACTGTTGATGAATTATACTTATCTATTCGTCAGTCATCAAATATTTTCTGTGTGTTGGCGGAAGATTCCAATCATCGGCGCGGTATGTGCTCTGACGCACTAATTTGTCGCGCCGTTTTTTTTTTTTTTTTTTTTGTTTTTTTCCCCTCTGCAGTTCGCTTAAAGATGGATTCCAGTACTGCTTTTCGTAACTTCTCCAGTGACATTTCAGTGGCGGAAATAGTAAATATTCTTCGGAACCGTTATTTTGTTGCCAAAAAGTAGCTGACAAGGTAAGTAATAATGTAATCTCTTACAGTTATTAAGAAATCCTCTCCCAAATATTCCCTGTTGGGAGTACCTCTGTCTGCCGTGCTTCTCCCTCTGCCGTACTGCCAGCCTACTGGGATTTTTGGCGGAAAAGAACGAAGTTTATTCTACATTTGCCTGCCCATCTATCAATAGCAGGGAATTGAAGAGATGGAATAGTTTTGTATTTTTCCACAGTTTGTTCTTTGTATCTTCATAATGCATGTCTTTTACTGTCAACTAAGATCGAAATCCAAACACACAAAGATTACAAATGGATCATACGCACATCAAAAAATGTTTTGCATCACCCCGGTTCCCGGAACTTCTGAAGATATTGTATCACAAACACAGTCGCTTTGACTGTTCAGGGATGTCACTAAACCCGCTCAAAGATGTAAACAACCATGCATGAGCAGCGCCTATTAGACGGAGGGGGTCCGATATCCGGTCAAATCCAGTCATTCCACCAGGAAGGAGGTACGCAGCTCATGTTTTCTGTAGTTCAACCATGCCTAGACAGTCAATACCGCGGTTCGATCGAGTTCGCATTATTACTTTGTGTGAGGAAGGTCTCTCAACAAGCGAACTGTCCTATCGTCTCGGAGTGAACCAAAGTGATGATGTTCGGATATGGAGGAGGTACAGAGAGACAGCAACTGTGGATGACATGTCTCGCTCAGGCCGCCCAACGGCTACTACAGCAGTGGATGACTCCTACCTACGGATCAAAGCTCGAAGGAACCCTGACAGCAAAACTTCCATGATGAATTATGCTTTTCGTACAGCCACAGGACGTCGCGTTAACACTCAAACTGTGCGCAATAGGCTTCATGATGCCACTTCACTTCCGACGTGTCTGGCGAGATACATCTTTGCAACCTCGACACCATGCATCGCGATTCAGATGGGCCAAACAACAGGCCGAATCGACTGCTTAGGTTTGGCATTCCATTCTCTTCACCGATGAGTGTCGCATATGCCTGAAGCCTGGTCAGGCTGAACTCCTTGGACACACTGTCGAGCGAGTGCAGCAAGGTGAAGGTTAACTGCTGTTTTATGGCGGCCTTATGTGGGGCCGACGTGCGCCGCTGGTGGTCACGAAAGGCGCCGAAACTGCTGTGCGATACGTGAATGCCATCCTGCGACCGATAGTGCATCCATATCGGCAGTATATTGGCGAGGCATTCGGCTTCATGGACGACAGTTCATGCCCCCGTCGTGCGCTTCTTGTGAATGACTTCCTTCAGGATAACGACACCGCTCGACTAGAGTGGCCAGCATGTTTTCGAAACATGAAACCTATCGGAGATGCCTGGGATACATTGAAAAGGGCTGTTTATGGACGAAGTGAGCCACTAACCACCCTGTGGCATCTACGCTGAATCGCCGTTGAGGGGAGGGACAATGCCGGCCGGGGTGGCCGAGCGGTTCTAGGCGCTACAGTCTGGAACCGCGCTACCACTACGGTCGCAGGTTCGAATCCTGTCTCGGGCACGGATGTGTGTGATGTCCTAGGTTATTTAGGTTTAAGTAGTTCTATGTTCTAGGGGACTGCTGACCTCAGAAGTTAGGTCCCATAGAGCTCAGAGCCATTTGAACCATTTGGTGCGACAATCTGGACCAACAGTACCTTGATGAACTCGTGGTTAGTTTGCACTTGTGGATAGTATGCTACGACGAATACAGGCATGCATCAATGCAAGGGGACGTACAACTGGGTATTAGACGTACCGATGCGTACAGCGATCTGAACCACTACCTCTGAAAGTCTCGCTGTATGGTAGTACAACATGCCATGTGTGGTTTTATTGGGCAATAAAAAGGTCGAAAATAATGATTAAGTTGTTCTCTATTCCAATTTTCAGTACAGTTTTCCGGGACTCTCGGAACCGAGGTCACGCAAAACTTTTTTTAATGTGTGGTTAAGGGTATGACAGTACTTTCCGAAGCAGATTTGAAACGATAAAACGTTTCCATGGGCGGATGTCTACTTGGACCATCTTTTATTAATTAGGATCTGCAGACTAATAATAAAGAGAGTGAGGAGATTGGACCTGGACAATTTGAAAAATCCTGAAGTTGTTGAGAGTCTAAACTGCATTAGGCAACGACTAACTGAAACAGTGACAAGGATCACAACAGGAGACCAATCGGTAGCTATCAGAGATGAAATAGTGTAGGCTGTAGAAGATCAAGGCTAACGGCATTGCCGTAGTGGTAACACCGGTTCCCGTCAGATCCCCGAAGTTAAGCGCTGTCGACCTGGGCTATATCTTGGATGAGTCACTATCCGGTCTGCAGAGTGCTGTTGCCAAGCGGTAAGCACTCAGCCCTTGTGAGGCAAATTAAGGAGCTACTTAATTGAGATGTAACGGGTCTGGTTTCGTCAACTGACGTTCGGCTGGGACAGCGGTGTGCTAACCACATGCCCCTTCATATCCGCGTCCACTGCCCCTGCACGCTGAGGATGACACGGCGGTCGTTCGGTACCGATCGACCTTCGTGGACCTTTCGGGCGGAGTTTAGTCTTAGCAGAGGATCAAACAGGAAAAATACCATAGAAATCCTTGGGCCGCTGGAAGGTGTTGAGCTTAATTGACGAAAGAAGAAAAAACAATGTAGCAAGTGAAGCAGGTGAAACTGAACACAGGCATTTAAAAAGTACGACTGACAGAAATGGGCAAATGGCTGAGCAAGATGGCTACAGAACAAATTTAAGGCTGTAGAAGTGTTCATAAGTAGGGTAAATATAAATGCTGTCACAGAAAAATTTATGAGACCTTTGGAGAAAAGAGGGGTAGATGTATGAATATCAAGATCTTACTTTTCAAGCCAGTACCAGGCAAAGAAGGGAAAGCTTAAAAGTGGAACTAATAAGTAGAATCGGTGGCGTCCGAAAAAACAAAATTATTAAAAAATATTTTTTTCGTTTTTGTTAAATAATTAGACAGTGATTTCGATATATTTACGATTTAATCAGGCTTGACTATTAATTTTTTCTTGAGAATGAAAAATTATTATTCATATACTGATGAAATAATTACGCTTCGCTCTTCGGTAGCAATCACTTGATAATTCACGGACGACCACATACTTTTACATAGCATACTAAATATCAAGACGTTCATAGCAATTGAGTGCATTTATGAGAACAATTACATCAAACGAATAACATGAGAAAAAAATTTTTACCTTATATTTGTCATATTTTCAGTAAGCTGAGCTTAAAAAGATAATAAGTAGTGGCTATGCTTCTACCCTGATCCAACACTTGTACATAAATGAGCTGTACAGAGTAATGGCTTCTTTAATGCGATGTGCTCTGAAGCCTACACCAGAAGTAGTGAAGAAGACAGAGCAAGATGAACATTCCGTAAAAACACGCGACGTATGTAATTCTCTGCACTGTTGCTTAAAAACTGTCAATCTGTCAGATGAGTTTCAAAACATGTCTTTCGCGGTTCATTCAATTAATGTGGGATAAAAGTAGCAGCTGTAGGTCTTCAGGTCTTACGTTGGCTATCAAGGGAAACTTAGCCAAGGTCTTAGAAAGAGGAGAGGAAGAAGAAGAAGTTGAGTTGGGAGATACGATGCTGAGAAACGAAATTACAGAGCCCTGAAAGGCTTAAGTCGAAACAGGGCCCCTGTAGTCTGAGATACTCCTTCAGAATTACTGAAATCCAATTAATATGCAAGTCAGGCGAAATACCGACTGACTATAAGATAAATGCAATAATTCAAGTTTCAAAGACGGCACGTGCTGACAAGTGTTAATATAACCAAACTATCAGTTTAATAAGTCTTTGTTGTAAAATACTGACACCTGTTATTTACAGAAGAATGTAAAAACTGTTACAAAACAACATCGCGGGAGATCATCTGGCCAGAACTCGAAGTTATGAGTATGTGGCAGTGAAAAAAGTGGTAGTGCGACCTCTACACCAGATGTGAGAAAACGCAGATCAGCAAATTGTAAGTAACTACTTTTTTACAAAAATCGCGACGTGAACTGTTTAATAATCTAAAACTAAACAAAAATGTATCTTTGTAGATCCCACTGATGATGCCTTAAAACAAGAAAAGGCGAAACGCGTATGGGAGAAATAAACTAAATAGCAGCAGCAAAAGGCAGTTTAATTTACAAAACAAGTAAAATGATGATGTTCACAGATTTTATACTATCCATATTCATAGGTTCAGTTTTGTTTAGCTATGGAGTGATCCGAATATGGCGTCGATGGATAAATGTATCAGGACAACGAAGTTGGTGGACGGATTCGACTCCACAATACAGCTTTTACTAAAAGAGCACTAATTACCTCATAACGTAATACACAGCGCCCGAAAGAAAAACGTTAGCCATCGAGGCTGCTTTACGAAGTTTAGATGTTCACTTTGCGGGAGACACACTATACTTAGCACTAAACAACGTATCCTAAAATTTCCGCTGTGAAACATACGAGGGTGTGTTGAAAAATAATGGATAAGAGGTTTTTAATTGAAAACTCTTAAAGATTTTTAAATGAATAGTCCTTGCTAACGATCTACATCTATATTATTCATGTATACCGAATTATTTCCCTACACAGTCGTCGTGGTAACGAAGACTTTTCTCCGAACAAGAGACGAGTTTGTTGATACCGTCACTGTAGTGTTTCACTTTGTTGACAGAGCCACAAACTTACGCCTGCTTGCACCGCTTCATTGCCATCAAAGTGAAGTCCTCGAAGTTGGGCTTTAATTTTTGGAAACTTACGTATATAGGATGGGCCCAGTTTGGGAATGTATGGAGGATGATTGATGATAGTCAACTCAAGGGTTCGGATTGTTGCAGACGTCGCAGCACTCGTGTGTTCAGCGTCATTGTCATAGTGAATGAGGGGGTGATACATGTTATGACGAATTCTTCGAAATCGGTGCTCCACACTGAGCAGACTGCGGGGACATCAAATCCACATATACCACGGGGATACAGTTAGAACTATCGTCAGGTTCCTTCTTTTTTTTTTTAGGCGTCTGGTCCCTAGTTATCGTCTTTTCTAAGGAGGGCATCATTTTGTCACATGACAATAGTCAATCACATGACAGTGGGATCCAATAAACAGAATGAATTTGCCTGCCAACAGTGCACTACCCAGCCATGTCTGGTCCTGCCGAGTTCATGTGGTTCGGCTTCCCGATGGCGTACACAGTGATGAATACTTCGATATGCTTTTGATGCTGGGTGTATCCGACAGCCAAGTTGCTGCTGCTGCTGCTTCTGCTGCTCGTGCGTATGCTGCACGGCATCCTCAAAGGTGCCATCCTGGTAAGAACGTTTTTCATCACCTGGAGCAACGCCTTCGGAAAACGGCTAATCTTGGTTCACACGTAGTGGACGGAGGTCGTCGAAGGACTAAACGAACTACACAAACAGAGGACAAGATTCTTGAAACCTGGCGAAGTATCTGTGATATAGCATCTCCGTTCTAGATGCCTCAAAGGTTGGTCACTAACGTGTTGCATGATGAAGAACTGCATCCGCATAATTACACGTTAACTCAACACCAGTGGCCTGAAGACCGCTTTTCACGAGTACAGTTTTGTGAATGGCTTTTGAACCAAGTGGATGATAAGGATAATTTTATAAGTAACATAATATGGTCTGAAGAATGTAGCTTGACCCGTGAAGGTATTGTCAACCTCCAAAATAGCCATTATGGGACTGAAAACAACACACATGTCACTACTATGGACGTGGGTTTCAGGTACGCTTTGGCATAAACCTGTGTGCAGATATCGTGGAGGGAGTGCTTTTGAGCCCTTACCTATTTCTCCCCAAGCTGAATGTGCCACTGTACCGTGCGTTTTTTTTTCAATGCTTTGCCTGACGCATTAGAAACCGCATTTGGTTTCAGCTATAGTTGCAGCATGATGGTGCATCGCCACTCTTTGGAATCAACGTTCGTGACTATTTAAAAGAAGCGTTTCCAGGGTAGCTGATTGAGAATGGAGGTCCAATGTTCTGGCCTCCACGTCCCCTGGACCTGAATCTATTAAATTCTTGTTTTTGGGGACATTTAAGAGAAGAAGTTTATGGTACTCCTTGTATGGACGTACACGACCTAATAGCTCGCGCGTATGCCGCTTCGGCAATTGTGGATTGCAGGTATGTTACGTTGTGTCCCTAAGTTTGATTCAGAGAGTGGCGAAGTAGGCCTATTTTGCAAATGTATAATGGTCACTTGGAGTATCTCTAAAGCGAACGTTGCTCGTTCTGTGCATACCAGCTCTAGGAAGAAAAGCCTGGACGTCAGACATACAGAACGGAATTATTGTGTTTCGTATAATGTGCAATCTAGTGTAGCTTGTCTCTAGTGTTTTTTGTACCTCATTGGATACAGACGATGTTACTTTATCCACTATTGTTTTCTGTGACCTTTATTTGTGTCATGGACGAAACAAAGTGGTCGATTACGTCTCTAAGAAGTTCATGATACGTCTAAATGTTTAAATAAAGATAACAGTTTCAAAAAGAAATATACAAGAAACCGCATTTAGGCGGAGTAAATAAGATGCAAATTAAAGGTTTAACAAAAAAAAAGTTTTGCCGTGAATTCGCCTCGAACGTCGGCGAATTTGCATATCCGTTCCCCACGGTATTGAGTCATCTCATTGAACTAATGGGACCGCTGTGTGACAGTTAGGGTTCGTGCTATCTGTTCTTCGCCACGCTGCACGCAAATATCGCATTGCCAGAGCCTTGTTGTTTTAAATGGCATTTTTATCAAAGCTATTGGCGAGACTAAGTTTTGCTAGACACGCATTTATGTTGAACTGGCATGACGAATCACATGTCGATCTATAAGTGCGTAACTGTTTCTTAAACCTGTATTATCTATATTATTAAAACAAGTGAAACAAATGTGCGAAGGTTGCTGAGAAAAACTGCAGAAGAATGAGAAACTGACCCAAGATGAATAATAATTAAATAAAAGTATCAAGACACCTATGAAATCCAAATAAACAATTATTATTTGATTCGTCAGAAGGTATTATATCGCAAAACAATTCTGAATTCTGTGTGTTGGGTCTTTTGCGTACCAGAGCATGATGTAGAGCATAATACATATATTCATGTAGGTCATGCACAGTTTGGCCAACGAAATAATCGAACAGACGTTTTACCGAAGTATTGCGTTTTCAACGACATGTCTCGTCCAAATTAGGAAATTATGATGCTGCTGCTGCTGTTCTTGTTGTTGTTGTCGTCTTTAGTATGGAGACTGCTATTCTGTACTGTGCAAGTCTTTTCATCTCCAAATATCTACTCCCACCTACATCCATTTGAACCCACTTGCTGTATTCATCCACTCACTTACCTTCATTAACAAAGCGAAGATTCCACCACGCCTCAGGATGGGTCCTATCAACAGATCCCCTTTGTTTTAGTCAAGCGCCTCGCGGAATTAGCCGAGCGGTCTAGGGCGATGCAGTCATGGACTGTGCGGCTGGTCCCGGCGGAGGTTCGAGTCCTCCCTCGGGCATGGGTGGGTGTGTTTGTCCTTAGGATAATTTAGATTAAGTAGTGTGTAAGCTTAGGGACTGATGACCTTAGCAGTTAAGTACCAAAAGATTTCACACACATTTCTTTTTAGTCAAGATATGTCATAAATTTCTTTTCCCATACCTCTTCATTATTTACCTGATCTACTCATCTGATCTTTAGCATTCTTGTGTAGCATCATATTTCACAATTTTCTGCATCCTTCTTGTGTGAAATCCTTTTCGTCCACGTTACATGTATGTACATGGCTACACTCAAAATGTTTTAAAGAAATACTTCCTGTCACATGCTATTATGCTTATTTTACTTTTGTTGATGTTGATACTATAACCTCTTTTCAAGCAGTATTTGTTCAGTTCATCTGCTGGCTTTCCTGTCTTTGACAGAATTACAGTTTCAGCAGCTAACCTATCTGAACTTTAAAGCCTTCGCCAAAATCTCCTTGCCTTCCTTTAGAGCTTGGAATATCATCGGGGATAGTCTACAATCCTGTCTCACTCCCTCCCAGACCATTGCTTCCCTTTTATGTTCTTAGATTCTTGTAAATGCAGTCTGGTTTCTGTACAAATCGTAAGCAATATATCGCACCGTGTTGTAACCTCCCTAACTTCAAATGTTTATTCTAGTTAACTGTCAAATTCTTTCTGTCAGTCTACTAATGGGACTAGTAGATGTACTGATAATGGTTTGAACGTCGTCCGTCAACACATAGCGTAGTTGCGGACTAGCAGATCGCCGTCTGTGTCTAACCTTTTATAAGGAATACTGGCATCCAGAAGGCTCAGTGAGGTGCAAAAGTGTGAATCAAGGAGGAAACCATGCCACGGAGAAGCACTCGTTCTTCCTACAGCCAAGTGAGCGAGTTTGAAAGGTTAAAATTGTGCCCTTCCGAGTGGTGGTATACCCTTTCGAAGAATTTCCAGACAAGTTGAAATTTATCCGTTAGTTGCGCAACGATGTCGGTGTCAGTGGTCTAGGAGCTTCAGTCTGGAACCGAGCTGCTGGTACGGTCGTAGGTTTGAATCCTGCCTCGGGCATGGATGTGTGTGATGTCCTTAGGTTAGTTAGGTTTAAGTAGTTCTAAGTCTAGGGGACTGATGACCTCAGATGTTAAGTCCCATAGTGATTAGATCCATTAGAACCATTGTGTCAGTGGTCACATGAAAATTTTCAAACATGCTGTACAAGTCCATGCAGCACAGACGCCCACCAAGATCGTCATATTGTAAGGACAGCAGTGGCAAATTGTTCCACTCGTGTGACTGAGGAAAGAGGGCTTGTGAGCCCAGAAATGTCAACACGAACTGTTGCAAACCAGTTATTAGCAGTGAGACTGTGGACAACACACCTCTTTCCTGTATTAGACTCACGCCACAGCATCAATGTGCACGGTTCGACTGCTGCCGCCAGAGGATCACATGGAGGATGGAATCGCACGCCGTGGTCTTCAGCGAGAAAGCAGATTCTGCCTGCACGCAAGCGATGGTCCTTTCCGCGTACAACTAGGTCTGGTGAGCACATTAGTCCAGCACACAAGAGTGATACCCCAGGGATTATGATCTGGGAGGCGGTAAGGTTCAACTGTAGTTCACCTCTGGCATCCCCTCCAGAAACACCAAACAACACTCGCTACGTGAAAAATGTTAGACCTGCTCTTTTGCCGTTATTGCAACAGCAAGCGGATGCTTTGTTGTAACAGGGTAGTTACTGCCTGTGGAACACAACATGCTCTGCAAGACACGCAGCAACTTTCCTGGATAGCACGATCTCGACTTGACACAATCGAGCACGTGTGGTATAAGATGGGACGAAAAGTGACCCGTGCGACTCATCAACCAACAACTCGTACAGAACTACGTGAATAGGTCGAGGAGGCGTGGCATAATATATCCCAGGATAGCATTCCTCGACGTCGTATTTATCACCTGCATTGCGCCCGTAGACACTGCTACATGTAATAATATGGGCTTTTCAGCATGGATCGACACCTGTTACTAAGACCCGCTTGTGTTATTGACACGCATCTCGTGGTTGTGCGGTAGCGTTCTCGCTTCCCACGCCCTAGTTCCCGGGTTCGATTCCGGGCGGGGTCAGGGATTTTCTCTGCCTCGCGATGGCTAGGTGTTGTGTGGTGTCTTTAGGTTAGTTAGGTTTAAGTAGTTCTAAGTTATAGGGGACTGATGACCATTGTTGTTAAGTCCCATAGTGCTCAGAGCCATTTGAACCATTTTTTTGTGTTATTGATATATAAATGTAATCATTTCATGTACGCCATGTGCATTGTTGCCACACTAAATTTGAATGAATAGGAAACCTCTGAAAGGATGTGTTGATATCTTTCCGGCATTGTATACGAATCCTTCGAACGGCAGCCTACTGTCATTATCAGCATTTTGAAAAATTAAGCATCCAGAATCAAAATCTATCTTTCCCATCACCTCGTTGAGAAAGTCAATACCTAAGATAAGAGTTAACGAAAACCAGTTCTTTAACATGTTAACTGACATTACCAACAGCGCCAATAATGTGTACATGTTATCTATACATTCTCCATAAACTTCTGAAGTAGCGTGGATGCTGTCACATAATTAGATGGTCCGCAGTTGAGCTAATCTGGTGGAAACATTATCACGATACCTTTGAATTTGTGTATAGGCGCCTATGAATACTAGATCATTCCGTTACTTATGTTGCACATCTTAGCGATTGCACATCACTCGCTTTCCATCTGTTGCGAAGGTATTTTCACAGAAAGAAAGATAATGGACGTAAACACACGGAAAAAATCGTAACTAAATAATAAGTCAACGCTGCATTTGGTGAAACCACACATTAGGTGAAAATCAGCCAGCTGTCAATAAAGCAATTCATACTGAAGCGTAGAAGTAACACTGCCGAAAAGAGAAACCTGTGACAGAACCCATCAGTACTGAACGAAATCTGGAGAGCGAAGGGTAAAGTGGGCGATATTGATGCCGGCAGCAAGCACCGTGAGTAAATGCAACAAGCACTTTTTCTGTAACAAAATAAACAGTGCGTACCTCCGAAATTTCAGATTTTTGCAAATATTTTCATAGCAATAGAGATATAAGGGTATTTTTCGAGCCCTGAAAAGAAACATTCCTGGACGCCGATTTGCTTAGGCCGAAGACGTGCACGTACGAGTACAGTCCTGGTTACGTTGCTAACCACAAACAGTTTGCCATAAAGGCATCCCATATCTAAAGCGTACTGCATAACACACTTGAATTTTGATGACTGTTGAGATAATTTGTAATCTACACTACTGGCCATTACAACTGCTTCACCACGAAGATGACGTGCTACAAACGCGAAATTTAACCGACAGGAACCAGATGCTGTGATATGCTAATGATCAGCTTTTCAGAGCATTCACACAAGGTTGGCGCCGGTGGCGACACCTACAACGTGCAAACATGAGGAAAGTTTCCAACCGGTTTCTCACACACAAACAGCAGTTACCGGCGTTGCCTGGTGAAACGTTATTGTGACGCCTCGTGTAAGGAGGAGAAATGCGTACCATCACGTTTCCGACTTTGATAAAGGTCGGATTGTAGCCAATCACGATTGCGGTTTATCGTATCGCGACATTGGTGCTCCAGATGGTCGAGATCCAACGACTGTTAGCAGAATATGGACTCTGGGTTTAGGAGGGTAATACGGAAAGCCGTGCTGGATCCTAACGGCCTCGTATGACAGGTATATTATCCGCATGGCTGTAACGGATCGTGCAGCCACGCCTCGATCCATGAGTGAGCAGATGGGGACCATTGCAAGGCAACAGCCATCTGCACGAACAGTTAGACGACGTCCGCAGCAGCATGGACTAGCAGCTCGGAGACCATGGTTGCGGTTACCCTTCACGCTTTATCACAGACAGTAGCGCCTGCGATAATTTACTCAACGACGAACCTGGGTGCACGAATGGCAAATAGTCATTTTTTCGGGTGAATCCAGGTTCTTTTTACACCATCATGCCTGTCGCATCCGTGTTTGGCGACATCGCGGTGAATGCACATTGGAAGCGTGTATTCGTCATCGCCGTACTGGCGTATCACACGGCGTGATGGTATGAGGTGTCATGGGTTACACGTCTCGGTCACCTTTTCTTCGCATTGACGACGCATTGAACAATGGACGCTACATTTCAGATGTGTTACAACTAGTGGCTCTACCCTTCATTCGATCCCTGTGAAACCCTACATTTCAGCAGGATAATGCACAAAGGGCCTTTCTGGATACAGAAAATTTTCAACTGTTGCCCTGGACAGCACATTCTCCATATCTCGCACCAATTGAAAACGTGTGATAAATGGTGGCCGAAAACTGGCTCTTCACAAAACGACAGTCACTACTCTTGATGAACTGTGGTATCGTGTCGACGCTGCATGGGCAGTTGTACCTATACACGCCACCCAAGCTCTGTTTGACTCAATGCCCAGGCGTATCAAGGCCGTTATTACGGCCAGAGGTGGTTGTTCTGGGTACTGATTTCTCAGCATCTATGCACCCAATTTGCTTGAAAATGTAATCACATGTCAGTTCTAGTATAATATATTTGCCCAATGAATACTCGTTTTCATCTGCATTTCTTCTTGGTGTAGCAGTTTTAATGGCCGCTAGAATATATCCTGCGGTCCTTGTAAAGTAGGAATATTTTCGTACCTTAATTGGCATTCATAGGTGAGATTGGGATGCAATAGTCAATTTTCCACTTACTCTGTCTAGTGACACTACCAAAACGTATTAATAGTTTATTATATAATCATTTACTATTAGTTATGCTCACGTATCACAATTAGATGGGTACCTCAGCAATTTGCTGAATACCTGGCTATTGAGGCTTAGCACGTTCTTTGCTTCTTTGAACCTAAATTTTCAATTAATGCACTCCTCTCTGTCCGCATCCCCCCTCTCGCTCTCTCTCTCTCTCTCTCTCTCTCTCTCTCTCTCTCTCTCCCTCCCTCCCTCCCTCCCTCCCTCCCTCCCTCCCTCCCTCCCTCCCTCCCTCCCTCCCCTCCCTCCTTTCCTCTCTCTCTCTCTGTCCCCCCCCCCCCCACACACACACATGCAAACACTCTACACAAATGTGCTGACCATTACAATACAGGCTGAACATTAATAAAACCGACTAACAGCAGGGGCGGATTCCTGACGTGAAATGCAGTAAAAAAACGTCAATGAACATTTGTCCGGAAATGCATCGGTGCCAGGTAGATGGCGCTGACGAATGAAAGTTTCTCTGACAAAGTGCCGTGTGTTGCTTTTGTGTGGCAGGCTATGTGATTGACGCAGTGTACGGTAAGAAGCAGAATGGGCCAGTGTTCAAATCGGACATGGTGTTTGTGTAGGACCAAGTAGAAGGCACCGGTCGAGAAGCAGCATATCCTCTGGAACGTGGTCCTCCAAATCTGGCGTCCCCTCAGTCAGCAGCCTTCCCGCACGTGCATCTGGTCTGTCTGGAACGACCGATGGTCACACAATCGTCCAAAATGGGCTTGAAATGTTGTGTGATGTCGTTGGTGCCTGTGAGGCTACTTGTCTTGGTGTTGCCGTGGTGCCACTCATCCGTTACCATCTGCTTCGCCGTAAAGAAACACCATCCGTGTCTACTCCGGAGTTGAAAACCGGACCAGTCTGCTGTTAACAGTATACTGTGTCAATCACACAGCCTGCAACACACAAGGAATACATGGCATGTGATCAGTGGAACTACCATTCGTCAGCGGCATCTACCGTAGCAACGATGTGTCCCCGGAGTTATCTTCATAGGACTTTCCTCCTCCATTTCCAGTGAGGAATCCGTCCCTGCAGTGTGTCGAATTCATAATTTCATGCTTTATACTCTAGGTAAACAGCTATTTACACAACCCTTGCAGATTTGTTTAGTGACATAGTTAACCTACTACGACACCACCTGAAAATGCGGTTGAAAATACATTAAGTAAGCACATATCACTGCTAAACATTGCAGTTGCCTTCAGTTAAACATGTATTCAATAGTAACAGTTACTCTGCTCTTGTGAGCAGCAAAGTTCGGCACTCGTTGCTGATGTATAAAGGGTGATCCATTGATAGTGACCGGGCCAAATATCTCACGAAATAAGCATCAAACGAAAAAACTACAAAGAACGAACCTCGTCTAGTTTGTAGGGGGAAACCAATGGCGCTATGGTTGGCCCGCTAGATGGCGCTGGCATAGGTCAAACGGATATAAACTGCGTTTTTAAAAATCGGAATCCCCATTTTTTATTACATATTCGTGTAGTACGTAAAGAACTATGAATGTTTTAGATGGACCACTTTTATCGCTTTGTGACAGATGGCGCTGCAATAGTCACAAAGGTATAAGTACGTGGTATCAGGCAACATTCCGTCAGTGTGGACGGTACTTCCTTCGTGATACATTACCCGTGTTAAAATGGACCGTTTCCCAATTGCGGAAAAGGTCGATATCGTGTTAATGCATGGCTATTGTGATCAAAATGCCCAACGGGCGTGTGCTATGATGATGCTCGGTATCCTGGACGACATCATCCAAATGTCCGGACTGTTCGCCGGATAGTTAGGTTAATTAAGGTAACAGAAGGTGTTCAGCCTCATGTGAAACGTCAACCACGACCTGCAACAAATGATGATGGCCAAGTAGGTGTTTAAACTGCTGTCGCGGCTAATCCGCACATCAGTAGCAGACAAATTGCGCCAGAATCGGGAATCTCAAAAACGTCGGTGTTGAGAATGCTACATCAACATCGAATGCACCCGTACCTTGTTTCTATGCACCAGGAATTACATGGCGACGACTTTGAACATCGTGTACAGTTCTGCCACTGGGCGCAAGACAAATTACAGGACTATGACACATTTTTTCCACGCGTTCTATTTAGGGACGAAGCGTCATTCACCAACAGCGCTAACGTAAACCTGCATAATATGCACTATTGGGCAACGGAAAATCCACGATGGCTGCCACAAGTGGAACACCAGTGACCTTGGAGGGTTAATGTATGGTGCGGCATTATGGGAGGAAGGATAATTGGCCCCCATTTTATCGATGGCAATGTAAATGGTGCAATGTATGCTTATTTCCTACGTAATGTTCTACCGATGTTACTACGAGACGTTTCACTGCATGACAGAATGTCGACATGATGGGTGTCGGGCACATATCTCGCGTGCGCTTGAATATCATATTTCATGACAGATGGATCGGTCGTCGAAGCACCGTAACATGGTCCGCACGTTCGCCGGATCTGACGTCCCCGGATTTCTTTCTGCGGGGAAAGTGGAAGGATATTTGCTATCGTGATCCACCGACAACGCCGGACAACATGGGTCGCCTCTTTGTCAGTGCATGTGCGAACATTACGGAAGGCGAGCTACTCGCTGTTGAGAGGAAGGTCGTTACACGTATTGCCAAATGCACTGAAGCTGACGGAGATAATTTTGAGCATTTATTGCATTAATGTGGTATTTACACGTAATCACACTGTAACAGCATGCATTCTCAGAAATGATAAGCTGACCAAGGTACATGTATCACATTGGAACAACCGAAATAAAATGTTCCAACTTACCTACGTTCTGTATTTTAATTTAAAAAACCTATCTGTTACCAATTGTTCGTCTAAAATTGTGAGCCATTTGTTTGTGACTATTACAGCGCCATTTATCAGAAACCGAAAAAAGTGGTCCAACTAAAACATTCATATTTCTTTACGCACTACACCAATATGTAATAAAAAATGGGAGTTCGTATTTAAAAAAAACGCAGTTCATACCCGTTTGGCCTATGGCAGTGCCATCTAGCGGGCCAACCATAGCACAATATGGTTTGCTCCTTCAAGCTAGATAAGATTCGTTCTTTTTATTAAATGAAACAATAAGTTTACTGTTACCAGTCACTGTTTATTTGTTTCCACGACGCGTTTCAAAGGTTTAAACCTCCATCATCAGGTGGATATACATCAGTTAATATGGCATTTGTGTGTTTGTGTTGTGTTACGATTTCTTTGGAGGAAGTTGTGACACTGTCTAGTGGAGAAAACAAAACAGTATTTCAGAACTTGGTCTGTTTTGACAAAAATTGAACTTGTATCTAGCAGTAAACATAAATTAAGTAAGATAAAGTACCTCCAGTGGTCACAGGATCCTTTCACAGTCGTAACACATCACATGAACACTATCATATTGTATAAACAAATATGGCGTCGTAATCTATTAGGTGCATGGATCGTACAGCAAAAGAGAAAACGTTCTCACACAGTCCAGAGAATATACGTCCTAACAACATTATTACAGAAAACATTTTTGAATGATTTGGAGGTGTTGAATACATTTGTTGGAGTAAATACTTCAGGCAGTAAGTAAATACGATTTTGACAGCTTAAAATAGCATAAAGTTCATACTCATTTATACAATCAGGTGAGGTGTTAGAAACTTTAAGTACAATAATCATATTGGCTACAGTGATAAAATTAAATAAAATAATACACAATTGACCATTCTTATAGGGGTTCATAGGTAGATATGAAAGGCTGGAGGCAGAGGGGAAGGAATATAAAGAGAACATGAGAGGGAGGGAGAGGGTGGAGAGAGAGATTGTATGACAGCAAACTTTACAAGGCAAAGGATCTTAAGGTTATATCTGTTGCATGTATTAACTGTCTAAAGGTTGTGGTAATACATTGCTAAATGCTTAAAAAGTGCACATGGATGTGCAATTGTATCAGCAGTTGTATACATAGTTTCAAGCTGACAAGGGGTACAAACTGTTGGTGTGCTTGTATATCTGTAAATGAAGTCAATCTCCTGTACACTCAGGGCTGTTATGGTAACATAAATAAATATTAGTGGTAAATCTTAGGGTGTGTGTGTGTGTGTGTGTGTGTGTGTGTGTGTGTGTGTGTGTGTGTGTGTGTGTGTGTGTGTGTGTGTGTGCTTAGCAATTTTTAATGACGTAGGCAGTTGTTGAAAACGGAGATGATACTACTGTAAATATTGTCATTTTTGTCATTTAAGATGCGTTCAGGTTGTTTAGTTTGATGTTTGTATATTTGGAGTGTTTCAAGGATGTCTAGTTTTCTGCCTTTTGTTTGGATGTGTAGGATACTGATACTTGTGTTGTTAACATGGTGTTTTGTTTCATGCAGGTGGGTGGCAATAGCTGATGTGTGGTATTTTTTGTTTTTTAGTGCTGCCATGTGTTCTTTGAACCTAATCTCAAATGATCTCCCTGTCTGGCCTATGTAGAAGCAGTCACAGTCTAAACATTTAATTTTGTATACGCCTGTGTGATGCAGGGGGTTTTGTGTGCTGATGTTGTGGGGTAATTTCTGTCCGATCCTGTTGTCTGTTGTGAAGGATATGCTTATGCCTTTTCGCTTGAAGACATTGGCTATCTGATAGGAAATCTTACCTAGAAAGGGGATTGTGTGGAAGATGATATTTTCTTTTTGTTTTTTGTGTTGTGATTTCTTTGCCATTATTGAGTGTTTTAGGGTGTCTACTATGGAGCTGTTATAACCATTTGCAATAGCTGTTTGTTTTATTATTTGGATTTCTTGACCACTTTTGTCTTCAGAGAGTGGTAGTTGGATAGCTCTATTGATCATGTACCGGAATGCTGCCATTTTGTGGGCTGTGGGGTGACAGGAGGAGTTGTGGATTGTAGTATGTGTTGTGGTAGGCTTCCGGTAAATTTCAAACTCATGTCTGTTATTCCTTATTCTAACTGTAAGGTCTAAGAAATTTATACTGTCATCTGTTTGGTGTTCAACTGTGAATTTTATGTTTTCATGGGAGCTGTTGAATAACTGGTTCAACTCACTGATGTCATCTTTAGTGCCTTTGATTAAAATGATGGTGTCATCCACATATCTGTAGTAGTAGATGATATTTTTGAGGAGGTGGTGATCAGAATTCAGGATTTTGTCTTCTAAGTTACTTATAAATATTTCAGCTAGCAACCCAGAAAGATTCGAGCCCATTGCCAGGCCATCTGTTTGTATGTAGATTTTATGGTTGAATTTAAAGTAGTTGTGTGAAAGTGTGAATTCGAGCAGGTCCATTAGCTCAGTAATGTGAGTTGAAGGGATTTTTTTATGTTTTTGTAGGTTGGCATTGATTATCTGTAGTGTGGGATCTATTGGCACAGAGGAATAAAGGTTTTGTATGTCAAATGAGGCAAGTGTGGCTCCATCAGGTACTTCTATGTCTTTGACATGTTGTGTGAATTCTGTTGTGTTTTTAAGTGTTCTCTCATTATTGAATGTGTATGCTTCTTTGAGAATTTTGAAGAGCATTTTGTTGAGTTTGAATGTTGGGCTGTTCCTGCAGTTCACTATAGGTCTTATGGGGGTCCCATTTTTGTGTATCTTGGGTTGTGACCGAAGGCAAGGTGCTTGTGGGCTCATTGTTACAATATTTCTTGCTTCTTGGATGGTGAGTAGAAAGTTGATGTTGTTTGAGATGTGTTTAATCTCTTTTTGAATTCTGGCTGTTGGATCTTTATGTATCTCTGTTATGTGGTTGGTTTGGAAGAAGTCTAAAGTTTTTTCTACATATGTTGCTCTGTTCATTACAACAGTTGTGTTACCCTTGTCAGCTTTTACAATTATTGCATTATTCATGTTTAATTTAGTCTTAATGGTACGTGTAAGGATTTCTTCTCTTTTCTTGTATGCTGGGAATGGTTTTGCAATTTCCTTCTCAATAATTTCATTAATTTTGTGGCAGGCTGCTATTCTGTCATTTTGCTTCTTAAGGGCGATGGTTGAGATCTGTGTGGCACTAGTGATGAGCTTTTCTTGGTTCCTTGGGTCCAGTGGAGCTTGAACATTGTGTTTTAAACCTTTGCAGAGCAGTGTTTCTTCTTCTGCAGTGAATATTATGTCTGTGTTGTTGAGGAAAGGTGTGTAGAATGTGTGTTTCCTTTGGCTGTTTTGGTTCAGTTTGGGAGGTAACTGTTGATTTATAAGACTGGCTAGTTTTTTCTTCTGTGTGGTTTTTGTTTTCTGTACAATGAACTCGATGTACTTTCTGACTTTTTCGGTTATGGAATCGTAGTCTAGTCTATGGAGCAACTTTCCCAACTGTAATTCTGCATTATAAAGCTGCGTGTTGAACATTTGTTTTTTAATATAAAGTTCTTTCAGTTCGTTTTTCACCCAGAATTTCCGTGCGTTTGTCAGTGTTTTCTTTGCAGTTGTCGTGTTTATTTTGACGTCAATCTTTACATAATTTGGAATGACGTTATTTCTGAGACAATTTCTATTGAAGTGAATATGCTGTGTTGTCATTGCGAGCTTTTCTGCGCTGTTTTTGTACTCGAAAATAGCCTTGATTGCCTGACTGGGCAGATTAACTTTAAATGCGAACATTTTTAGGTTAGGCTTTACCGTGACTGTTATTGACATTAAATGAAACAATAAGTTTACTGTTACCAGTCACTGTTTATTTGTTTCCACGACGCGTTTCAAAGGTTTAAACCTCCATCATCAGGTGGATATACATCAGTTAATATGGCATTTGTGTGTTTGTGTTGTGTTACGATTTCTTTGGAGGAAGTTGTGACACTGTCTAGTGGAGAAAACAAAACAGTATTTCAGAACTTGGTCTGTTTTGACAAAAATTGAACTTGTATCTAGCAGTAAACATAAATTAAGTAAGATAAAGTACCTCCAGTGGTCACAGGATCCTTTCACAGTCGTAACACATCACATGAACACTATCATATTGTATAAACAAATATGGCGTCGTAATCTATTAGGTGCATGGATCGTACAGCAAAAGAGAAAACGTTCTCACACAGTCCAGAGAATATACGTCCTAACAACATTATTGCAGAAAACATTTTTGAATGATTTGGAGGTGTTGAATACATTTGTTGGAGTAAATACTTCAGGCAGTAAGTAAATACGATTTTGACAGCTTAAAATAGCATAAAGTTCATACTCATTTATACAATCAGGTGAGGTGTTAGAAACTTTAAGTACAATAATCATATTGGCTACAGTGATAAAATAAAATAAAATAATACACAATTGACCATTCTTATAGGGGTTCATAGGTAGATATGAAAGGCTGGAGGCAGAGGGGAAGGAATATAAAGAGAACATGAGAGGGAGGGAGAGGGTGGAGAGAGAGATTGTATGACAGCAAACTTTACAAGGCAAAGGATCTTAAGATTATATCTGTTGCATGTATATCTGTTGCATGTATTAACTGTCTAAAGGTTGTGGTAATACATTGCTAAATGCTTAAAAAGTGCACATGGATGTGCAATTGTATCAGCAGTTGTATACATAGTTTCAAGCTGACAAGGGGTACAAACTGTTGGTGTGCTTGTATATCTGTAAATGAAGTCAATCTCCTGTACATTCAGGGCTGTTATGGTAACATAAATAAATATTAGTGGTAAATCTTAGGGTGTGTGTGTGTGTGTGTGTGTGTGTGTGTGTGTGTGTGTGTGTGTGTGTGTGTGTGTGTGTGTGTGCTTAGCAATTTTTAATGACGTAGGCAGTTGTTGAAAACGGAGATGATACTACTGTAAATATTGTCATTTTTGTCATTTAAGATGCATTCAGGTTGTTTAGTTTGATGTTTGTATATTTGGAGTGTTTCAAGGATGTCTAGTTTTCTGCCTTTTGCTTGGATGTGTAGGATGCTGATACTTGTGTTGTTAACATGGTGTTTTGTTTCATGAATGAATACAAACATCAAACTAAACAACCTGAACGCATCTTAAATGACAAAAATGACAATATTTACAGTAGTATCATCTCCGTTTTCAACAACTGCCTACGTCATTAAAAATTGCTAAGCACACACACACACACACACACACACACACACACACAACAAATGTTCAACACGCAGCTTTATAATGCAGAATTACAGTTGGGAAAGTTGCTCCATAGACTAGACTACGATTCCATAACCGAAAAAGTCAGAAAGTACATCGAGTTCATTGTACAGAAAACAAAAACCACACAGAAGAAAAAACTAGCCAGTCTTATAAATCAACAGTTACCTCCCAAACTGAACCAAAACAGCCAAAGGAAACACACATTCTACACACCTTTCCTCAACAACACAGACATAATATTCACTGCAGAAGAAGAAACACTGCTCTGCAAAGGTTTAAAACACAATGTTCAAGCTCCGCTGGACCCAAGGAACCAAGAAAAGCTCATCACTAGTGCCACACAGATCTCAACCATCGCCCTTAAGAAGCAAAATGACAGAATAGCAGCCTGCCACAAAATTAATGAAATTATTGAGAAGGAAATTGCAAAACCATTCCCAGCATACAAGAAAAGAGAAGAAATCCTTACACGTACCATTAAGACTAAATTAAACATGAATAATGCAATAATTGTAAAAGCTGACAAGGGTAACACAACTGTTGTAATGAACAGAGCAACATATGTAGAAAAAACTTTAGACTTCTTCCAAACCAACCACATAACAGAGATACATAAAGATCCAACAGCCAGAATTCAAAAAGAGATTAAACACATCTCAAACAACATCAACTTTCTACTCACCATCCAAGAAGCAAGAAATATTGTAACAATGAGCCCACAAGCACCTTGCCTTCGGTCACAACCCAAGATACACAAAAATGGGACCCCCATAAGACCTATAGTGAACTGCAGGAACAGCCCAACATTCAAACTCAACAAAATGCTCTTCAAAATTCTCAAAGAAGCATACACATTCAATAATGAGAGAACACTTAAAAACACAACAGAATTCACACAACATGTCAAAGACATAGAAGTACCTGATGGAGCCACACTTGCCTCATTTGACATACAAAACCTTTATTCCTCTGTGCCAATAGATCCCACACTACAGATAATCAATGCCAACCTACAAAAACATAAAAAAATCCCTTCAACTCACATTACTGAGCTAATGGACCTGCTCGAATTCACACTTTCACACAACTACTTTAAATTCAACCATAAAATCTACATACAAACAGATGGCCTGGCAATGGGCTCGAATCTTTCTGGGTTGCTAGCTGAAATATTTATAAGTAACTTAGAAGACAAAATCCTGAATTCTGATCACCACCTCCTCAAAAATATCATCTACTACTACAGATATGTGGATGACACCATCATTTTAATCAAAGGCACTAAAGATGACATCAGTGAGTTGAACCAGTTATTCAACAGCTCCCATGAAAACATAAAATTCACAGTTGAACACCAAACAGATGACAGTATAAATTTCTTAGACCTTACAGTTAGAATAAGGAATAACAGACATGAGTTTGAAATTTACCGGAAGCCTACCACAACACATACTACAATCCACAACTCCTCCTGTCACCCCACAGCCCACAAAATGGCAGCATTCCGGTACATGATCAATAGAGCTATCCAACTACCACTCTCTGAAGACAAAAGTGGTCAAGAAATCCAAATAATAAAACAAACAGCTATTGCAAATGGTTATAACAGCTCCATAGTAGACACCCTAAAACACTCAATAATGGCAAAGAAATCACAACACAAAAAACAAAAAGAAAATATCATCTTCCACACAATCCCCTTTCTAGGTAAGATTTCCTATCAGATAGCCAATGTCTTCAAGCGAAAAGGCATAAGCATATCCTTCACAACAGACAACAGGATCGGACAGAAATTACCCCACAACATCAGCACACAAAACCCCCTGCATCACACAGGCGTATACAAAATTAAATGTTTAGACTGTGACTGCTTCTACATAGGCCAGACAGGGAGATCATTTGAGATTAGGTTCAAAGAACACATGGCAGCACTAAAAAACAAAAAATACCACACATCAGCTATTGCCACCCACCTGCATGAAACAAAACACCATGTTAACAACACAAGTATCAGCATCCTACACATCCAACCAAAAGGCAGAAAACTAGACATCCTTGAAACACTCCAAATATACAAACATCAAACTAAACAACCTGAACGCATCTTAAATGACAAAAATGACAATATTTACAGTAGTATCATCTCCGTTTTCAACAACTGCCTACGTCATTAAAAATTGCTAAGCACACACACACACACACACACACACACACACACACACACACACACACACACACCCTAAGATTTACCACTAATATTTATTTATGTTACCATAACAGCCCTGAGTGTACAGGAGATTGACTTCATTTACAGATATACAAGCACACCAACAGTTTGTACCCCTTGTCAGCTTGAAACTATGTATACAACTGCTGATACAATTGCACATCCATGTGCACTTTTTAAGCATTTAGCAATGTATTACCACAACCTTTAGACAGTTAATACATGCAACAGATATAATCTTAAGATCCTTTGCCTTGTAAAGTTTGCTGTCATACAATCTCTCTCTCCACCCTCTCCCTCCCTCTCATGTTCTCTTTATATTCCTTCCCCTCTGCCTCCAGCCTTTCATATCTACCTATGAACCCCTATAAGAATGGTCAATTGTGTATTATTTTATTTTATTTTATCACTGTAGCCAATATGATTATTGTACTTAAAGTTTCTAACACCTCACCTGATTGTATAAATGAGTATGAACTTTATGCTATTTTAAGCTGTCAAAATCGTATTTACTTACTGCCTGAAGTATTTACTCCAACAAATGTATTCAACACCTCCAAATCATTCAAAAATGTTTTCTGTAATAATGTTGTTAGGACGTATATTCTCTGGACTGTGTGAGAACGTTTTCTCTTTTGCTGTACGATCCATGCACCTAATAGATTACGACGCCATATTTGTTTATACAATATGATAGTGTTCATGTGATGTGTTACGACTGTGAAAGGATCCTGTGACCACTGGAGGTACTTTATCTTACTTAATTTATGTTTACTGCTAGATACAAGTTCAATTTTTGTCAAAACAGACCAAGTTCTGAAATACTGTTTTGTTTTCTCCACTAGACAGTGTCACAACTTCCTCCAAAGAAATCGTAACACAACACAAACACACAAATGCCATATTAACTGATGTATATCCACCTGATGATGGAGGTTTAAACCTTTGAAACGCGTCGTGGAAACAAATAAACAGTGACTGGTAACAGTAAACTTATTGTTTCATTTAATGTCAATAACAGTCACGGTAAAGCCTAACCTAAAAATGTTCGCATTTAAAGTCGTTCTTTTTAGTTTTTTCTTGTGACGCTTATTTCGTGAGATATTTGGCCCGGTCACGATCAATGGACTACCCTGTATACACTCAAAGCTGCGTGCTCACAGAACACTACACCAGTAACAAGAACGCTTAATCTCATAGTGTATGCATGTGCATTCGTTAAATCGTCGTTAAACAAATAACACTTTTCTCCCTCTATGTGGGCACGACGGGTTCAGCAAGTAGCAAGAAATGAAATTTCAAACAAGGTTTTAGCGTAAATGATCCTTTTGAAAGTACTACCAGTACTACTCAGTTGCTTTTTCAAGCGTACCAGCAAACGTAATAACTCATCAGAATTGGATGGAAGTAAATAATCTATCTCTAAAACTGAAGTTTCTGTAGTGTTTTCTCAAAAATATATTGAGTTTACATACAAATGGATATGGAGATACCAACACTTTATGGCCGTAAGAAATATTATTTGCCGTGTACAATTACACACACCATGGTCGACAGGGTGGACAATATTACCTTTCATTTTCCATACCTGATGGCATAGCAGACTCCTCAAATAACGGTCTCTGTAGAATCAATTGCCATATATCAGGCTAGCTTATAGTGTGGGAGAAGAAATTGAAATTAGAGAAGTTCCATTAACGTACGGGGATGAAGCTGGGTGACGTCTTCGGCTGCCAACGACAGGTCAGCACCCAGTCAAATCAAACCGCAAATGCAGCAAGGAAGCGCTGTGCAATAGAATTTGAAACGTCGGTTTACAGAGCACTGCTGACAAGATAACACACACACACACACACACACACACACATTGTAAACACTAGCGCCACCTTACACGCAAAGGAAACCGACGTCAGACTTCCCTCGAACCAAAAGGAATTTCCACAAACAATCGTCACAACCGATGTGATAGAAACAAAATAGACATAAAAACGGTTAGCTCTCACGTCTCTTGTGTTCACAAGCAGACACGCAAACATTTAGATCTGCTTGCGAAACAATAATTTGGTGTGCGGCTTTTGACCTGTACTAATTACAGTACATTAGTTTTCATTTGAGTGCGGCGTTTTCAACATAAATAAAAGGTCTGGGAGCGGACACAAACATTTATTTCTACAAACCACAGTAACATATATAACCTTTAAATAGCTAGCATGTTCGAACAGCTGAAGCGGATAAGGCAACCGCCCGCGTAAAGGAGGAAATCCACTTTCGAGTCCCGGTCAACCATGAATTTTTATTTTTCATCATTAAATTATTTCAATGATCTTGTGTGGCTGACTGTACTTTTATGTCAGTATTTATGTACAATACTGACCATTAAAATTGCTACACCACGAAGATGACGTGCTACAGGCCCGAAATTTAACCGACAGGAAGAAGATACTGTCATATGCAAATGATTAGCTTTTTAGAGCATTCACACAAGGTTGGCACCTGTGGCGACACCTACAACGTGCTGACATAAGGAAAGATTCCAACCAATTTCTCATACACAAACAGCAGCTGACCGGCGTTGCCTGGTGAAACGTTGTTGTGATGCCTCGTGTAAGGAGGAGAAATGCGTACCATCACGTTTCCGACTTTGATAAAAGTCGGATTGTAGCAAATCGTCATTGTGATTTATCGCATCACGACATTGCTGCTCCAGATGGTCGAGGTCCAACGACTGTTAGCAGAATATGGAATCGGAGGGTTCAGGAGGTTAATGCGGAACGCCGTGCTGGATCCCAACGGCCTCTTATCACTAGCAGTCGAGATGACATTAACCTTACCCGCATGGCTGTAAACGGACCGTGCAGCCACGTCTCGATCCCGGAGTCAACAGATGGGGATGTGTGCAAGACAACAACCATCTGTACGAACAGTTCGAAGACGTTTGAAGCAGCATCTTCTATCAGCTCGGAGACCAAGGCTGCCGTTACGTTTGACGCCGCATCAGAGACAGGAGCGCCTGCGATGGTGTACTCAACGACGAACTTGGGTGCACGAATGGCAAAAAGCCATTTTTTCGGATGAATCTAGGTTCTGTTTAAAGCATCATGATGGTCGCATCCGTGTTTGGCGACATCTCGGTGAACGCACATTGGAAGCGTGTATTCGTCATCGCCATACTGGCGTATCACCCGACGTGATGGTATGGGGTGCCATTGGTTACACGTCTTGGTCACCTCTTGTTCGCATTGACGGCACTTTAAACAGTGGACATTACATTTCAGATTTGCTAGGACCCGTGGCTCTACCCTTCATTCGATCCCTGCGAAACCCTACATTTCAGCAGGATAATGCACGACCGCATGTTGCAGGTACTGTACGGGATTTTCTGGATACAGAAAATGTTCGACTGCTGCCCTGGCCATTCTTCAGATCTCTCACCAATTGAAAGCATGTGGTCAATGGTGGCGGAGCAACTGGATCGTCACAATACGCCAGTCACTACTCACGATGAACTATTGTACCGTGTTGAAGCTGCATGGGCAACTGTACCTGTACACACCATCCAAGCTCTGTTTGACTCAATGCCCAGGCGTCTCAAGGCAGTTATTACGGCCAGAGGTGGTTGTTATGGGTACTGATTTGTCAGGATCTATGCACCCAAATTGCGTGAAAATGTAATCACATGTCCGTTCTAGTATAATATATCTTTCCAATGATTACCCGTTTATCAACTGCATTTCTTGGTGGTGTAGCAATTTTAATGGCCAGTACTGTATACGGCCACGGAATCATGATCATTAATACTAAACGTACCAAATTTAAGTGATTGCGGGTGAGTAGGAACAACAATCATGTAACGTTCGAATGTAGCATTAGTATGGTTTTGCTTCACACGGTCACATCAATTAAATACCTAGGCGTTGCGTCGCAAAGCATCATGAACTGGAATAAGCAAATGAAGCCTCGTACAGAGGCGGACTGCTAATATGTTACCTGTGGGTTCGATCAGCACACAAGTAAAACATGGATGCTTCGTGAACTCAAATGGGAGTCCGTGTAGGGAAGGTGACACGCTCTTCCTGAGGAACTGTTGCGTAAATTTAGAACTTGCATTTTAGCCCGATTGCAGAACGATTCTACTGCCACCGTCGTATATTACCCTTAAGGACGACGAAGATAAGATACGAGAAATTAGGGCTCGTACAGTGGCTTTTAGACTGTCGTTTCTCCCTCGTTCTATTTCCTACTGGAATGAGAAAAGAAATGATTGGTAGTGGTACGTGGTACCGTCCGCCATGCACAATGTGGTAGCTTGAGGAGTATGAATCTAGATGTAGATTTAGAAGTGAAATAAAATAATAATTTGTCCATTTTCAGTAATAAGGTTCTCAGGGTCGCCACAGGGTTTAAATCGTGGTTGCTGTGAGACGAACGGAATTGGCAGGTAGACTGTGACGAGGTTAATTTAGCAGGTGCTGTTCGCGCTGCTGACGGCACGGCAGAGTGCGCGCTGGAATCGGCTAGAAACGCCTCACGCAAGTGCAGAGACAGCGGCCAATGTGTGTCGTTCGGCTGCAGCGAGAGTTGATGCCCGGAAGCCAAAAGTCATCAAGGCCATCACTGACGTCCTCCTCTGGCGCCTCCACGAGAAGAGCAGTCTCTCAGCTCGAACCAGTAATGTCCAAGCCTCCCGTCTCCAACACAAGTCTGTCCATAGGACGATCCCTTCATGTTCTTAAGAACTTCCTCCCCAGGTGTGACCATGCATCCATATGATCAGCTCTTGTTCTTTTTCTGGCTCATGAAATTCACTTTCGCCATCCTTTTGAACTACACTACGCACCAAAGTCAAACACTGTGTCCTCCTCTGCGACCAAGAAGTTTAAAATTTGGCTGAAATGTGCGTACAACTTCCCTGCTTATTGATGAACATTGTGCCGCCCTGCGACGTGACCCTTGGTTCCAGCGAAGCATCACACTACAAGTTGTCGACAAATACGTCGAAAAGGCCTGAGTTCCGAAGTTCATGTGAAGTGTAAGGTGAGTTAATTATGTCATACTGACGCCATGGGCGTGTTACACGATGGGAGGTCATTTCATCCTCTCTTTTCAACATTTTACCCCAGCTTCTGACGCCTCTGCGTTGGAAGTCAAGGTCGCAAGGCCCAGATTAGGAATTACACCCTTTTCTTATAGGCGGTCAAGGAAAATATTTCAGACATAACGCTGCTCAGTATTCACACAAAAAGGCCTCAGGGGACTGCATAAAGAACGTCAATGAAAACACCCCTTCCATTGGGGCGTTCATTTACACACATTTCGCGGTCGAAAGTGATATTTGGAAATGCAGTGAGCAATGGGACCACGTTCTCCGCAGCCTTTGACACTGCTGACACCATTCGGTCGATTCATCCTTTATTGTTGTGATGGCGACCGGAACGGTCGCGGGGTTGAAGTTACGGAAAGCGTGGTGGCGGGACCCGCAAGCGGCCCGCAAACAACAACACAACGGGAGAGAACGGACACGACCAATGAAGGACAGGACGAACAACAAGAAGATAGAAACAAGGAGTCACAAGGAAACCTAACATCCACGTCCACTCGTACGCCGAACAAGAAAGTAAATGAGCTGTCTAAGGCGAGGCGATGTGTCGTGCGACGTATGCAAAGTTAGACTGCTGGCTGAGTTTTTTTCCCCTTTATTGTATTTCGCTTCCCCCCGAAAGAGGCGGCTGACAGCAGCTTATTACGCTGCTCTGCAGCATACAGACTTTTTTTAAAACGTAAGAAGAGGTTAAGAAATAATAAAAGCAGGAGATAAAACGGGGACTTAAATTGTAAAACGGCGGAAAATTGTGGAAACTTAAAACAAAAAGCAAAGGGTTGGCAAAGCGAATAAAGTGCACAGGATGCAGACAGGTAACATAGTAGACAGACAATTAAAAAACATGGCTACAGTCTGGTTTCTGTTCGCAAGAGATGTAAAATCACACCCCCAGCGACAGTATGATGGCCGTTCGCATCACTGCGGAATGAAAAGACACACAACACTGAACACTCACCGTAAACACTGCACGAAAATGTCGGCACAGAGAGGACACACCATAGCCTAGGTCAGATGGGGGTTGGACCTGGACAGATGAGGGGGAAAACAAGGAGGGAGGAGAGGAAAAACGAAAGGGCGGGAACCAAAGGACGGAGAGGACTCATAAGGGGGAGGGGATGGACAGACGCACGAGGGAATGGGAAAAGGCAGAGGAGGGAAATGCATAAGGACTCGGGGGAGAGAAGGGGGCAGAGAGAGGGTAGGTGCGGAAAGAAAGAGGATGGAAGGGGGGAGAGGGAGCCCAAGAAAAGGAATGGGGGAAAGGAGGGGGTGAGGATCAGAGTTGATAGAAGGGATAAATGGAGAGAGAGAGGGCATCATCCGAGAGGGGGAGTTGATGGAAGCTACCTTGGGAAAGGAAGGGTGTAGAAATTGAGGGTAGGGGGGACACAACAGTGAAGACGTGGCAGGGGGCAGGGATGGGACAGGAGAGGAGCAACCAGGGGGTGAGTGGGATCAAGGTTGTGGGAGGTGTAGAGTATGCGAATAGGTTCGAGGAATAGGAGCAGATGGGGGAAAGGAATGAGGTCATAGAGGATCTGTGTGGGGGACGGAAGGCGTATACGGAAGGTGAGGCGGAGTGCATGACGCTCAAGGATCTTGAGGGACTTACAGAATTTGGGGGGGGGGGGGGGGATTTCAGATATCCAGGCGGGACTGGCATAACTGGGTGAGCGAGGCGCAGGCTTTTAAATACTCTATCGGGGGCGCCGCTGTTGGCCGCTGCAACCACGTGATCCACTCTGGCGCCCTCACACTAAATGTGGGCCAGGAGGCGGGCGCCGCCACAGTTCATAGTGCGATGGTGCAGAGACCTGTAGGGGTCTTCGACGTCCATGACGTATGGCGGGGATTCAAATTCCGCGGCGCGCGGTACCAGATTTATCTAAGTACATCGCGGTCCTGCAGCCACACTGGTCGTGATCGGACCTCTTTGGAGTGTAGTGCGACCGCAATTTTTGCTCTGGTATACAGTGTGGAAACAGCAGGGGCCGTTCAAAACGATTGGACAAACTATATGAACGTGCCTGGAAGCTGCAAAGTGTGTTTAAGCTTTTTCAGCCGTCCTATTTCTCGCTTGCTTTAGGCGCCTTCACGGGGTGGCGGCGAGGGGGGGGGGGGGGGGGGGTGGACACGGATGCAACATTTAAAGACATATGAAAAAACGACAAAGAATCCCTCCTTCTAAGAGCTCATGTTCGGCCACACCTTCCTTGCCATTCTGTGCCATCCGCGCCCATTTATTGAGCACTTTATAAAAATTTACATGTATGGCCAGTCACTTACTACTTGGCACCTGCGTGACCGGCATCCCTATCGACTAGCCTTCCAATTCGCTTGCGGTTAGCAGTCGTTGGTTTAGTTACGTAGCGCCAATCAGTTCAGGAGTGTCTAAACAGTTGCCTGCCACATGGGCACGTAAGAACGAAGGTGGGCGGGTGGCACCGCGAGTGTTGCCGAACTGGGTAGTCCTATAGGTTTGTCGTTTTGTTCACCCATGTGTTAATGTCGCAAGGGACGATACAAGTTGTCAGAAAAACCCTGATCACAATTTTCTACTTCGGATGACGTGCTAATTTCGTCTAATGGTTTTAGAATGGTCCTCAATTGTTCCACACTGTACACCAGAGCATAAACTGCGTCCCACTGGCAATACAGAGGGGTGCAATCAAGTTCAGTGTTACATTAATAACCCATCTTACAGCTGACATGAATTTCTGAGCTGTGGTCCTTTTTCCACATGTGTTGATACCTTTCTGTTTAAACCGTCGTCGGGCCCGACGGTGACTTCAGAGGAACACACTTCTTTATTACTATAAAGGAATGTTGTAGGCGCATTTTGCCAAATTTCAAACTTCTGCGTCGCAATGCAAGACAACTGGTGGCGGTGAGGGGGAGGGCGGAGGAGGGGGTTCAGTAAAGTCATCTTCTAATTGTACTGTGCAGTGTATCTCATACCAACTGTAATACTTACACCGGAAACACCGCACATACGTGCCAAGAAAGTCACTTGTAGAACCCATTCCCTCGCCTAGCAAACTGCATGTTTTCCGTTAACAACCCTTGCCCTGTGGTCACAACCATTTGTCACCTCGGCCCTTGCAATTGCCAACGTCCACCTTCGCTACGGCTTGAGAGTATGATTTCGCCACAACCCCAATACCTCTGCCAACATACATTAGCGGCTGGGTGAACGTACTAGGGCGTCTCTATATGCACACTCCCAAAGGGTGATGCTGGTCCCTTCTCATGCTGCTATAGTATTATGGCGGTTGTCTGTTGAGGCCAATACGTTACAGCACACATTCAGAAAAGCCATGTGGAATTTTCTTTTGGACATCAGTCTTCTGACTATTCTGATACGGCCCGCTACGAATTCCTTTCCTGTACCAATCTCATCGTCTCCGAGTAGCATTTAGACTCACAATTGTCAATTATATGTTGGCTGCATTCGAACTTGCGTCTTCTCCTACAGCTATTACCCTCTACAGATCCATCAAGAACCATATACGTCATTTCGTGATCTCTTAACAGGTATCTTCTCGTCCTGTCGCTCCATTTTGTAAGTATACTCCCCATGTTCCTCTCCTCGCCGACTCTGATGAGAAACTTCAGACCACGTAATTTTCAAGAGCATTTTGTAACACCTTATCTCAAACGCATTGTGTCTCTTCTCTTACATTTTTCCTAAAATTGTTGCTTCACTTCCACACGACGCCGTGCTTCATACTTAACATTCTCAATGATTTCTTGCTCACATTAAGTCTGATGTTGGATACTAGTTGACTTCGTTTTGTGAAGAATGACCTGGTTGCCTGTAACAGCGCTTCATACGACCTCCTTGCTACGTCCGACGCGCGTAATTTTGTTTCCAAGGTAACTTCAGCTATTCCTCGCTACTTTGATCTTTCTTCGGTTTACTTTCGGTACGCTGTATGGTATCAGTATATTGTGCTTTCAATTCAATACATTCTCAAATTTTTTTCTCACTTTCATCGACGGCAGCACTGTCAGCATCAAATCTTGTAAATGATGTACTTCCCCCCTGAAATTTATTCCGATTCTTGCATCTTTCTGTTACTTCCGTCATTATTTCATCAATGTTATACTGAACAGTACGAGCAAAAGGCCACCTCTTTGTCTAACACTCTTTCTAGTTTGTACACTTTGTTCTTATTTTTCCTTTCTTATGTTTACTTCTCGGTTGTCGTACATTTCGTGCATAGCCCCGTCTCTCCTCATTGCTTGCACCTATTTTCCTGAGAATTTAGAATCTCTTGCACTATTATACATTGTCGAACTCATTTTCTAGGTCGAGAAATCCCATGAAAGTGTTTGTATTATTCGTAACTCTTACTTCCGTCACTAAGAAAAAAGGCAGAATGTGACGGTACATCACATAAATGCACATTTGGAGAAAGTTAAAGGATGTTTCTGTAACGAGATGTGAGAATTATAAATTATTTCAAGACTGTGTACGTGTGTGCCATGTATAACAACCTAAGTTATTATTATAAAAGCGCAAATATCGATGTAATTAACAAAACACAGGTTTTTGGTATAATCATTGTGTAGCATAGGCCATGAAGATCGGAGACAATGCTCTGATTTAACTAGCTCTCCTGTTTTTGTTTCGTCTAGGGATAGGCTGCCATTGTAGTGCTGTCTGATAGTTAACGTAAGTTTTATCTGTAATTTTGAAAAATATAATAGAAATTGTTATTAGAAAGGGGGTGTTATTGACTTAGTTGTCACCTCGAATGATCGCAACCATTAATTATAATTAACAAAGTTTTTACAGAACTTAGTAGTGCAGGGAGCTCATCTCCCCTAGCAGGAATTAGTCGCTCATCACTCTGACGATTCATGTTATTAAATGCAAATGCGAGAGACTTCTCTATTTTGATCTTTCATTAATTTCGAAGTTAAAATTAATTTTAGTTACCAAGATTCATAGCACTGAATGAGTGCAGTATGTTTTAATTTGGACGCCTAACGGCAGACGAGATTCTCTACAGTTTTGCCGTGCAAATAATGAACAAGAAATATTGAAAATCATTACATTCCGCAATATCTCAGTTAATCTTTATGTAATTTGTTACATAAATAACCAGCAGCCCCTGAGACCCATATTAATAATTACATTTTGCGTAGGAATATGCGTATTTTCTTTTCTAAATAGCAGCGCTCACGCAAACTATTTATTAAAAGGAGGCGAGTCGCGCGCTGTGTTTAAAAAATATTATATCCTACATACTTCGGGGCAGCCAATATCAGTACGAGTGTTATCACGGTATAAGTTAATTAAAAGGCTCATGCTGGCCCACAGTTTTAAAGCCACCCCAAACCAAAATCATAAAATATATAATTATAAAAATAAAAATATATATAATTATCCCGTGATAAAGTGGCATCACATACAAACATATATACACTTATACTGTGACAAGAACTACCTCTCTAGTGCCTCTGTTTTTCCTAAAATTAAACTGATCGTTTTATATTAGATCCCCTATTTTTTTCAAAAAAAATTGTTCTGATGTTAATTTTTTTTACTTTCTGAGGGCGACAGACCTATGAATATATATTGAAGAATGCCAAAGGTTATGGTGAAGGTTGTATGAATCATGAAAATTGGCCGACCAGTTGCAGTTTCAACTTCCTCACTTGAAAGTCGAACTTATGACATTATTCGTCCGAGCGCCTTGTGGCTGTGGAAATGATAGCTGATAAGGTTCAAGTTCGTACTGGTACACTTCATAACATTATCTGTAACAAGCTAAAATACCGCAAAACATGTGCAAGAAGGGTTCCAAAGGAGTTGACGGGCTACACAAGGAAACAATGTCGAGAGTGTGCGCAGAGCTAAAGGAACGTTTTGAAAGAGAAGGTGAGAATTTCCTCAAAAAAAAATTTAACCTCTGATGAAACTTGGATTCACTATTAGGAGCCAGAATCAAAAAGACAAAGAATGGAGTAGAAGCACACCAACTCAACTGTCAAGAAAAAATTTGGGGATGCTGAAGGTCCAGTTTTCTGTAATCATATCGAAATGCAGCGTACAATTAACTGCCAGTATTCTTCACATTTGCTTTTAAACAAGGTTGAAGCCATCCATGAGAGAGAGACGTCGGGATCTCGGAGGAGAGGTGTGATTCTCCAGCAAGACAATGCACGTGGTCATACTGCCAACTAACCAGTGAAACCATCGACAAAATGGGCTGGGAAGTATTGCCTCAATCCCCTGACAGCCCTGATTAAGCACCTAGTGATTTCCATTTGCTTGGTGCACTGAAGGAGGCATTACATGGAAAGACGTTCCAGGGCAACAAGGACGTGAAAACGTTTGTTGGAAATTGGTTCAAACATCAAGAAAAAAGTTCTTTGCAACCAAAATAAAAAAGCTTGTACCCCTAGGAAAAGTGCAAAAGTGTTCAAGGGGATTATGTTGAAAATTAGAAAAAGTATTGTTTTATAAAAATAAATGCTTTTTCTCCAGACTAATTGGTCTCCTTAATTATTGAATGACCCTCGTATTTCATGGCCTAAGGTATGGAATGAACTGTTCTGTTGTAACATGCTCACCCCGAGGAAACTAACAATATTATCGTATAGGACCATGAAATCGACAGTACTACAAAGTACTTATATCGTAACAGTAGTGAAACAGCAGAATCTCAGTTTCCTCAAGTATATATACTACCATTACTTGACGCAAATTTTTAAATTATTTAACAGTTTCGTAATTGTTTTCTATTGTTCACGAAAATGAAAGTGACCTCCATATTCCGCCGGTTTGAGCGATGTATTTCATGGCGCAGTCATCGCATGTGGTACCATACACTCCAGTAGTTAAATATTTGGGATTTGTGGCATTGTCCCTGTACCTTACAGTACCTATATTTAGCTCCGACCTTGTTGGTAATGTACTATTCTGGTATTATAGTTCTTTTCAACATGGAACGAATCTTGTCGGATGTATAGCCCAAGAACGGAACTCGTTGGTATATGTCATCCACGAAATGTATGTCACTGTTCGTCAGTGTAAAAGGATGAGCGATATGGGTGGACAGCCTTAGTCTTTTTTCTTCTTTTAAGTACGTTTATTAACATAATTTAAAAAGTTTCAACAGTGTCCACTGCCGTGTGCTACGTGTTCGCTTAGACGCTACGATGTGAACCTAATGCATCCTATAGAGAAGAGATGTAAAAGTTGCCATTTTAGGTGCTAAGGAATCGTTAGATTGCTGTGGATGATGAGATCCGACGTGGCAGTTTTTCTGTATACATCAAACTCCAACCTGGAGCATTAATGAGTTCCAAAACAGAAAGTCACATTTTCGACCGTGCTGCGTCACAAATTGTACTTTATGATGGAGATTATTGAGATACGGGACAAATTAGCAACATGAAACTTCCTGGCAGTATAAAACTGTGTGCCGGACCGAGACTCAAACCTTGCAGGTTCGCAGGAGAGCTTCTGTTAAGTTTGGAATGTAGGAGACGAGGTACTGGCAGAAATAAAGCTGTGAGGGCGGGCATGAGTCGTTCCTGGGTAGCTCAGATGATAGATCACTTGCCCGCGAAAGGCAAAGGTCCCGAGTTTGAGTCTCGGTCCTGCACACAGTTTTAATCTGCCATGAAGTTTCATATCGGCGCACACTGCGCTACAGAGTGAAAATCTCATTCTGGAAATTAGAAACCTCTTCTTTCATCCCATCATACGATAGAAAGTTGTAGTCAACATATCTTCTCCAAACTAGATTTCGCCATTTCGCCGCTCCATCAATTTTTGGGTCTGCTTCGTTATTCCCTGCGTGCGCTCACGAGAAGAACACGGAAGGAGGCATAATCCGATTTCCGAGGAACTTAGCTCACGGGAGGACGAGCCAAAATAAGCGTACAAGTTCAAGTGGTTCAAATGGCTCTGAGCACTATGGGACGTAACTTCTCAGGCCATCAGTCCCCTACAACTTAGAACTACTGAAACCTAACTAACCTAAGGATATCATACACATCCATGCCCGAGGCAGGATTCGAACCTGCGACAGTAGCGGTCGAGTGGTTCCAGACTGCAGCGCCTAGAACCGCTCTGCCTCTCCGGCCGTTAGGCGTACAAGTGTCTCGGTTTATCCGTATATACTCGACCGTTTCTGTGAAAACAACCGTCAAAGTTTTCGACGTAGTTTCGGATCCATTTATCGAATGGTATGCTCGGCCTAGCTGGTAGTCTAGCGTCAGTTACGCCTCGAGCGCCGGGTTGAAAGGTTCTTAGTTTATCAGTTTATCGCCTCACCACAGCGTCGCGCGCTCCTGGACCTTTCCCTCAGTTTTGTTTCTGTCTTCGTGTGTGTCGCATCGTTTTATGAATCTACCTTTAGTTCTTGTGTGTGTCCGTCAGCAGCGGTGTAGTCCACCCATAATGTCTTCTATAGAACCAAGTGTGTTTCAAGAAAAGTTACAGTCTTCTTCAGTTTCGAAAAATCCGCATTTCGTGCAGCTAGGATCTTTGGAGATTCTTGACTGGATCATTGATAAAATTCGTGTAGAACCTGACCCGGTTCATACTATCTACACTCCTGGAAATTGAAATAAGAACACCGTGAATTCATAGTCCCAGGAAGGGGAAACTTTATTGACACATTCCTGGGGACAGATACATCACATGATCACACTGACAGAACCACAGGCACATATACACAGGCAACAGAGCATGCACAATGTCGGCACTAGTACGGTGTATATCCACCTTTCGCAGCAATGGAGGCTGCTATTCTCCCATGGAGACGATCGTAGAGATGCTGGATGTAGTCCTGTGGAACGGCTTGCCATGCCATTTCCACCTGGCGCCTCAGTTGGACCAGCGTTCGTGCTAGACGTGCAGACCGCGTGAGAAGACGCTTCATCCAGTCCCAAACATGCTCAATGGGGGACAGGTCCGGAGATCTTGCTGGCCAGGGTAGTTGACTTACACCTTCTAGAGCACGTTGGGTGGCACGGGGTACATGCGGATGTGCATTGTCCTGTTGGAACAGCAAGTTCCCTTGCCGGTCTAGGAATGGTAGAACGATGGGTTCGATGACGGTTTGGATGTACCGTGCACTATTCAGTGTCCCCTCGACGATCACCAGAGGTGTACGGCCAGTGTAGGAGATCGCTCCCCACACCTTGATGCCGGATGTTGGCCCTGTGTGCCTCGATCGTATGCAGTCCTGATTGTGGCGCTCACGTGCACGGCGCCAAACACGCATACAACCATCATTGGCACCAAGGCAGAAGCGACTCTCATCGCTGAAGACGACACGTCTCCATTCGTCCCTCCATTCACGCCTGTCGGGGCACCACTGGAGGCGGGCTGCACGATGTTGGGGCGTGAGCGGAAGACGGCCTAACGGTGTGCGGGACCGTAGCCCAGCTTCATGGAGACGGTTGCGAATGGTCCTCGCCGATACCCCAGGAGCAACAGTGTCCCTAATTTGCTGGGAAGTGGCGGTGCGGTCCCCTACGGCACTGCGTAGGATCCTACGGCCTTGGCGTGTATCCGTGCGTCGCTGCGGTCCGGTCCCAGGTCGACGGGCACGTGCACCTTCCGCCGACCACTGGCGACAACATCGATGTACTGTGGAGACCTCACGCCCCACGTGTTGAGCAATTCGGCGGTACGTCCACCTGGCCTCCCGCATGCCCACTATACGCCCTCGCTCAAAGTCCGTCAACTGCACATACGGTTCACGTCCACGCTGTCGCGGCATGCTACCAGTGTTAAAGACTGCGATGGAGTTCCGTATGCCACGGCAAACTGGCTGACACTGACGGCGGCGGTGCACAAATGCTGCGCAGCTAGCGCCATTCGACGGCCAACACCGCGGTTCCTGGTGTGTCCGCTGTGCCGTGCGTGTGATCATTGCTTGTGCAGCCCTCTCGCAGTGTCCGGAGCAAGTATGGTGGGTCTGACACATCGGTGTCAATGTGTTCGTTTTTCCATTTCCAGGAGTGTATTTTGACTGTGATCACTACGACGTTTTCGTAAACCTTTTGGATCCACTACAAGTAGATAGGTTGCTTTTGCGTCGTGGTTGCCAATTTTCTTTTACACCCAGTGATGGTTCCATAAGTATGGTGTTTCTTGTTAACCCGGGACTGGATTATATCAATGTCTGAATGTTCACTATCCCACCGTAGGTTGACGATAATTTACTTAAGGAGGTGTTGCTCCCTTAGGGTGATGTGAGAACT